>NC_087438.1:62320000-62920000 GCF_036321535.1 Camelus dromedarius
ACCATTATCAGCAGAATAAAAGCACAACTCCTTAGCAGTGCTTACGAAATCCAATCTTCCTTCTATCTCCAGCCTCATCTCGAATTTTATCCCTCAGTCCTCAACACTTCTCTTCCAAATCTGATCATCTATTTGTATTCTCCAACAAGAAAAATGTTCTTTATCCTCACACCTTCCATTTCCCAACTCTTCTATCATCAAATTGATTAGATGTTACATTCTCTTACATGCTTTCCGTGACCTCCTACCCCCAACCCGCATTCTGTATTGAGCATCCCCTTTATCTTAACAACTTTTAAATGTTTACTTGGCTGTTTATCATCTATGTCCTCTAATTAGATTTTAACTTCCTTGAGGGAAGGAAAATGTATTGTTCACTTTGTATTCTTGGCCCCAGCACAAAGTTGAATTTTAATAAACAATAGAAGAATAAAATAATTTAAGTAAGTTACACAGAATAGAAAACAAACTTTTCTTATTTTATATAATATGCATTATATACTAACTTATGATTTTATTTCAACATTTCCTTTTATTATGTCTTAGGTCTGCACTCGATCATTCCAATTCTCAGAAGGCAAGAATGGTTTGGGGTTGTAATTTTCTTTGAAAATATTTATCATGGTTAAATAATCTTTTAAAGAGTATGGTAAATAATATTTTAAAATGTTAAATAAGGGCTAATGTGAGAGAAGCTGATTTTAAATATTAAAGTTTTTTAAGCATCAGGTTGACTCTTGAGGATTCTGACATCTTCCTTAACTTTATGAAAGACCTACACATTTGGTCTTTAAGTCTTAGATTTCTTTTTAATTAAGTAAGTTTATATTCTCAATATTTATGTGTATGCATATACATAAATAATGGATATTTATATATTCTGTATATATGAATATGTATGTTTACACATACATATATACAGAGAAGTGAAGAAACTTGCTGTACGTGAGCAGACAGAAAGGGAAAGAAAGAGATGGACGACAAAACTATAAAGATGCTTATGTTCTCCAGTGAATCAGAAGAGCTTGCCACACCAACAATATAAGGGCCTTAAGAAAACCCCTTGAGGGGGAGGGTACAGTGCATGCTTAGCATGCACAAGGTCGTGGGTTCAGTCTCCAGTACCTCCATTTAAAATAAACAAATGAATAAATAAGTCTAATTACCTTCCTCCCCCCTCCCCAAATTTGAAAAATTAAAAAAAAAAAAGAGAAAACCCCTCTGTGGGTTTCTGATGGAAACTACTAGATAGTATTTATTTCCACAAGGGAAGTTCAAAGAAAAGCATCTTAATCTCTCCATTTCACTTAGGCACTCTAATTGTGTGATGCTCTTAAAGAATTTTATTTCAAAGATTGCATTTCCACAAATTTGAAAAAATTCCAAGACAACAGAGTCTTGTTCATCTTTTACTAAACACCCTCCCCCTATCTTTCCCCTCCCCCACTGTATTTCAAGAAACTAAATCTGAAGGTTAGAGTTTTTTCCCAACTAGGGAACCTAACCTAATGAGATTCCTACTAGGGAACCATACCCATGATGATCTTAGGGGTAAATATATCGATACACTAATTACAAAGTTGAGGGTATTATTAAGCAATGAGAAATTGAAAAATGTGTACTTATTTTATCTATAAAAATACAGAATTTAATAGCTGAATTAGATGTAGATGGGAATGGTCATTTGATTTGAAGATGTAGCTAACACCAGGATTTCTTGTGAATTCTGACTGCTTATCTGATGGGTGTTCATGCTGCTCTGACGACGAACATGTTGAATACCATCAATAGCTAGCTTATCTGGACCGCCATTACGTTGTTTCAAGTGGTTCTTTGGCGTGTTCCTGAAAACTCCCCTCTAGCTACTCTGTTATTCTCCTTCAGCTTTAATAAATTTGTGTTTCGTCATCATTAAGTGACCCATCAAGTTCTTGAATACCAAGTAGTGGTGCTAAAAGTACATGCTAAGTGTAAGAGGTTTAATTTTCTCCT
The DNA here is from genome assembly GCF_036321535.1 of Camelus dromedarius. Lineage (NCBI taxonomy): Eukaryota > Metazoa > Chordata > Mammalia > Artiodactyla > Camelidae > Camelus > Camelus dromedarius. Next base: position 62,321,993 of record NC_087438.1, read on the forward strand.
TGGAGTCAGAAAGATACACTGCCACCTAGATCCCAAACTGCCTCAGCTATTACATAAAATGCAAGTGGCTTATTTCATGGTCTGGGGGTCTTGTCAGTACCCTCTTTTCTCTACTTTTTATATGTACAGTTATAGCACTTGAGAAACATTAAAAGAGCAAAGGAATGTGCCACAGACTTATTATAGTAATCTATCAAATTGTTTTGCATGGCCCTGACCTCATGTACTGAGCTGCTTTCCTTATGAAATAATAAAGCCTAAACTAAGCTCTTAATTTCTGGATTCTGTTGTACCCAGTGCTACACAGTGTAGCAACTGAATATTTCTAATTTTCGTAAGCTATTGCTGTCACTTTGATAAGTTTAATGTGATGTATATTTAATATATTTACTACTTTCTTAAGTCAGCAAAGAGCTAAACAGTAATAGATACTGTACTCAAAAAAGACTTATTGTGACTGCCATTTTGATGACAGTGCTGAAATATATTGATTTACACGGTCCTTACTTTGCAAGGCGTGCTTTACAAATAATTAGCAAACCTGTCATAACAGCCCTATGAGATAGGTTTCATTATTAACTGTACTTTATACCTCTGAAAAGTGAGGCATAGAGTGGTTAAGTAACTTACCCAAGATCACAGTGCAAATAAGGGGAGAAAATTAAAATACAGACTGTCTGACTCCAGAGGTTATGATCCTAATTATTACAACTTGCACCACACAGATTCCCCTAACAGGTGGTATATGACTTATACATTATCAATATTATAGTCTCTCCCTTTTACTTCTTTAATATTAATTATGTGATATGATTTATACTATGAATTTCAACCATAATGAAAATAAGTGTCCAGAGGAATTAACTAGTATTCATGATACCACCTTATTAAATTAAAACTACTCTCCTGAAACAAATCCCATATTTTTCACCTTGTGTCACATAGCCTTCTGGGTCAGCCCTGGTCCCACTTGCAATTGGCATTCTCTAGTCCCTACACTGTGGGACCTTAATATTATGATGCAAACGACACTTAAAATGTTTTAAAAACAACACAATCTCAAATTATAGTCGTGCCTTAGGCAGAATTTGTAGGTCAAGCAGTAAACTTCTATAAAGCTTTAATTTCATCAGAAATGCAATAACTAAAAGCATAATATCCTGATAATGGGCACTAGTGACTTGGCTTTGAACTTTTGTATCTATACAAAAACAAGAAGTCCTTGGGCTTCATGAGGCAAGTGAGCAGATGAAACTTAAACTTGTATTTAAACTGTAACCTCAGTGAAGAAAATATATTTTTCCCCTTAAAATATACTTTAATGTTAAAGCATTATTATCTAATAATATTATAGTGACACCAATATTACTTTGGTCAGTATTGGACCAATGTATCTTTTTCATTCTTTTGTTTTCAAATATTCTGTCCTGAAATTTTAGTAATCCTCTCATATGCAGTATAAGGTAGGCACAATAGTGGCCCAAAGACGTCCATGTCCTAATCTCATTGACCTGTGAATGTTACCATACATGCCAAAAGGAACGCTGCATATGCAACTGAGGTTGTGGACCTCAAGATGGGGTGATTATTATGCATTATCTGGGTAGGCCTCATCTAATCACATGATTCCTTAAAAGACAAACTTTTCTGGCCGTGGTCAGAGAGAGATGCAACAAGAGAAGAAGGGTCAATCAAATGCGGCATGAGGAGGACTGTACTTGCCACCGCTGCTCTTCAAGATGGAGAGGGGCCATAAACCAAGAATGTAAGAAGACTCCAAAGCTTACAAAAGGCAACAGAATGTCCTAGAGCCTGCAGAAAAGAACGGATATAGCCCTGCAGAAACCTTGATTTTAGCCCAGTGAGACTAGTATTGGATTTATGACTTATAGAACCACAAGAAAATAAAATTATAGCTTTAAGGAACTAAATTTGTGGGAATTTATAATGCAAGTAATAGAAAACTAACACAATGACTGTGTATTATTTACTTTGTATCTCATTTGAGAATTCCAACTTTAAAATGTAATAATCTGTTTACATTAATTGTAAAAGTTTATTTATTTTTAATAAATATATGAACATTATTTACATACTATTACTTATATAGTACCATTTTAATAAAATTTATTTTTGTTTGTTTATAAAAGATTTTTATTGTGAAACTAAATGATACAGGTCATTTATTTGTACTTAAAAAAGTTAGGTTTATTGAGGCATAACTGACACATAAAATCTTCAACTTTAATAATATATAATTTACATATAAAAATTTCAACTTTTTGAAGTATAACTTAAACATGAAATTATACATTTAAATATTTGTATATATTTATTTTTAAACATGTGCTGATTTACAATACAAATTCATTTCTTTGCTCATCTGTTTTTGTATTTTTGTTCCCCTTTCCTTTTCTTTTTAACAATTTTTATTGAGTTATAATCATTTTACAATGTTATGTCAAATTCCAGTGTAGAGCACAATTTTTCAGTTATACATGAACATATATATATTCATTGTCACATTTTTTTCTCTGTGAGCTACCATAAGATCTTGTATATATTTTCCTGTGCTATACAGTATAATCTTGTTTATCTAAACTACATTTTCAAATCCCAGTCTGTCCCTTCTCACTCTCCGCCCCCCTGGCAACCACAAGTTTGTATTCTATGTCTACGAGTCTGTTTCTGATTTGTATTTTTTTTTTTTTTTAAGATTCCACATATGAGCGATCTCATATGGTACTTTTCTTTCTCTTTCTGGCTTACTTCACTTAGAATGACATTCTCCAGGAACATCCATGTTGCTGCAAATGCCGTTATGTTGTCGCTTTTTATGGCTGAATAGTATTCCATTGTATAAATATAGCACATCTTTATCCAGTCATCTGCTGATGGACATTTAGGCTGTTTCCATGTCTTGGCTATTGTAAATAATGCTGCTATGAACATTGGGGTGCAGGTGTCATTTTGAAGTAGGGTTCCTTCTGAATATATGCGCAGGAGTGGGATTCCTGGGTCATATGGTAAGTCTATTCCTAGTCTTTTGAGGAATCTCCACACTGTTTTCCATAGTGGCTGCACCAAACTGCATTCCCACCAGCAGTGTAGGAGGGTTCCCTTTTCTCCACAGCCTCTCCAGCATTTGTCATTTGTGGACTTTTGAATGATGGCCATTCTGACTGGTGTGAGGTGATACCTCATTGTAGTTTTGATTTGCATTTCTCTGATAATTAGTGATAAAAGGCATTTTTTAATGTGCCTATTGATCATTTGTATGTCTTCCTTGGAGACTTGCTTGTTTAGGTCTTCTGCCCATTTTTGGATTGGATTGTTTCTTATTTTCTTATTAAGTCATAGGAGCTGCTTATACATTCTGGAGATCAAGCCTTTGTCGGTTTCATTTGCAAACATTTTCTCCTATTCCGTAGGTTGTCTTTTTGTTTTACTTATGGTTTCCTTTGCTGTGCAGAAGCTTGTATGTTTAATTAGGTCCCATCTGTTTATTCTTGCTTTTATTTCTATTGCTTGGGTAGACTGTTCTACGAGAACATTTTTGAGATGTATGCAAGATAATGTTTTGCCTACGTTTTCTTTTAGGAGATTTATTGTATCTTGTCTTATGTTTAAGTCTTTGATCCATTTTGTGTTGATTTTTGTGTATGGTGTAAGGGGGTGTACTAGCTTCATTGATTTACATGCTGCTGTCCAGCTTTCCCAACACCATATGCTGAATGGACTCTTTATTCCATTGTATATTCTTGCTTCCTTTGTCGAATATTAGTTGACCAAAAAGTTTGTGGGTTCATTTCTGGGCACTCTACTCTGTTCCATTGGTCTATATGTCTGTTTTTGTACCAATACCATGCTGTCTTGATGACTGTAGCTCTATAGTATTGTCTGAAGTCTGGGAGAGTTATTCCTCCAACCTCTTTCTTTTTCTTCAGTAATGCTTTGGCAATTCTAGGTCTTTGTGGTTCAATATAAATTTTATTATGATTTCTTCTAGTTCTATGAAATATGTCCTGGGTAATTTGATAGGGATTGCATTAAATCTGTAGATTGCCTTGGGCAGTGTGACCATTTTAACAATATTGATTCTTCCAATCCAAGAGCATGGGATATCTTTCCATTTTTTAAAGTCTTCTTTAATTTCCTTCATCAATGGTTTATAGTTTTCTGTGTATAATTCTTTCACCTCCTTGGTTAGACTTATTCCCAGATATTTTATTACTTTGGGTGCTATTTTAAAGGGGATTGTTTCTTTACTTTCTTTTTCTGTTGATTCATCGTTAGTGTAAAGAAATGCAACTGATTTTTGAACGTTAATGTGGTAACCTGCTACCTTGCTGAATTCTTCGATCAGCTCTAGTAGTTTTTGTGTGGACCTTTTAGGGTTTTCTATATATAGTAACATGTCGTTGGCATAGAGTGACACTTTTACCTCTTCTTTTCCAATGTGGATCCCTTTTATTTCTCTCTCTTGCCTGATTGCTGTGGCTAGGACTTCCAGGACTATGTTGAATAGGAGTGGTGATAGTGGGCAGCCTTGTCTTGTCCCAGATTTTAGTGGGACGCTTTTGAGTTTTTCACCATTGAGTACTATGCTGGCTGTAGATACGTCATATTTAGCTTTTATTATGTTGAGATATGTTCCCTCTATACCCACACTTTGGTGAGAGTTTTTATCATAAATCGGTGTTGAATTTTATCAAATGCTTTTTCTCCATCTATTGAGGTGATCATGTGGTTTTTGTCCTTTTGCTTTTTGATGTGATGTATTACATTGATTGATTTGCATATGTTGAACCACCCTTGTGTCCCTGGGATTAACCCCACTTGGTCATGATGTATAATCTTTTTTATGTGCTGTTGGATTCTATTTGCTAATATTTTGATGAGGATTTTGGCATCTATGTTCATCAGTGATATTGGCTTATAATTCTCTTTTTTGGTAATGTCTTTGCCTGGTTTTGATATCAGGGTGATGCTGGCTTCATAGAATCAGTTTGGGAGTACTCCCTTCTTTTCAATCTTCTGGAAGAGTTTGAGAAGGACTGGTCTGAGTTCCAGTATGTTTGGTAGAATTCCCCGGTGAAGCCTGTCTGGTCCTGGACTTTTATTTCTAGGGAGTTTTTTTATTGCCAATTCGATTTCATTTCTAGTGATTGGAGTGTTCAAGTGGTCGGTTTCTTCTTGGTTCTATCTTGGTGGACTGTATGTTTCCAGAAACTTGTCCATCTCCTCTAGGTTATCCATTTTGGTTCCATATAGTTTTTCATAATATTCTCATGTGATATTCTGTATTTCTATGTTATTTACTGTAATTACTCCATTTTCCTTTCTTATTTTGCTTATTTGTGCTCTCTCTTTCTTCTTTTTTGTGACTTTGGCCAAAGGCTTGTCGATTTTACTTACTTTTTCAAAAATCCAGCTTTTGGTTTGGTTGATTTTTCTATTGTTTTTTAAATCTCTATTGTATTTATTTCCTCCCTGATCTTTATTATTTCCTTCCTTCTGCTGCTTTTTGGGGGTTTTTGTTCTTCTTCTTCTAGTTCTTTTAGCTGCTGGGTTAGATTGTTTATTTGAGATTATTGTTCTTTTTTGAGTAAGACCTGTATTGCTATAAACTTCCCTCTTAGCACTGCCTTTGCTGTGTCCCATAAATTTTGTGTGGTTCTGTTTTAATTGTCATTTGCATCAAGGTATTTTTAATTTCAACTTTGATTTCATCATTGACCCATTGGTTTTTTAATAGCATGGTGTTTAACCTCCATGCTTCCCTTTTTTTCTCCTTTGTTTCTCTGTAGTTGGCTTCTAGTTTCATGGCACTGTGGTCAGTAAAGAAGCATGAGATAATTTCTATCTTTTTTTTTTAACATTTTCATTGATTTATAATCATTTAACAATGTTGTGTCAAATTCCAGTGTTCAGCACAATTTTTCAGTCATACATGGACATATACACACTCATCGTCACATTTTTTTCTCTGTGAGCTACCATAACATTTTGTGTATATTTCCCTGTGCTATACCGTATAATCTTGTTTATCTATTCTACAATTTTGAAATCCCAGTCTATCCCATCCCACCCTCTGCCCCCCTGGCAACCACAAGTCTGTATTCTATGTCTATGAGTCTATTTCTGTCCTGTATTTACGCTTTGTTTTTGTTTGTTTGTTTTTGTTTATTAGATTCCACATATGAGCGATCTCATATGGTATTTGTCTTTCTCTTTCTGGCTTACTTCACTTGGAATGACATTCTCCAGGAACATCCATGTTGCTGCAAATGCCGTTATGTTGTCGGTTTTTATGGCTGAGTAGTATTCCATTGTATAAATATAGCACATCTTTATCCAGTCATCTGTTGATGGACATTTAGGCTGTTTCCATGTCTTGGCTATTGTAAATAGTGCTGCTATGAACATTTGGGTGCAGATGTCATCCTGAAGTAGGGTTCCTTCTGGATACAAACCCAGGAGTGGGATTCCTGGGTCATACAGTAAGTCTATTCCTAGTCTTTTGAGGAATCTCCACACTGTTTTCCATAGTGGCTGCACCAAACTGCATTCCCACCAGCACTGTAGGAGGGTTCCCCTTTCTCCACAGCCTCTCCAGCATTTGTCATTTGTGGATTTTTGAATGACGGCCATTCTGACTGGTGTGAGGTGATACCTCATTGTAGTTTTGATTTGCATTTCTCTGATAATTAGTGATAAAAGGCATTTTTTAATGTGCCTATTGATCATTTGTATGTCTTCCTTGGAGAATTGCTTGTTTAGGTCTTCTGCCCATTTTTGGATTGGGCTGTTTATTTTTTTCCTATTGAGTCATATGATCTGCCTAGATATTCTGGAGATCAAGCCTTTGTCGGTTTCATTTGCAAAACTTTTCTCCCATTCTGTAGATTGTCCTTTTGTTTTACTTATCGTTTCCTTTGCTGTGCAGAAGCTTGTATGTTTAATTAGGTCCCATTTGTTTATTCTTGCTTTTATTTCTTCTAGGAGAAAATTTTTGAAATATATGTCAGATAATGTTTTGCCTATTTTTTCCTCTAGGAGGTTTATTGTATCTTGTGTTATGTTAAGGTCTTTGATCCATTTTGAGTTGATTTTTGTATATGGTGTAAGGGAGTGTTCTAGCTTCATTGTTTTACATGCTGCTGTCCAGCTTTCCCAACACCATTTGCTGAAGAGACTGTCTTTATTCCATTGTGTATTCTTGCCTCCTTTGTTGAAGATTAGTTGACCAAAAGTTTGTGGGTTCATTTCTGGGCTCTCTGTTCTGTTCCATTGGTCTATATGTCTGTTTTTGTACCAATACCATGCTGTCTTGATGACTGTAGCTCTATAGTATTGTCTGAAGTCTGGGAGAGTTATTCCTCCAACCTCTTTCTTTTTCTTCAGTAATGCTTTGGCAATTCTAGGTCTTTGATGGTTCCATATAAATTTTATTATGATTTGTTCTAGTTCTGTGAAATATGTCCTGGGTAATTTGATAGGGATTGCATTAAATCTGTAGATTGCCTTGGGCAGTGTGACCATTTTAACAATATTGATTCTTCCAATCCAAGAGCATGGGTTATCTTTCCATTTTTTAAAGTCTTCTTTAATTTCCTTCATCAATGGTTTATAGTTTTCTGTGTATAATTCTTTCACCTCCTTGGTTAGACTTATTCCCAGATATTTTATTACTTTGGGTGCTATTTTAAAGGGGATTGTTTCTTTACTTTCTTCTTCTGTTGATTCATCATTAGTGTAAAGAAATGCAACTGATTTTTGAACGTTAATGTGGTAACCTGCTACCTTGCTGAATTCTTCGATCAGCTCTAGTAGTTTTTGTGTGGACCTTTTAGGGTTTTCTATATATAGTAACATGTCGTTGGCATAGAGTGACACTTTTACCTCTTCTTTTCCAATGTGGATCCCTTTTATTTCTCTCTCTTGCCTGATTGCTGTGGCTAGGACTTCCAGGACTATGTTGAATAGGAGTGGTGATAGTGGGCAGCCTTGTCTTGTCCCAGATTTTAGTGGGACGCTTTTGAGTTTTTCACCATTGAGTACTATGCTGGCTGTAGATACGTCATATTTAGCTTTTATTATGTTGAGATATGTTCCCTCTATACCCACACTTTGGTGAGAGTTTTTATCATAAATCGGTGTTGAATTTTATCAAATGCTTTTTCTCCATCTATTGAGGTGATCATGTGGTTTTTGTCCTTTTGCTTTTTGATGTGATGTATTACATTGATTGATTTGCATATGTTGAACCACCCTTGTGTCCCTGGGATTAACCCCACTTGGTCATGATGTATAATCTTTTTTATGTGCTGTTGGATTGCATTTGCTAAAATTTGGTAAGGATTTTGGCATCTATGTTCATCAGTGATATTGGCCTATAATTCTCTTTTTTGGTAATGTCTTTGCCTGGTTTTGGTATCAGGGTGAAGTTGGCTACATAGAATGAGTTTGGGAGTACTCCCTTCTTTTCAGCCATCTGGAAGAGTTTGAGAAGGACTGGTCTGAGTTCTTTGTATGTTTGGTAGAATTCCCCGGTGAAGCCATCTGGTCCTGGACTTTTATTTGTAGGGAGGTTTTTAATTGCCAATTCGATTTCATTTCTAGTGATTGGAGTGTTCAAGTGGTCAGTTTCTTCTTGGTTCTATCTTGGTGGAAAGTATGTTTCCAGAAATTTGTCCATCTCCTCTAGGTTATCCAGTTTGGTTCCATATAGTTTTTCATAATATTCTTGTATGATATTCTGTATTTCTATTTTATTTGTTGTAATTTCTCAATTTTCCTTTCTTATTTTGCTAATTTGTGCTCTCTCTTTTTTCTTCTTTGTGAGTTTGGCCAGAGGTTTGTCGATTTTATTTACTTTTTCAAAAAACCAGCTTTTGGTTTGGTTGATTTTTTCTATGGTCTTGTTAATCTCTATTGTATTTATTTCCTCTCTGATCTTTATTATTTACTTCCTTCTGCTGCTTTTTGGGGCTTTTTGTTCTCCTTTTTCTAATTCATTCAGGTGGTGCGCTAAATTGTTTATTTGAGATTGTTCTTTTTTGAGGAAGGCCTGTATCGCTATAAACTTCCCTGTTAGCACTGCCTTTGCTGTGTCCCATAGGTTTTGAGTGGTTGTGCTTTCATTGTCATTTGTCTCAAGGTATTCTTTAATTTCAGCTTTGATTTCCTCGTTTATGCATTGTTTTTTCAATAACATATTGTTTAATCTCCATGCTTTCCTTTTTTTCTCCTTTGTTTCTCTGTTGTTGATTTCCAGTTTCATGGCATTGTGGTCAGTAAAGATGCTTGAGATAATTTTTATCTTCTTAAAATCGTTGAGGTCTCTTTTGTGCCCAAGTATATGATCAATCCTGGAAAATGTTCCATGTGCACTTGAAAAGAAAGTATATCCTATTTTTTGGGGGTGTAATGCTCTGAAAATATCCACCAAATCTAACTTTTCTATTTCTCTGTTGCCTTGTTTATTTTCTGTCTGGAAGATCTGTCTAGTGATGTTAATGCACTGTTAAAATCTCCAACTATGATTGTATTCCCATCAGTATCCCCCTTTATCTCTGTTAGTAATTGTTTTATGTACTTACGTGCTCCTATATTGGGTGCATATATATTAACGAGTGTAATATCCTTATCTTGTATCACTCCTTTAATCATTATAAAATGTCCTTCTTTATTTTTTTTATGGCCTTTGTTTTAAAGTCTATTTTGTCTGAAATCAGTACTGCAACACCTGCTTTTTTGGCTTTTCCATTTGCATGGAATATCCTTTTCCATCCTTTCACTCTCAATCTATGTGTGTCCTTCTCCCTAAAGTGGGTCTCTTGTATGCAGCATATTGAAGGTTCTTGCTTTATTATCCAGTCTGCCACTCTGTGTCTTTTCACTGGAGCATTTAGTCCATTAACATTTACAGTAATTAATGATAGATGTGTTTACTGCCATTTTGAACTTATCTTCGCAGTTGAATTGGTATATCCTCTTTGTTCCTTTCGTCTTCCTTTTGTGGTTTGGTAATTTTCCTTTGTATTTTCATGGATTTTATTTAATTTTTGTGACTCTCTTGTCAGTTTCTGGCTTGTGGGTATCCTTTTTCGTAAACCTATTAGCCCATTACTATAACTGTTTTTATTACACTGATAGTAACATGATCTCAAACCCATCTTACTATTAAAAAAATTTAAAAAAGAAAGAAAAAGATATTCTATATTTCCCTGCCTCCCTCTCCCACTCTCAGTGATTTGTATGTCTTCTTTCCTAATTTCATGTTTATTTTATTTGTAATTCATGAGTTATCACCTTTCCAGTTGTGAGTTTCTCATTTCTGTAGCATCCTGCTGATTTTCTATTTAGAATAGCCCTTTCAATATTTCTTTTAGCATGGGTTTAGTGTTGCTAAACTTCTGCAGCTTTTTCTTGTCTGTGAAATTCTTTATTTCTCCTTCTATCCTAAAAGATAGCCTTGCTGGATAAAGTATCCTAGGCTGCATCTTTCATTCAGGACTTTGAATATATCTTGCCACTCCCTTCTGGCCTGTAGTGTTTGTGTAGAGAAATCAGCTGAGAGCCTTATGGGGGTTCCCTTGTAACTTACTCCTTGCTTTTCTCTTGCTGCCTTTAGAATCATTTCTTTATCCTTGACTCTGGCCATCTTGATTATGATTTGTCTTGGTGTGGGTCTATTTGGGTTCTTCCTGTTTGGAACCCTCTGAGCTTCCTGTACTTGGATATCTGATTCCTTTAAGTTTGGGAAGTTTTCAATCATGACTTCTTCAAAAACCTTTTCAATCCCCTTTGATCTTTCTTCCCCTTCTGGGACCCCTATTATGCAAAGATTGCTTTATATTATCCCATAGGTCCGTTATGCTATTTTCATTATTTTTTTATTTGTTTATCTTGTAGCTCTTCTGAATGGGTGCTTTCTATTGTCCTGTCTTCTAGGTCACTAATTCGCTCTTCTGTAATATCTAGTTGGCTTTGCACAGCTATTAGATCATTCCTCATCTCTGTCAATGAGTTTACCCATTCTACTTGGCTCTTCTTTATAGCTTCAATTTCATTTTTGACATATTTTATATCTCTAAACACTATCTCTTTTAATTTCTTCAGCAATTCGATCACTTCTTTTTTGAAATCTTGATCTAGTAGGCTATCGATGTCTATTTCATTGATCTTTCTTTCAGGGGATTTCTCTTGTTCTTTTAATTGGGAAAGGTTTCTCTGCTTCTTCATCTTGCTCATACCTCTCTGACACTGTGGTTTATGGAGTATCAGTTATCTATTTTGGTCCTTAAGGAGTTTATCTATCTAATGCCTATTTAGGAATAAGACTTAGGAAAAAAAGAAAAAATAAGAGAGAGAGAGAGAAAGAATTTTAAAAGAAGGGAGAAAGAAGGTTTGAAAACAGTGTATAATGAATAATAGAAGAGTGAGTTGAAGCAGAATATCAATCGGGTTGAGACATCCTTTTAAAACCTTTAAAAAAGAAACCTGTGTCTAATCAACAAGAGGACATCAAAACCCAAGAGAAGTAGAAATGAATTAAGAAGTAAAAATTAAGAGGGTAATAGAAAATAGAACAGGTAAAAACAGATTTAAAAAAAAAGGGGGGGGGGAGGTTGTCGGTGTTCTCCTGGAGTCTGTGTACTTTTAATGTGAAGTCTTTCTGTCTTCGTCCTGTTTTGGAAGCTCAGCTTGCTGTTTCCAGAAGCCCTCCGTTGGCGCCCTCTTCTGTGCTGCCCCCAGCACCTGTCGGCAATATCGCGCCTCCTCCTAACACTGGGTCAGGTGCAGCTCTCCTCTGCTGTGGACGGGCGGGTCACTGCCCCTCCGGATGCCGCAGTCAGATGTTGCAGACTGGCTGGGTAGGAGGGCGGGTCTTGCCCCCTCCCAGCACCTTGGTCAGGGGCTGTGTTCCTGCCCGAAAGGCGGGGGGCCGCCCTCCCTCTCCCGGCGCCGGTAGCTCCGCTGCTCTGTGCGGCTGCTCGCTCCACCCTGGTCGGCGCTCCGCCCTGGTCGGCGCTCCGCCGTTGGGCTCGGGGAAGACCTGTCCCTGCTCTGAGGCAAAACCCAGCTCCTTGTTTGTCTTTGTGGAGCAAGTTCTCTGAGGGACCAGGATGGAAGGATCCTATCTGCTTCTGGCTGTAGACACGTCTCAGTCTGGCCTTTGAGGCTGCTAAGCCCTTCGGTGTGGATACAGGTTTCACCCCCGCCCCCGCCTGGGTGCTCAGCGCAGAGGATATGGCGGCTGTGCCTGAGCCCCGCCTCTCTTCCCCTGAAAACTTTCCGCGGGTTTTCAGAGATGGGGGTGTGCACCCTTCCCCCGAGAGCACATCAACCTTGCTGTTTTATGGAGGGCCCAGGTGGTTCTGCCCTGTGCACCCACAGCCACGGCGCACAGCCCCCTACATTCCCCCGGGGCTGCCTCAGTGCAGCCGCCCCCGCCCTCCGCCCGGCTTGGGCAGCCTGGCCCTGCCCGCCACTGCCGGCCCGCGTCCCAGGCTGGGTGTCGGGGGGACCCTCTGTGCCCGTTTAACTTAGTTCTGTTAGTCAAGGGCTGCTCTGTACAGATCCGAGCCTCGGAGGCTCCTCCTCTGTCCCGCTGGCCTCTCAGTTGGAGAGGGGAGACCCAGCGAGCGAGCGCCAGTCCTCCTTTGCCGCTCCCTCCCCGCAGGACCCGTCCCGCGCTGCTTTGCCTTTTGTTCTTTCTTTTTTCCTTTTCTCCTACCAGATTTTTGGCGTCTTTATCTTTTGAAGAGGGCAATGTTCTGTCGGAGTTCTGCAGGTGCTCTGGTTGGCTGAGTGGGTCTGTGGATGTGAGTCTTGGTGCATTTGTGGGAGAGGGTGAGCTACCAGCATCCTTCTGCTCCGCCATCTTCTCTCTTCTCCTCAATTTCTATCTTCTTAAAATTGTTGAGGCTTCTTTTGTGCCCAAGACATGATTAATCCTAGAAAATGTTCCATGTGCACTTGAAAAGAATGTATATCCTATTCTTGGGGAGCCTAATGCTCTGAAAATATCCACCAAATCTAATTTTTCTATTGTATTATTTAATTTCTCTGTTGCCTTATTTATTTTCTGTCTTGAAGATCTGTCTAGTGATGTTAGTGTGGTGTTAAAATCTCTGACTATGATTGTATGCCCATCAATATCCCCCTTTATCTCTGTTAGTAATTGTTTTATGTACTTAGCTGCTCCTATATTGGGTGCATTATTCTCCTTTCCTGACTTCCTCTGACTTCATGAAGATTTTTGTCTTTCTTCCCTTTCATTAGATAGAGGGAAGTTTTATGTTCTCTTTGTATTGCTTTTATTATTTTAAAAAGTCAAACTTATTTTGTATCTTTATCTTAATTTGGAACAATACAAATGCAATAAAATATGTTTTCACATACCAACCCAAACCTATTATTCTAGTTACCATTTGATAGCGTTTTAAGTTCTACCTTCTTTTTAAATATCCTCCAAATAGTTCACTATTTTCAATATGATTATATTAGAATCAATGATTATTTGGATTGTTTTCACAGGTTTAGCTGTTTCTTTGCTTATAACTGTTTTTCTTAGTTCACTCTTTCCTTTTGGATATTATTTCTTTCTCCGTGAATTCTAGTGTGTGTTCACTACAAAAAAACAATGAAACACAAAAGAAGGCAGAGATAGAGGAAATGAGAAGCCAAAAAGGTACAGGACATATGGAAAAAAAATAGCAAAATGGCAGAGGAGTGGTCTTTTTTTAAAATCAATAATTACATTAAATGTAAATGCAGTAAACTTTAAAATCAAAAAGCAGTGATTGGCAGATGAATTTAAAAAAAATGATCCAACTTACACAGCATTATACATTTGTTCAAATTCATAAAATTTGTAACACCAAGAGTGAAATCTAAGGTAGATTATAGTCTTTGGGTAATTATAATGTGTCAACATAGGTTCATCAGTTGTAACAAATATACCCTCTAGTGAGAGATGTTAATAATGAAAGAGGCTATATGCATGTGTGTAGGCAGAGGGTGTATGATAAATCTCTATACTTCCTTCTCAATTTTGCTGTGAACTTAAAACTGCTCTAACACTGGCTTAAGGATGTAATTGAAAGTAAGTAAATAGGTTCAAAGTGAAGAGACAGAAAAAGATACTCCAGGCAAATGGTAACCAAAAGAGAGCTGGAGTAGCTATACTAATATACAAAATTTACTTTAATGCAAAAACTTTTCTGAGAGACAAGGAAGAGCATTGTAAACTGATAAAAGGTCAATCATCAGGAAGGTATAAAAATTATAATTATGTATGCACCAAATACAAGAGTCCCAACTACAGGGAATGAATTTTGACTGAATTGGAGGGAAAAATAGGCAGTTCTACAGTAATAGTTGGAGACTTTGATACATTACTTTCAATAATAGATAGGATATCTAGACAGAAAGTTAATATGGAAATAGAGAGCTTGAAAACACTATAAGCCACTGAGATCTAGTAGATAAATATAACTCTAGTCAACAACAACACAATATCCTCATTTTCCAGTGCACATGGAACACCCTATAGGAATGAACGTATGTTAGACCACAAAACAAATGTCAAAAAATTTTTAAAAACTGAACTCATGCAAAGTATCTACTCCTGCCACAATGGAAAGAAGCTTGAAATCATAACAGAAGGAAAACTGGAAGATAAACAAGTGTGTGGAAAGTAAACAATACACTCCTTAACAATAATGATCAAAGAAGAAACCATAAGGGAAATTGTAGCATATCTTGAAAATAAGGAAGATGAGATCACAGAATATCAAATCTTAGAGAGTCTACCAAAAGCAGTACTCAGAGAAGTACATAATTGTAACAACTACATTCAAAAAGAAGAGAAAAATCAAACCAATAACCTAACAGTACACCTGGAGGAACTAGAGAACTAAGCCCAAAACTAGCACAGGAGGAAAATAATAAAGACTAAGGTGGAGATAAATAAAATAGAGAATAGTAAAACAATAGAAAAATCAGTAAAATCAAAAGATGTTCCTTTGAAAAAAACCAAAAAACAAAAAAACTGACATTTAGCTAGACTGATGACAAAAAATCAGAAAAGGTAAAAATAACTAAAATCAGAAATGAAAGTGAAGATCATTAACTACCAACTTTACAGAAACAAAAAGGTTTATAATAGAATATTGTAAGTAATCATATGCCAACAAATTAGAAAATCAAAGTGGAATGGAGGAATTTCTAGAAACAACAAAAATTACCTAAACAACTTCATGAAAAAATAAAAATCTCAACAGACTTGACATGAAAGATTAAATCAGTATTAAAATACCTCCCAGTAAAGAAAATTCTAGTACTCGATGGCCTCATTGGTGCATTCTATCAAACATTTAAAGAATTAATATCAATTCTTCTCAAACTCCTCCAAAGAATAGAAGAGGAGAGAATACTTCGTAACTCATTCTTTGCGACCAGCATTTCCTTGATACCAAAGATAGATAAAGAGATTACACAAAATGAAATTTACTGAATAATAATCCTTATGAATATAGATGCAACAAATCCTCCACAAAATACTAACAAACTAATTCCAAAAGCATACTAACAGAATTATACATCATGATTAACTGGGATTTATCCAAGGATAAATCTTATGTTGTGATTCAACATAAGAAAATCAATCAATACCTCACTTTAAAAAAATGAAGAAAAAAGTTACATGATCATTTCAATAGATGGCATGTAACAAAATCCAATACCCTTTTATGATAAAGAAACAAAAGCACTTGAGACTATGAATTGAAGGGAATTTTCTCCATATGATAAAGGGCATCTATAAAAAACCCACAGCTAACATCACACTTATTGGCAAAAGACTGAAAGCTTTCCTCTTAATATCAGGAAAAAGACAAGGATGCTCACTTTCGCCACTGTTACTAACTGTTTTACTGAAAGTTATAGTCAGAGCAATTAGCCAAGAGAAATAAATGGGGAGAGCCATTCAAACTGCAAAGGAAGAAGTAAATCATCTCTATTCACAAATGGCATTATTTTATACACAGGAAAAAAAAAAAGGACAAGAAGTCCACAAGAAAGCTATTAAAGCTAATAAACAAATTTAGCAAAGTTGCAGGTTACAATATCAACACATAAAAATCAGCTGTATCATTCACTTGCAATGAACAATGCAAAATTAAAATTAAGAAAGCAACCATACTTACAATAGCATACATAAAGTTAAAATACCTAGGATTCAATTTAGCCAAGGAGGTGAAAGTCTTGTATATTGAAAACTACAGAATATTGGTGAAAAACATTAAAGAAAACCTAAATAAGTGGAAAGAAATTTTGTGTTAATGGATTATTAAAAAATATTGTTAAGATGTCAGTATTACCCGAACAATCTACAGATTTAACATGAAATTCTATCAAGATTCCAACAGCCTTTTTTTCAGAAATAGAAAATCAGATCTGTAAATGTATATGAAGTTTCAAAGTGCACTAAAATAGCCAAAACATTCTTGAAAAAAAAAAAAAGAAATTGGAGAACTCCAATTTTCCAACTTCAAACTTACTATCAAGCTACAGAAATCAAAGCATTGTAGCATTGGCATAAAGAGAGACATATAAACCAATGGAATATAACTGAGATTTCATAAATAAGCCCATTTATCTATAACAACTGATTCTTGCCAAAGTTACCTAGTTACTAATTTCTTAAACAAATGGCACTAAAACAACTGGATTTTCACATGTTAAAAAAAAAAAAAAAGTTACCCAACAAAAATGACCTAAACATAAGAGCTAAAACCATAAACCTCTTAAAGAAAAGAAAATAATCAAATCTTCACGACCTTCAAATTTTCAATGGATTCTTAGATATGAATACCAAAAGCATGACCACAAAGAAGAAACAAATAAATTTATCTCGATAGATAGAGAAAATGCATTTGATAAAATTCAACATCCATTTATGATAAAAACTCTTACCAACGTGGGCATAGAGGGAACATACCTAACATAATAAAAGCTATTTATGACAAACCCATGGACAACACAGTACTCAATGGGGAAAAGCTGAAAGCCTTCTCACTAAAATGTGGAACAAGACAAGGATGTCCACTCTCACCATTTCTGTTTGACATAGTATGAGAAGTCCTAGCCATAGCAATCAGACAAATAAATAAATCAAAGAGATCCAAATGGAAGAGAAGAGGTAAAATGGTCACTATAAGCAGATGACGTAATACTATACATAAAAAACCCTAAGGCCTCCACACAAACTACTAGAGCTGATAAAATAATTCAACAAGATAGCAGGATACAAGATTAACATACAGAATTTAGTTGCCTTTCTTTACGCTAACAATAAAATATCAGAAAAGGAAATTTACAAAAATAATCACTTTTAAAATCACGTCAGAAACAATATTTAGGAATAAATCTGACCATGGAGGTCAAAGACGTATACACTGAAAACTATAAAACACTGATTAAGGAATTTAAAGATCATTTGAAGAAATGGAAGGATATCCCATATTCTTGGATTGGAAGAATTAATATTGTTAAAATGGCCAGACTACCCTAAGCAATCTACAGATTTAACGTGATCCTTATCAAATTACCCAGGACATTTTTCGCAGAACTAGGATCCCAAAATATATATGGAGTCACAAAAGATCCAGAATTACCAAAGCAATACTGAAGAAAAAGAATGAAGTTGGAGGAATAACCCTCCTAGACTTCAGACAATACTATAGAGATGCAGTAATCAAAACAGCATGGTTTTGGCCCCGAAACAGACATATAGATCAATGAAACAGAACAGAGAGCCCAGAAATAAACCCACAAACTTTTGGTCAATTAATCTTTGACAAAGGAGGCAAGAACATACAATGGAATAAAGACAGTCTTAGAAAACACAGCTTCACCTTGGGAAAAAAAAAAAACAAAAAAAAACAGATGAGGAAGCAGAGGTTCCAAGGGCAGAGCATGACTAGACAAGCGGCCCCCGGAAGGCCGAACGAGCACTCAAGGCTGGATATAGCAACTGTGCCAATTTTTCAGCCTTCATTTATTTTTATTATATTCCTGTGAACATGTTCCTCACCAACTATGAAATACACAGCTAAATGAGGAAGTGATACCACATAAAACTTCTATGACTAGATTTTTTTTTTTTAACAGGACTAAATCTTCCTATGTACACAGTCTCTTCCCAGACACAGAATATACATTCAAAGAAGCATCAGAAGTATTAATTGTTTATAGCATCTTTCCTTACCATGCTTGGTTATTTCTAACAAAAACCATATTTGCATCTGGGTGTCTCTGTGTTCTTATCAGCAACTTGATTCCTGGATTCAAGTTACTCTGGTTTTCCTTATTATTAGGCAAAAATTATACTTAACATACCAAAGAGGAAACGACTAACTAGGGTTTTAATATGAGTAAACTTAATTCAAATAATACAAAGTCATTTACTTGGCTGTTATTCAAATAGTTACAAGAAAGACAGGAACTAGGTCTTGACACATTGTTCTAACTTCACACAATCACACAGGGTAGACCCAGAGGCTGGTTTTGTAGCAAGAACCTCCCTGTGACAGCTCAACGCCAAGGCTGTGGTTTTGAAAATATAAAACCATTATTTTTTTTTCCTTTATCCCCTTCTCCATGATTACATCTTCTGCTTCTCCTGCCCAATTTACAAGACTCAAGGCTCTGAAGACACAGTGCCACAAAAAATAGCTTCAACTAGCATTGACTTTCATTATTCATATTTTATAAGGCAAAAATTAGCCGACGCGTTTCTGTCGTGGATACAGCGAGAGGTGAATAAACAAACATAATCAGATTTCTTTTTATATGTGGCCATCTCTGATTATATTATTCCGCATAGATTTTTCTTTTTTTTCAGGTGGAAGCTAAAAGCACCAACTGAGGAGAAAAGATTTTCAGTGTCAGTGAAGTTAAAACATGTCAGCAGCAGTTCCTTGGGTGAATATTGTCTCACATGAAAGAAAGGATGGATTGAATTCATATCTGAAACAAGACAAGATTTTCCATCTGACCTCATTATGTGTTTCTCTGGAGTGCATCCCTGGGTTTCTGCCGGAACTGAAATGGGTTGTGTGGAAACCAAATATAAAACAGTTCAGCATTGCTGTTAACTGACGTATCTTAATAAGATGGGGTATTTATTGTTTTGCCACTGTCATCTCTTAACTCTAAAAGTCATAATGATGTGCTGGATCCCTTTGTTAAAGCAATCCCCTTAAGTGAAGGCATGTACTAATGAAAGGCTTTATGCTGCACAGTTGGAAACAAAGATGAAGTAGCGTTACTGCATATCACAGAGATTTATATTGAGAATTTTTTATGGAAAGATTTTTAGAAACTCGACTGTTGTATCCCTATAAATAATTAAACGTACAAATGATCATTGTCCCATACAGCTGGTTTCCTTTTCTGTGAGCATTGGTAATCAATTCAAGAATATATTGCTTTAAAGCAATTTATAGCATTTTTCATTATTCCTGATCATACTAGAAAATTATTCAGAGGTCAGAAATAATAGAAAAGTTTCCTCTAGGTTACCCTTGTGCTACATAGACAGATTTCCTAGAAAGTAACTGTATCATACAAAAGGCATCTTTTTTCCTTCAGTTTTATTTGTACAAAGGCTTAAATGTATATGCGCTTATATATATATTTGCATATATCACACTAATTGATAAACATACCATTATTTACATTACTGTATGCAAATATATCCATTTACATATACACACATTATGATTTTATTTTTAAATATAGTCAATGTAGGGAAAATATTAGTTAGAACTCTAAAAATCTACCACTATTGAAATGTTCCCATAATCTCTGAGCTATTCGGTAAATTATCATTATCCTTAAGAATGAATCATGGCAGTAAACTACTCAAAAGAGGTCATCACATAAGTCTCTCTATATAGGTATAGATTTAAATATAACGTAGATACAATGAGATGTACTATTTTGGTGAAATTAATATATCTTCTATAATAATTTGACATACAGTTCATATTTTTATTTGCTACAGTAACACATTGTTAAATCAATGTTCATTTTATAAAAGAATACATTCCAAACTGTAGAATCTAATGAATATGTTAACTTGGACAATTTTAAGGATTTAATTGAATCGTCTGGTCGGCATGTTTGATATGGACTCTAAAATCTTCTGGCACACAATAAACCTCTTAAATTTACCACCTGAGGAGAATTAAATCTTTTGGTAACTGAAAGGTCATGTGACCTGGGATACTTTTTATTTTATAAAAAATAACTAGTTTATTCAAAAAAAAAGGATACTTATAAAATGCATTGTGTTTTAATGCTAGGAATGCAGAAACTAAGTTAAGGTCCCTCCATTCAAGATGCCACCTATCAAATACAGAGCCTCTGTCTAGTGAGTTGTTGTGAGAAACTAAATAAAAAACTTACATACTTGGTTGTTTCTTCTAGGAAGTGGCACTTAATCCCCCCACCCTTGAGACACAGTGACTCATAAGAAAACACGAGAGAGAAAAACAGTGACTTTACAGTGGAGAAACCTGGCAAACACAACCTTAAGCAAGCCATGAAGGCTAACACTGTAAGTGACCCGCAGTGGATAGGAAGTCCCCCTGACATGTGATGAGATAATCTCTCTGCTATTCTTGCCAAAACTGTATAACCCCAGACTAGTCTAATAAAAAAATTTAAATAAACCTGGATTAGGTGATGGTTCTGTAGGCTCTTCAGCCAGAACTCCTCAAGACTACCAAGGTCATAATCAACAAGAAAAGCCTGAGACTCGTTCACACATCAGAGGGAACCAGGATAATGACATGTAATGTGGTTCCCTGTATCAGGTCTGGAACAGAAAGAGGACATTCAGGAAAAACTGGTGAAACACAAATAGATCTAGAGATCAGTTAAAAAATAAAACAATTCACATATAACTTTAAAGTCTAACAAATAGCTCTATTATATTTTTTTAAAAAGGAATTATTTTTGCATCAACAGCAAATCAATCGTAAACTAGCTGTCAAGAATGAGGGAAACTCAGCGTTCCCTATGGTCAGGCCAATGTCACACACTGAGTATGGTGTCACAGATCGCAACATGGGAGTCTATAATTAAGGATCCTGAAGGATCCTCAGCCAGTCGTTAGCAAACTGTTGTTTGCAGAACAATAGAAACTTCAGAGAGGGCAGTGCTGATCAGTGAAAAGACAAGGCATTAGCCACGTCCCACTCTCCAACTCAAGTGTGCTATTGTAGAGTCACACAGTATTACATTTCACTGAGGGATCCACAGCTTCAAACAAAACAGAAGAAAACTAATATGAATCCAGATAAGCACTTATGGAACTTTAGTGGGTATACAAGTCACAGGGCACCTTGGTAACAGCAGACTCTGGGATGGGGCCCGAGATTTACATTTCTCACAAGTAATGCCCCCCGCCCCAGGGGATGAGAACACTGCTTGTCAGAGAGCAACACTTCAAGTAGGAGGGGTCTAGATCGAAATTTTAAACTGTTCTCTTAACCATAAACTTCATAGAGGGGAATTTGCTGCTATTTTTAATGGGTTTTATAATTTTTACTAATACATAACATTCCTCCACAGTTATCTAGTTTTTGGTTGGGAAAAATAAGAAAATGGAGTTTTTTGAGCTGTAGCCCTCCCCGTTCCTGATCCCTCAGTACCCTAACCTCACTCTTCTTTCTCATAACAACCCCCAGAAGCTTGACCTTATCCAGCCAAATTTCCTCTGCCACCTTCTCATCCACCTCATTCTGTAACTAGTCATTTCAACAATTATACTAGACCCAAGCGAGATGTTCTATGCCAGTTACGTTTCATCACAGCCCATGCCAAGCCCGGTCTCGGGCAGCACTCACTATCGATTACATCTTTACAGAAAAAGGGAGGAAAGTGGGTATTTCAGGCCTTTTAAAACTCATGCTTTTATGTTTCATCTGGGCATTTGCCTCACATTTAAAAAATGTACTTATGTTGACTCTTAATACATTCTCCATAGGGTGTTCCAAGCTTTCTATAAAACAAGACAGGCCAAATTTTATTCCAAAACAGCACTCAAACTTAACTTCCTGCTTCCTTGAGCTCCAAACACCTTTCCCTCAATCCAGATACTCCCTCAAATACTGAGCAACACATTTCCTTCAGAACAATCAATCAGTTTTGAGTGGATGTAACTTCCTGTCCTTGCTCTCCAGAAGGACACCAATGACTATTTGCCAATTCCCATGACATTTTTCCTCTCCCTTCAGCACCTGACACCATGGGACAGCTGCTTCTAGAAATACTTTTGGGCTTCTTCAACCTCAGATTGCTTTCTGAGCTTCCATCCAATTCTTTTATATCTGCTTTGCGAGCTTTTTAAAAAACTTTTACGTAAAAGACAGTAGTTTGCCAAAGTTATATATGACCTCTAGAATTACCGGCTGTCAAATCTTAGTTCTATCATTTTTAGCTTTATGATTTTGAACAAGTTGCTACACTTTATATCCTTTAATGTTTTCATCTATAAAATCAGGATAATAATGGTTTCTATCTCATAAGGTTGCTTTATGGATTAGATGAGTTATGATGTAAAATGCCTAGAACTGTGTCTGACAGACATTAAGTGCTAGATAAATATCAATTAGTCCTATTACCTACTCACAATCATACTTTCAGATAGTTTATCCACCCTCACTTCATCAACCCACTACATGGAGATGTTTCACAACTCAGTGTTTCTCAATATTACTACTATTGATATTTGGAACTGGACAAGGCTTTATCACGGGGAGCTGTCCTGTGTATTGCAAGGTGGTTGGCAACATCTCTAGCCTTTACCTATTAGACACCATTAGCAACCCACAGTTGTAACACAAACAAGCAAATTGTCTCCAGACACTGGCAAGTATCTCCTGGGACCAAAATAGCCTCTTATTGAGAACGACTATTCTAACCCTGCTCTGTCTAAGAATGTCTTGAGATAAATGTCTCTTTGATGCTTCAACATATGTCCAAAAGTGAAATTACCATATTCTCCCCCTAGGCAAGTTTCATATATTGTTTTACCTACTTCCCTAAGCAACTATTATAGAAAACATGGTAATCTTGATTTGTCTCTCTCTTGCTTTCTACAATCTAGTAAATGGTGTCAAATATGCAATCCCAGTTTTGTTTTTTGTTTTTGTTTTTGTTTTACCATTTATCCTTAATGCATCCCCACTGATATTTTCAGAATCAGCCCCTCATTCTTTCAACACAGTTATGCTGGCCCCCTCCTCAGTGGTAGACATTCTCTAGTGACAGTAAGACAAAGATCCAGTCATCAGGAACCTCACATTCTAGCGGAGGTAACAGGTTAATACAGATTAATACAAACAGATTAACACACTGCATGCTTTTGAGTACTGATACGTGTCATAAATAAAGCAGGGTAAGGAGCTAGAAGAATGAAAGAGGGCCTGTTAATTAAGGGGTTAATAAAGGCATCGTGGAGAAGGTGACATTCCAGTGCCTCCTGTGAAAAAGTCCAAGCATGCAAAAATCTGGGGATGGCAGCAGTAGAAAAAAACAAAACAAAACACCAACCTTGAGGTGGCAATGCACTTGGCGCTTGTGAGAAAGCGCAGCAAGGTCAGGGTGTGGGAGGTTATTCAATATGTGGAGTAGTTGCCCTGGTCGGATTTGAAATGAAAGGCAGGAAACAGATTCTAAAATAAATGCACAAGCAAAAAATCCCACCTGCCACCAAAAATGAAAAGAGATGGAGCTAAGGTGATAAAATTTTAGTAAAGTCACTTCATTTCTTTGATTTTCATATTTTTAATTGTTTTTCTGTTTTAGCTGATGTTTATGTATTGCGTTGGGATTGTGCATAAAATATAAATATACTATATTCACATATTTTATAAAAATTCTTCATTTATAGATGTTATACTCAACTCCTAGTTTAGAAGACAGCCAATATTCGTGTTACTTTTATGAAATTTAGACAATTCTGTGAATAAATACACATCCAAAGATACTTCAAAAGCATTTGAAAGACATAATATTTTCATATAATTATTACAGCATTAGAATTCTCCAGGAAGACATGTGAACTTAGTCTAATACTATTAAAATTAGCTTTAAAAATTCAAACTATGAGACCAGAGAAATGATTTCAACATAGCAAATTACACATGGCACTCAAGTTCTGTAAGTGATTTAATATGTAACATACTTTTTAAAATGAGCGTAGTCCAAAAAATTAGCCCCGAATGTTAGCAGTGCCTGAAACAACAGCTAAAATTAAGAGTGTCAATTATTCTGCCTTCAAAACTTGTCTTTTGCCCTCTACAGACTCTCCTTGCTCCTGCTTTAAGAATTTATTACTTAAACACTAAAATCTCCTTTGGGCAAAAATATGATTAAAAAAAAAAGTGCCTAGGATATATTTTGTTAAATCATTTTGTTTGTCTTTTTGTTTTGTAACCTTTGCTTTTTCGGCTTGAGTTGCATGTATTCAATTGCTCCAAATGAAAAGGTAACTAAGGACAGAATGGCAGACCTCCTACTTTTGTGTACTTCAGTCAAACCCAGAACTCGATTCTAATGGAGAGGCTTCTTATTTACAGATGCCCTCATTAGCCGTCTTGCTGTGGAGACACGTACCTTCCTTCGCTTCCGTTAGTCCCCACCAGATTACACGACTCACATCGGGGCAATGCTGCATTTCCGCTCGAACTAGCGCTGTGCAGCAAAACAACACTGGGAGGGAGTGAATGGTTATCAAGAGAAAGTTTACTTTCTGGGTTAAGAATTAATTTAGCTGAATTGGTGCCGTGAAAGTGGTAAACACAATCCCCTCACTGTTGTTTGTCAGGGAGTGTTATATCACCCTGGATTGCTTTGTCAATAATCTGCCTGGCCTACGAGCTAAAAATCTAAGATTGCTGGGATGACTGACAGGCTGGAGATAGCTGATAATTCTAAGGAATTGGAGGTGTAAAATCTTTAAGGACCATGTCTACAGTATAAATGCCAGGGTATCTCCACATCACTGTGTACTTACAAAGGCAACAGCATTGTTAATGGCAGCCTGTCTGTCCATCAAGTTTGCTACTGGCGGATTTATCCCTCTTTCACTCCTTATCTTTCTTTGCTGTGTTTATTTCGAAACCAGCTGCAGAATAAATTGCCTCTTGTCTTCACCTCCTACACTGAGCACAATGATATGTTCTGTAAAGCTTAAAATCATGGTGTTTTTCTAGT
Organism: Camelus dromedarius; assembly: GCF_036321535.1. Taxonomy (NCBI): domain Eukaryota; kingdom Metazoa; phylum Chordata; class Mammalia; order Artiodactyla; family Camelidae; genus Camelus; species Camelus dromedarius. Next base: position 62,347,298 of record NC_087438.1, read on the forward strand.
ACTCCTTTTTCAGAACACTGACTTCTAATTTTGTTTGTTTATGAATATGTATTGTTTTTTTTTTCCTCCTGTGGGGGCTTTTAGCAGAACACTAAAAATGACTCTTATTTACTTGGCAAGTGCTCAGGATCTAGATAAAGGTGTGTGCTATTTCATAGAGAAGAAATAAATAGATTTAAGATAACCATTTTGTTATTGCGTTGAATAATTCATTAGATCTGCTCTGTTTTAATCAAATAATTAATAAACAGCCAAATAAGTTGAAAAATGTATTTCTACTAAACAGCTTTCAGAAGTTAATGCCATTTCAAGTATCCCTTCGGTATGCACAGCCGCCCATCTGTAACTTTCTAACTTATGAGTGGGAGGAAAGAAGATGTTGGTGGCTGGGCAGATTTCAAGATCAAAATTAGAATTTATATGAAATGTCCAAGCTCTGCTAGTTAACCTGAATGCTCTCATGCTGCAGGTGGGAATATAATTTGGGCCAATTACTTTGGAAATTTTTGGCTGCTACTACTACTAAAGATGATCGTGCGCATACTTTAACACTAACAACTCCTCTCCCAAAGATATACAGGTGTATGTTCTCCAAAAGACATGGAAAAACATCAACAAATATTTGTAAAAGCCAAATAATGCTCATAAGTATGTAAAAATACATATAAAACATGTATAAACACTATTTTAATATGGATAAAATAAAAACAACCAAAATGTGATCAACACTAGACTGGATAAATAAATTACTCTCTCTATGTATAGATTTATTCAATGGAATACTATATAGTAATGAAAATGAAGAATATGCAGCTGTCCATGACACATAGATGAATCTCACAGACATAATGTGGAGCCAAAGAAACCAAATGTGTATCATGAATGGTTTTCTTCATGTAAAGTTCAAACCCAGGCATAAAAAATAAGCTAAAGGTGATCTGGTGACCCTTGGGGCTTGGGTTGGGCATGAGGAGACTCTGGGATTCTGATAATGTTCTATTTCTTCACATAGACATTGCTGGTTACATGTGGGGTTAGTTTGTTTGCTGGGTTAAAATTCACCAATATATACACTTATTATTAGTGAACTTTTCTGCATCTCTGCTAATGCTACAAAAAAGTTGAAAATTTAAAAGTGTCCATATTTTCGGGTAGTGTTTGCAACTACATACTAAATTATAATTAGCAGGCATCTCCTGTATTCTCACTAAATGATGTTTCTTTGTTATTTGGAGAGGAAGTACAAAGAAAAAAGGTAAAAAGGGCTTTAGATGAAGTTATAATCCATGAAAGGTACACATACATGCTCCGAGTAACACAGAGTTCTCTGACTATTAAACCATGAGTGTTTAGCCACACATACATGCATGTGTGTACACACACACATCCATTTGGGTATGTTTAAATTAACGCTGTAGCCTTCTAAATTGGTAAGTAATGAAGGCAAATGTTCATCAGTCATTATTTTGCAACTTTAAAAAGTTATTGAACTTTGCTAATTACTTGATAGTCAATTGGAAGTCATTTTTATTTGGACTGGGTATCACATGCAATAACAGAAATAGCATTCATTCATTCACAAAATCTTTTTGAGGACGTATATTTCTGAGTTGAGCATGGTGTTAGGGCAAAGGATATGGAAGTAAGATGCAGAGTCCATGACTTTCCATGGAACAAAATGACCTTCTCGTTCAATAAACCTGTCAGCTGCTTAATATCTACAAGTAATTTAAATGCTATTTCAGCATGTCCCATTGATTGCAGTGTACAGCTCAAGAAGTTGCCCAGTGGTTTATACATACATATTTAAGTTTGACGCTTAAGAAGTTCACTAGTCAGCTTGGGCTGCTGTAACAAAAGTCCATAAACTAGATGGTTTAAACACCAGACATTTATTTCTCACAGTTCTAGAGGCTGGGAAGTTGTCTTCGTGGCTTGCAGATGGCCACTTCACACTGTGGCCTCATGTGGCTGAGAAAGAGAACTAGCATTCTAGTCTCTTCTTCTAAGGGCACTAATCCAGTAATGAGGACCCCAACCTCATGACCTCATCTAAACCTATTATCTCCAAAGGCCTATCAAAATACTATCACATTAGAGGTTAGAGCTTCAATACACAGATTTGAAGGGGGGGATAGAGACATTCAGTCCATAACAAGAAGCAATATTTGGCAATGATGTATTTTAAAAGAACTGTATTCCTCTGAGGCTCCTGCCTTTATATTACTGCCCTTCCCCCTTCTTTGCTTTTTCATCTTCAACAGTGACATTAAAAATAGTAAAGAATATATTTGCTAGTTCTAATTCATTTTGTACTTGTGACAGTAATTATGCATTCATCACTAACATTACAACTAGAACTTTTCTCATTACCATTGCTTTGATGTAAAATAAATGAACAATTAGAAAGAAATCTATTATCACAATTGTCTAGCATGTAAAAAATGATTTTATTCCTTAGAATGATGTCATCTCAAATTGTCATGTTAACTGGAAGTTGTAGTTTCTGGACCCTAAAGCTTGATTTGCTCAATTTCAGTTAATGTTTTGTTATAAAAATCCAAGATATCATTACAAATCTCTGTTGTTTGGAAAATTTTAGTAACTAGTTTTTAATGTGGAAATATTTTAGGAATATTTACCCTTTCAATTTTGTCTTGGACCAACTCCTTTTTCTAGTTGGGTTCTATTTATAGCAATGCAAAGTTAGATTCCCCTATGGCCCTTTTAACAGAGTTCACTAATTCTACCAAACCATTAAACCAGCCATACAAAATTAATATACTTCAGTGTCTTAAATAATGTTTGACTACATGTCATCAATGACAAAATTTTTAAAAGCCTGAAATGTTTGGATTATGTAGCTTTAAACATCCAAATGTTGGGAAGGTAAAAATTTTAATATGCATCTATGGGTATCTGCTGTGATATAATCAGAATGCAAACCCTTTATTCATAAAAGTTCACTAGTTTAAAATCTGAATTGTTTAAGAAATCATGCTCTAGCAGGTCTGTATACAGAATGAACACTGAGAAGATAATCATTTTTCTTCTCCCTTGGACTTCGAGCAAATTGTAATGTGTCCTGGGATGTGTCTTGCCATGAGTATGACAATAGTAATAATTTCAAAGAAGTGGCCCAGGAAGGCACAACCAGTTGGATGCAGGTGGCATGCTAAATAAAACCAATTTGTTATCTTTAATACTCCTATGAATGCTAGCAGGTCTCGTGGCTGATACGGCTTAATAAAGGATGTGGTAGAGCATTCCAGGTGAGAGAACACGAGAGACACAGGCATGGAAATGAGAGAAAAGCCCAAGAAACTTTGATTAGACCGATCTGGCAAATAAACCGTGCTAATTTAAATGAGGGTAACATAAAAGGAAGGATAGGCTGAGGAGAAATTTAGTTCTAGAACAAATAAATTTGGCCAGAGAGAAACTATTAATAATATTTCAGTATAAATATAACCTTAAAATGGTATCTTGAGATGTTCATCTAAAGATACTCAAGATGGAGAACGAGCAAAGTAAGGGAAGACATGAGCAGAGGGAAGCCTTCTGAGTAGCTACTGCTGTCCTGGGACTAAAGGCGACTTACAGGGCCTGAGTGATGCTGTGTTAGTTACATGAAAGATAGATGAATAAGCTAGGACTGATCTTGTTGAACTGCATATGTTATAAATAATTTTTAAAAATATTTGTTCTAAGCACTAGGCAAGTAATATATATCATTGGGTATACAATTTTACAAAATAAGAGATATATTGAATTTTTAAATTCCCATTATGCTGAAAATATGCCACCATACTACCTTATGGTTTTTAATCCACAAATGGTGAGTTGGATGGGGACTGGACTTCACTAGGATGTCTTGTCATCATTTTCCTTGGCGTCTTTCATCCCTCAGGAGGCTAGACCAGACTTCTTGACTCTATGATAACGGGAGCATTCCAAGAGGGCAAACTCCAATGTCCAGGTGTGTCTGTCAAGTCTCCATTGTCATTCCCTGTGCTGATATCATACTGACAAGTAAGTCAGACTGCCAAAGCTAGTGTCAGTGTTGGAAGGGACCAGAAAAGGGAGTAGGGAATCATGGGGGCCATTACTGTAACAAAATATTACAATAATCTATTGTGGATTAAATGAAATAATGCATAGAAAGTTGTCAGCATATGCCTAATACATAGTAGGCACCCAATAAATGTTAACTGCTATTAAAACTTCGTAATGGTATCCATGATTATATATTTCACAGTCAGTCTCACAAAGGAGCTATTTTACTTACTCCTTACAAACTGGCTTTAACAATATTCCTGCGATCTGCCTGTTCTTACCCAACACCCACCTTGACTCAAGACTTGGTACTTGGATACAACTCTAGAGCAATTTCAGCTTCAAAATGTATCAATAAAAAGTAGATATTTTACTGAAGATTTCCTAGGGAAATAGATAAGAGGATTTACAATAGACCCCACATAGCAAAACTTACTTAAATTCTCCATTAGGATTTGCTATTCTTCAAATTCTTCTGTCCTGCCATCTGCTTTATCTCCTCTCTAAGAAGCCTCCAAATTCCTTCCTTTTGCCTAAACAATTCACTCCTCATTTTCACCAAGTATTATTACTCAGATAAATAAAAGTCTCATTGGTAGCCTAATTAAAATCATATCTTTCTCTTTTCAGATAAGCCTCCAGCCACATCCCACTAACTGATTTGAGAATAGGAAAAAAAACCTCAGAGTTTCAAGTCAAATATGATTTAAGATTAAGAAAAATAAATTTATGAGACTGAAGAAGAAAAATAAATTTAAACAAAGAAATGTTAAGGATTAGAATTCTAATACAATGCAACATGAGTGTTAAAAAAAACAGAAGAACAAGATAGTTTCAATAAAATTATTAGTTCTCATGTCTGACTCTTCCAGCTGACCATAAACAAAGCACTAAGAGAAATGAGCCAACACACACATGTGCGTGCGCGCGCGTACACACACACAGACACACACACATGTTCTAAGTGTTTCAGAAGCAACTGTGAACATCAGCAATGTGGGCTTTTTTTCTGAACAGAATAGACCCAGCGGCCTGTGTTGGTAGTACCATGCACAGTGCTTTCTTGAAACTCTCTGGAGTGTTTCCTTTTGTGTTTCTCCTTCCCACTCTCTCTCTGAATTGGAACTGACTGCCTCTGTTGAGTTCTAACTGCAGACCTTCCCTGTAATCCTTGACAAAATCAGACTCACAGTTCCCACTCTCACACCTGCTATTACCCTTTCCTTCAAATACACCATCTATCCTGACAGTAAGTAAACTTACCTGGAGGAGTATTCCTTGCAGAACTGCAGATTGTCTTTCAGATTATCTGAAAGATCAAGTTTTAAGTTCTCCTTTGATACTAAACATAGGTCTTTTCCTTCTTGAACAAGCTTAGAATGTACCTTTTTATTTCAGGTGGAAAACACATCGGAGTGATGATAGGACGCGACGTTTAAGATTATATAGAGAAGCTGTTCTGAAAACTCCTATTTCATCACATCAGTCTGATAGGAAATATAATGTTGCTCAAGAAATGCTATAAAAATGGCCTCTATGTGCTTCTAAGTGAGAAAGATGGTGGCTATTGGAATAAATCCTCTGTTGGTCAAACCCTTTCTCTTTTGAAGGAAAAATAACAACAGAAAAGAGTTGAGAAAGCCTTACCAGATGAGAAAAATTTTTGTGTGAAGCACTATGACTTCTAGACAATCACCACCAGTTTAAGCACTTTGAGGAAGGAATGATTTTTGTTTTATATATCTATGATGGATTTGAAATGAAACAAAGAGCTATTAACAAGACTTCATTCCTAAAAACATTCAATAACTAGATTCTCCATAACAAGATTATCTTGTGAGTGAGATAAACTCCACATTGAACCTTGATAAAATAGCATGGCTGAGAGAGAAATTATAGAGGCAGGGATGTGAACAAGGTGATGTGGGAGATCGAGATAGTCTAGTACATTCCTCGGTACTCATAACTTTGTATTTCTGTGTACTTTTTATGTTCCTTAAAATTACTCAATTCGTTTGTATGCCTACTGTAATTATATCATTTACTCGTATACAAGATGTCAAACTATTTATTTATTTGTATACTGAAAATAATTCTTCTTTCCTCTCACAGTTTCTAGCTAAAAGTTAAATGATATCTCACAGTATCTAGCTAAAAGTAAGTATCATATACTGTGAAGTCTGGGATCTTTATGCAGTTTTACATATATTTTATCAGAAGTTTCACACATAACAAAAGAATCAGTCATCACTGAAGTTATGGGGAAAATGGACACAGATACAGATTTCCATGAAATTGTAATTTGAAGTTAAGAATCTGATCCATTAAGTGCCAGAAATGGCTGCAACTTCACACCATACACAAAAATAAACTCAAAGTGGATTAAAGACTTGAACATAAGACCTGAAACCATAAAATTCCTAGAAAAAACATAGGGAGTAAACTATATAATTTTTGACAATGATTTTTCTTCTGGATTTCATACCAGAAGCAAAAGCAACAAAAGCAAAAATAAACAAGTGGGATCATATCAACCTAAAAAGCTTCTTCACAGCAAAGGAAACTATCAACAAAAAGAAAAGGAAACTTATGGAATGGGAGAAAACATTTGCAAGTCATACATCTGATCAGGAGTTAATATCCAAAATATATAAAGAACCCATACAACTCAACAGTAAAAAAACAAAACAAAACACAAAACCCACAAACAATCTGGGCAGAGGATTTGAGTAGACATTTTTCTAAATAAAACGAACAGATAGCCAACAGGTCCATGAAAAGGTGCTCAACATTACTAATCATCAGGTAAAGGAAAATCAAAGTCACAATGAGATAATACCTCACAGTTGTTAGAATGGCTATTATCAAAAAGAAAAGGAAATAACAAGTATTGATAAGGATGTACAGAAAAGGAAACCCCTGTGCACTCTTGGGAATGTAAATTGGTTGAACCACTATGGAAAACAGAACAGAAGCTCCTCAAAAAATTAAAAATAGAATTACTATATGATCTAGAAATTCCACTTCTGGGTATTTATCCAAAAGAAATGAAAACACTAACTCGAAAAGATATCTGCATTCCCATGTTCAATGCAGCACTATTTATATAATCGCCAAGACATGGAAATAACCTAGTGTCCACCAACGAGTGAATGGATAAAGAAAATATGGCACATGTGGTACACACAATGGAATATTATTCAGTCATAAAAAGTGAATCCTGCCATTTGCAACAATGTGGATGGAACTTGAGGGCATTATGTCAAGTGAAATAAGTTAGAGAAAGACAAAACCGTATGCTCTTCTGTATGTGAAATCCATAGAAGCAAACAACAACAACAAAAATGAACTCATAGATACAGGGAACAGGTTGCTAGAGGAAGGGAGTAGGCTCATGACTGGGAGCAATGTGTGAAAATATTTCAACAGGTACAAACTTCTGGTTTTGAGTCCTGGGGATCTAGTGTGTAGCATGGTGACTCTAGTTAATAATACTGTATTGCATATTTGAAAGTTGCTATAAGAGTGTAGATCTTAAAAGTTCTCATCAGAAGAAAATAATTGCAATTGTGTGGTGATGGATGTTAATTAGATTTTTTGTGGTGATCATTTTGCAATATATTGAATCTTTGTGTTGTACACTTGAAACTAACATAATGTTAAATCAATTATGACTCATTTTTTTAAAAGAAGAACTAAATTAAAGGTTATATACTACTAGATTAAGACCAATTATGAGGCTACATTTTCAAAACAATGTTGTTATAGATGGAGGATAGGCAAAGACACCAGTGGAGTAGAGAAAGCGTATAGACTTAGATCCACACATACGTAACCATCTAATGTAAGGCAAAATTACCACTGCAATGAAACAGAATCTGCAAAGTAAATGATGCCAATCAACATAATCCATTTAGGGAAAAAAGTGTTACATCTGACCTCACATGATACCCCAAAATCAAGTTAGATGGCTCAAAGATCTAAATGGGAAAGGCCAACAGTGAAGTTTTTTAGAAGACAGCATATAAAAATATCTTCCTGACCTTAGAATAGGCAAAAACTTCTTTATTGGGACATCCACTATGAAAACACTAACCCTAAAGAAAAAGCCTAAGTTGAACTGCATTAAATTAAGGTATTATTTTCATTTAAAAATAGAAAATGCAAGGCATAGAATGGGAAAAGTGTTTTTTGCAATACATACCCATGAGATAAGACTTGTATACAATACACATGCACAATAAAAAAAAGCTCCTACAATAAGAAATGACAGACAACTCTAAAAAAATAGACAAAAGACTTGAAAAATCCTTTATGTAAGAGCATATGTGAATTGCTAGTGTGCATATGAAATGGTGATCAACTTAACTACTTCTCAGCAAAGTGCAAACTAACACCAGTGAACGACCAATGAACACCCACAAGAATGGTTAAAACAAACAACTGACGGACAGTACTGAGTATTAAGGAGAACACAGAACAATTGGAACTCTCATTAAATGCTGGCAGAAGTACAAATTGGCCCAAATACTTTAGAAAACTTATTGACAGTATCTACTAGAGCATTGACTATGATCATTTTTTAAAAATGGTTGTAACAATATATGGTGTATACAAAAGAGTTTGCAAAAACAATATCATTAAGTCAATGTAAATATTTTAATGATATTGATTAGCTTTTAGAATTTAGAGATGACATGGAAATCTCAAAAATTCTACAAAAGAGAGGAAAGTATAATAAACTAAATATAATCTACAATATCTACAATAACATCTTAAAATACTCCTGAGATTTTTTCCCAAGTGGAAAAATATGCTATTATAATGTTTAATTTTTAAACTGAGACCATACTCTAACTATACATGTGGTGATGTACCTGGCTTTTATCACTTTTATATTCTTTATAAATAATTTCATATTATTCCTTATTTTGGATATTTGTAAAATAGACATAAAATATGAATAACAAATATGAGTGGAGTTACTCAAGAATAGAAACAATTTAAAACTATGAGACATTTTATAAAATCATATTTGTTAACTTTACAATTTTTATGTCACCCAGCAATGTATGATAGCATGTTCATAGTACCCTGACCGCAAATACTACAAAATTGTTAGCTGTAAATTTTTATTTGCATTATTTTTTCTCAGAAATGAGGCTTTTATCTTTTGAGAATGATCATTGTTTAATTTGCTCATTGGTGGTTTATATTTTTTTGTAAATGACCAGAGAGAGTCCCTTACAAATTACAGATGTTAATCTTTCCTGTGATACTGCATATAAATTTTATAGTTATATTTCTCAATTTGTTGTCCATTTAAAATTTTTAATGTAACATAATTGAAGTGGTTTATTACTGTGTCACTTACCTTAGAAGGGATGAAAGTGTCTCCAAAATCCCCTGTTATGCTCAGAAGGTTAGTGTGGAGCACCATGCTTTGCGGCCTCTCACACTTGTACTCACCGATCTGCAGCCTCACTCTGATGACACGAGGATCCTCCTTCCGGTTTCTGGCCAGATGAGCGTGCGGGTCTGTGGTAAAGGGCTGCAGCTTCCCCTGCATGTCTCCCCTGCGGTAGCTGGAAACAGAGAGAGTGATATTGGTTCCAGTTCATTGTAGTGGATCCCTTCTCTGCAGAGGATGTGGATTCAGTGCATTAGCTCAGGTAGTTGGGAATAACTGGAGAAGTTTGATTTATTGGCTGGAACCAAGAACCAAATGTGGTTTATACTAAATAAACTTGAACTACCAGGATATTTTTGGTACAACAGAAGAGAAAACATACCGATACTGGAATGTTAGATTAGGAAATCCGGATCACCAATTGCGTAAGCATGTTCACTTGGAGGGTCTCGGAGTTGGTCTCTCCACCAACACTATGGGGAAAGCACTTGTTAGGAGAGCAACAGCATCCTTGAAGATCTCAGTGCTGGCTAAGAACTGTAGATCAGAACTGCTATCATCAAACTGAGCTCCCCCAAATACAATGGAGATGAGCAGCTTGTGGTTGGCTGGGGTAAAGGGCCAGCATTTAATTACCAAACACAAAGCCAGTACATTCACCAGAGTGAGAAGCAGAGCCAAGTATAATCTTTGGCATTGGCTAGTTGACCACAGCATCCCTAAAGCTGACGTAGGTTGTCAGCTTACTAAAATCTCACTTGATTTGTCTAAATGGAAAAACACCAGATCTGGTGAACAGGAATCCGAATTGAATCACAACATGAAAATTCATGCCTCTTCACCCGTTCCAGAATTTGTCAGTTCATAAGCCCAAAGACCCCTGAACAAAGGTCAGGTACTCTTGTAGAAGACGTTATTACATAGCTAAATTTTTATACTGTACTTTTCTTCTTCTAACTTTCCCAGAGGTATCTGATGCCATTTACCAGCATGGCTGTGCTTTGGGGAAGAGGAAATAAAAAGACTTCTCAGGGATTACTGAACATTGGCTCTCAATTGACACTAATTTCTAGAAACTCACAGGGCTCACGTTCGCCTTACAACGGGCCCAGCAGCTCTCACCCCACTACTTTGCCCATTTCTGCATTTCCAGAATGCATAACTGGAATTGAGATATTCAGCAACTCCCATTCCAGTCCTCTGACCTGCGGAGGCTGTGCTACTATAATAGAAAAGGCTAAATGAATGTCACCAGAATTGCGTCTGTTTACCAAAATAGTCAACTAAAAGTAACAATACATTCCTAGAAGGATTACAGAGATCAATGTCATCACCAAGGAACTGACGGTACAAGGATGGTGATTCTTAAGTCATAACCCTTCAGCCCACCTATTCGGCTGGTGCATGTAAAATGGGTTTCAGGGAATTACAGTGGATTATTGTAAATTTAATCAAATGTTGACTCCAATTACAGCTGCTTTTCAAGTATCATTTTATTGCTGGAGCATATCAACACATCTTTTAATACCTGGTTTACCAAATAATTTTTCCCTATACCTCTAGTAAAAACTGTTAGAAGTAGTTTGCTTTCAGCTGGCAGGACCATCAACACACATTCACTCTTTCACTCCAGGGCTACGTTATTTCTCCACCCCTGTATCGTCATCTAGCCTGTAGGGACTGTAATCACCTCTCCAATCCATGGGAAATTACAACTGTATGTGACACTGATGACATTGCGTTGACTGCACCTGGTGAAAAGGAGGTAGCAATGTGGTGGTTTGGTAAGACACTTGCATACCAGAGGACCTGAAATAAATCCTACAAAGGTTCAGGGACCTGCAGTCTCAGTGTCTTGGTGAGTACTTGGTGTCTTCTTTTCATAGTGAACAGCAGCTTGCTCTTGGTCCCACTAAGTAACAGGCATGCTGCCTGGTGGGCTTTTATAAATTTTTAAGGAAATATGTACTCCATTTGGTGGACTAATTTTAGTCATCTGTCAAGTATTCCGAAAGACTGCCAGTTTTGAGTGGACCCAGAGTAAGAGAAGGCTCTGCTATAGTTGCAGGCTAACGCGTAATCCACTCTGCTCGCTGGGCTGTCTGACCCCACAGATTAAGTGATCCTTGAAGTATCTGCGACAGACAGGGCATTGTAAAGAGTCTTCTGGTGGGCCTCTCTACGTAAATAACACTGCAGACTTCTAGGGTTTGACAGCAGTGCTATGTCACCCTCTGCAAATAACTCTTCATCTTTTGAGAAACAGCTTCTGGTCTGAGACTGGGTTACAGGAGAGACTGAATGTATTGCCATGACTAACCCCATATCACTGACTGCTTTATGCTTCGCAGACGGCAGCTTGCCAGTGTGAGTCAGACACCAGCTTAACGCATCCTCTGAGCTCCAGGAGATACACATCAGAGTTCTCTAAGTGGACCAATTAGAACTCCCTTTCCTAGGTTTTAAGTAGAAGAAAATTACCCTGTAGCAAAGTGGTAGGAAAAAGAGCATGTGTTAGGGAGGAGCAAGGGAGGAGTAAGGGGAGAAGGAGGTGGAGACGGAAACACCCACAGCTTCCTAAACAACCCTCTTCTACTATCCGCCCTGCAACCATGTTATAGCCTCAATCTGGATGAGTAACCAAGAAGTGCCTGGAAAATGCTCTAATGTGCCATGAAGATCCTTCTTCAGGAATGAAGGACTTATTTTCCTGTTTTCTGGGACTATAGTCAGCTGACAGGCCTCTCTATCACCCTTCTTTATGAACTGGCCTCATCTGAAGAGAGGTGACTTGCCCAAGTTCATGTCCCCTGGGAAAAATAAGATAGAGAAGAAGGAATAACAATAAAAATAGCAGATTGTAACATTTATTGTACATTTGCTATTTTAGGCACTTTGCAGATATTTAATTCCTAAAGTATTTCTATGAAGTAAACGTTTGTATCATCTTCCATATTTTATTAAGGACTTCAAGATAACTTAATATAACTAAATATACATCTCCATCATCTATCTATCTAAATTACTCAATTTTTCATCTCCTACCTACTACTAGAGTGACAACTCCACTCTATACACTCAGTGACAGGTGCCAGTAATTGTGTTGAGTAAATAAATGAATACATTAGCTAATTTTGTTTACTTTAGTGTACTTTTTCCATCTGCTATTTTTAAATTTGTTTTTACAAAATTGAGATTATGAATCATACACATGTCCAGCCTGCCTTTTATTATGCAAGAAACATTCTTTATTGTCACTAAGTATTCTTCAAAAGCTTGACTTTTTAATTACTGGATAATATTCTATAACATGAATTAACCACTTTTAATATCCAGTTCCTAATTGTTGATCACTCAGACCATCTAATATTATAAATTATAGTGTAATAAATACCTATACTTTTTAAATCTTTTATCTTTAGTTCTTAATTCCTAAGAATTAGTAGCATCAATATTTTTAAAAAATGTCTGTGCATATTGACAAGTTGTCGTCTAGATATTTTGTACCAAATGAGTAGTGAATGAGAATATATCTTTCATTTTACTTCAGCCACACCGGTATTAGAATTTTTAAACAAATTACAAATTCATTTTCTTAAAGAGGAGTTTCCTTCTTTTGGTTTCATATTTTCAAACACTATTAATTTAAAGCCATGACAAAGAATTTGTGCAGATCAATTTGTTCTCGGAAATACTCTTTACTTTGGATTTTGCAAGTGAGAATTGACCAAGAGTTCCCGTCCCTGGGTTCAAGGCAATCTTCTTGAATCTTGCAGAGTAATTCAGCTTATTACTGTTGCAGGAAGAGAAGAAACTGTAACTGCAACCTGGGCAGGTGATTTGTTGAGAAGTTGGGAGAGGTAGTATAACTCATAGGAAATACTCTACCCCCACCTCACATCTGTCCAGGATTTGTTACTGAGTTTTTTCTTCTACTAACACTCCATTTCACTATGAGATCCTTTTGTTCCGATCTTGACTGAACCTGCCATCTCCCTGCCATTGCACCCACACTGAGCTTTATCTATCACCCTCTGTTCTTGAAAGCTCAGGCCTCACATTCTTGTCCCTGCAAAACTAGGTTCTAATAATCATGACGCATCCTATCTATTTACACTAACCTCCAGCTTTCCTTCCATGGCTAACTCCCACATTGGACACCTCTACATCTACTTCTCCTTTAGGTTCCAGTTCCTCATTTGCCCTGTGCTGGAATTTGTCCTTATTTCCCACTGACTTTCCATAATCAACCACTTGGAATTCTTTGACCCACTATTCACTCAGCTCTGTGTCAAGATTCAACTACTCACAATTATTAACAATTCTTGCTTATACTAAGGTAAGCGAACTCAGGTACAGTATATCTAGAATCCCTGAGTGAAAAGTTAAAGAAAATATTATTCTGTATCTGGGTTAGGTACGACTGACAGATTACCAAGAGGCTTGTTCTACAGGGGTCAAGTTATTTTCAGTTAGATAGGTAATACCTAATCTATTTGCACAGTTTACATAACATAAAAGAACAGAATATTGCTGTTCTTCATATATAATGAGACTGATTTTTTAATAGGCTTGAAAATGACATAATAGCTGAACAATCATTGTAAGAAAGAACTTCCTTTTAGTAAAGATTTTCAGATACGTAGATGTTTTCAAATGAGATAAGATTATTCAAATATATGCATCTAAATCGAAAGCAAGGCAAGGCAAGGCAAGGCAAGGGAAGGGAAGGGAAAGATGGCAAACTGCTCAATATCCAGGATACTTGAAGAGCAATCAGACTTAGAGCCAGAGGGTTGGTCTTAATAACTTTGAAGTCTTCTTGAACAGAATTCTACATTTAAAATTCTATTCTCTGTGTTTACTTTTCTCACAGACCCAGTGAACCTGGCAAGCCTACTGTAACTACAAATTACAATTTGGAGCTGGAACAAAATGGTGAAATGCAGACACACCTAGGCAGCAGGCGGCCCTTCTGGCAGTCTGTCCTATTGTGTTTTTCTTTACGATTTCTAATCCAATTGCATATTTAAGAAACTTAAACATTTTTAAAACTGAAAAAACTCAAGAGAAAAATGTTGCGTTTTTAATTTCTTTTATGGAGACTTGGTATCTCCAAAAGAAAAGCAAAACTCTCCTGCCAAAAGAAGATGTTTTTGTTGTATTTTAGTTTTATCGTTACACGTGGGTGGGAGGATGGAAGGAACCCAACATGTTTCCTGCTGTCATTATTTCCTTTTTTTATACTTTTGTTTTAAATGCTGTCACTGAGTTCAGGGGCCAGGAGAGGGAGACGTTAATATGGAAAGCATAGCACTTTTTTTTTTTTTTTTTTTTTTTTTTTGGCGGGGGAGCAGTTCTTCTGTTCTTAGTTCAATTTCTACCAGGTTAGACTCGGGAGTACTCCTGAGGAGGCCATGGGACTGAGGGCTGTAAAAGTCAAGAATCTTTGTTTTCAGTGATAATCTTGTAACAAATGGGAGCCAGGTGTGCAATATTTGAATTGGCTGCCTTTCAGAGTTTTTATTTATTTTTCTTTAGGTATGCAACAGCTAGACAGACTAAAATGAAAATGCAATCTTGTAGTGTCTATTTTGGGTGGTGTTTGAAATGGCTGAGTAATTACAACAAATTATAAGGAAAATATGAATAAAAATGCAAGCCCGTGAGACAACACAGGAACTCTGGAGCTCTCCCAAATACAATAAGCCTTTCTTCCTCAACTATTGGGATCACATGATGTCACTCTTTTTGCTAGTCTGAGGCCACCCATCTGGTTTAAACACCTTTAGACATACATTATAAAGGGTCATTGATGGTACTTACGAATTACAGTCAAAGAGGTGGGAGAGACCTAGAAATGACCTGGCCAACCTCTTCGTCTGACTACTCAAAGCACTTAGCCCAGTTCAATGGTAAAACTGAAATTAGTGATTAGTACTTCCACTTCCCAGCTCAGTCAGCACTTTTCTCTTTACAACACTCTTGTTTTCACTTCATAAGGTGATGATCAGTAATTGATAGGAAAACAAATCTTCAAGTAAGCACAGAAGAATCAGTATTTACATCAATTCCTAACACCTTCCATTTCTCAAAAGATCAAAACTTGTAGAGGAGGACTTGTTTGGAAAGCATCTATTTCCCCATTTTATTGCTGCACCCTGATTTCTGTTGGATAAAATCCCCACCCATTTGCTTCACCCAGGGCTGACCATATTCACAATTCCATCCCAATAAGAATGCCAGGTGGTCTGGCCCACCACTGGGCCATGCCACTGTCCCCAAAACAAACCAGCATGACATAACTGCAGCACTTCTGCAGATACACCTTTATGCAGGTGCTCTCTTAGTGCTATGGTTGCTGACAGGCCATAGTTGAGATGCACTGCTGCTGGAAAACACTATGGGAGCAAGAGAAAGCATCTGAAAATGGGAGATATCCAGTGAAAGATAGAGTTCAGAGACATACACAGAAATAGGTAGGACAGGGACACTGTTTCAAGAGTTGCCAAATTACATAAGAGTTCAAAGAAGTGTTAGTGTTGTATAGATTCTAATTTATTACACATTTTTCTGGACTCCCATAGTAAAGTACATTTTTTGTGTGTTAGACTAGCCCTCCCAAACCATCATTTAGAAAACAAATGAGGTAGAAAATAAAGATGTAAGTCCCTTTGGATTGACTTTTTTTTTTCTTCTATCCCCGTTGAATTCTTAATGTTAAAATATTTTTAAAGAGTTATTCTGAACAAGTTATTCTGAACAAAGAGATATTCTAAGATGTCACAGAAGGGGATATTTGAGAACTAGAATAATTGCATAAGAAATGGAAATAAAATCATGTTTGGACATTTTTAACATTCCAACTTTGTATTACACTTAGAGATGAGGATGATGAGTACAAATTCAATATGGAATTAATGTCGTCTTATTACAAATGTGTGTATTCACAGGAACATAAAGCAGTCCTGTATTTCTTGAGAACAATAATTTTGAGTCGTGTATGAAAGTAGTCTTAAACACTTTTGAGTAGACGTTCTTGTCCTGTCCTTTTAGCAAATATCCATTCTTTATATGCCTGAACTATGTTCTTTTTTGTTTTCCCGTTATTGACACAGTATGGACCAAGATCATAAAAGAGATAATTTAAGGGTGACTTCATACCTGAAAAGTTGAAATCATTGGTTTCCCCTTACAGAAGACTCCCTGGGGAACATAATACAGGGAATCATGGGCAATTTACTACCAGTTGTGATATGTATCTGTCTGATATGAAAAATCAATGGTTTCTCTTCTTTAAAAAAAATGGCCTCCCTGGGGACCAGAGAGTAGGAAGGTCAGAACAGCTTTCCAGTTTGCATGCTTAGCTGTTTGCTTTCTAATAGCAAACAGTTCTTCAAGTAATGACACTTTGGTCTCTGGTGTAGTGGATGCAGCCATGTGTGCTCTGCCACGTCTACCACTGTGCCGCTATTATGTAGAAGTTCTGACTTAGAAGAGAGACAGAGGGTTTTCAAGATGAAATTGTAGCCCATTCACCTGCCACTCCCTCATTTAGACTTTATGTGTATGATACTCCTCGACTCCCCACCCCAGCCTTACTTCAGAGAGGGAGAATCTTTGTCACATTTGTACATAATACTTAGGGCCCTGATTTTTTTTCTTTTTCCTATGGCATTTCTTTTACCAAGAATTTAGGACATATAGCATACCAGCACAGTGATATATTAGTGACCTGTATATTTATACTGGGCCAAATAGATTACCTTAGCTCCAAGTCTGATTAGGTTATTTGTAAACATTATCTCAGAAGGTGCTGATGTGTGTGTGTGCGTGTGCGTGTGTGTGTGTGTGTGTGTGTGTGTCTAGAGAGAGGAAGAGAAAGGAATACACACATCAGCATATGTTCAACCAAAATAAATTTTGGTTTTAGAACTGGCTTTTTAAAAATATTTTGTTAACCCCTTAAGTGTAATTGCAGACAACCTGAAACATTTCAAAGACACTGGGACACATAAGATAAACTACTGGGACTTACTATCAAATATATATTACTTTTTTTAGAAAGTTAGAAATCAGAATTGTAGTGCCTTCATTAAATTCCTTGCATTCAATAAAGCTATATGGCCTTTACAGTAAAAATAAATGCCCTGTTTCTACAATCTTATTTGAGAAATGTGATAGGAAGGTATGTGGGTAGGATATATGCATCTCCCATATTACTGTTAACATTCAGATTCTATTCCCAAAATTTAGGAAATTTCAAGTATTAAGAAACAAGAAAAAAATTTTTGAAATTCTTGTGAACGTATTTCATGAAATTTACCACAATATTTGGCAGTATTGACTAGGATCCTAAATTTCGTATTCATTTGACAAAGCTGAATATATCACATTCCCTGACTTCAAACTATAAAGCTACAGTAATCAGAACAGTATGGTAATGGCACAAAAACAGATACATAGATCAACGGAACTGGATAGAGAGCCCAGAAATAAACCCACACACTTACATCAATTAATCTATAATAAAGGAGGCAAAAATATATACAATGGAGAAAAGACAGTCTTTCAAAAAGTGGTGCTGGGAAAACTTTACAGCTACACGTAAAGGAATGAATAAACTCAAAATGGGTTAAAGACCTAAATATACTACCATATATCATAATACTCCTAGAAGGCAACATAGGCAGAACACTCTTTGACATTAATTGCAGCAATATTTTCTTGGATCTCCTGAAGTAAAGGGAATAAAAGCAAAAATAAACAAATGGGACCTAATTAAACTTAAAAGCTTTTGCACAGCAAAAGAAATCAAGAACACAAAAAGACAACCAGCTGTATGGGAAAAACATTTGCAAATGATATGACTGATAAGGAATTAATATCCAGCATATGTAAATAGCTTATACAACTCAATATTGAAAAAAACAAACAAACTAATTTAAAAATGGGCTGAAGAACTGGAATAGACATTTTTCCAAAGAGGAAATGCAGATGGCCAATAGGCACATGAAAAGATGCTCAACATCACTAATCCGCAGAGAAATGCAAATCAAAACTATCACGAATTATCACCTCACACCTGTCATAATGGCTATCATCAAAAAGAACACAAAAAACAAATGTTGGCGAGTATATGGAAAAAAGGAAACCATCCTACACTGTTGGTGGGAATGTAAATTGGTGCAGCTACCAGTGAAAACAGTATGGAGATTTCCCAAAAAGCTAAAAATTGAGCTTCCATATGACCCAGCAACTTCACTCTTGGGTATGTAGCTGGAAAAAAAACAAAACAAAACCTAATTTGAAAAGATACATGTACTTCAATGTTTACATCAGCATTATTTACAATTGCCAAAATATGGAAGCAAACCAAGTGTCCATTAACAGGTGAATGGATAAAGACGATGTGGCATATACATACAGTGGAGTATTACTTAGCCAAAAGAAAAAAGAACAAAATTTTGACATTTGTAACAACATGGATGGACCTAGAGGGCCTTATGTTAAGTGAAATAAGTCAGAGAAAGAAAGCAAATACTGTAAGATCTCACTTATATGTGGAATCTGAAAAATACAAGTTCAATATATAACAAAAAAGAAACAGACTCATATATAGACAACAAACCAGTGGTAATCAGTGGGGAGAAGGTGGGGAAGAGGAGCAGTATTGGGATATAAGTAGGGGAGTGAGACGTACAAACTATTAGGCATAAAATAAGCTATAAGGATGTATCATACAACACAGGGATTATAGCCAATATTTTTAATAACTATAAATTAATATAGCCTTTAAAACTGCTAGTCACTATATTACCTGTAACCCATATAATATTGTATGGCATCTATACTTCAATTTAAAAAAGCAAGGAAAGTTTGAGAAATTGTCACAACTCAGAGTAGTCTACAGAGACATGGAGACTAAACATAATATGGCATCCTGGAGAGGATCCTGAAGCAGAAAAATGTCTTTAGGTAAAAACTCAGAAAATCTAAGTGAAGTATACACTTTAGTTAATAATGATCTGTCATAGTTGCTCCATAATTGTGATACGTGTACCATACTACTATAAAACACTAATAATAGGGGAAATTAGGTGTAGGTACACGGGAACTCTTGACTATCTTCACAACTTTCTTATAAATCAACTGCCAGTCTAAATTTTAAAAGTCATTTAAGAATTAACTTTAACCTATATATAATAAACAACTGTATAGCTCAGGGAACTATATTCAATATCTGCTAATCTATAAGGAAAAATAAAATGAAAACGAATATATGTATATGTAACTGAAACATGCTCAACACCAGAAACTGATACACTGTAAACTGACTATACTTCAATAAAAAAAAAAAGTAAAATAAATAATTGACTTCATTATGGAAAGATAATAAATTTTTATCTTTGAAAACTTTCTATCCAGAGAACCTATGAAATTACTTTCTTTTACTCCCAACCTTCTTCTTTAGTATAAACAGAACCTTCAGCAACCTGGTGTTTGCCTTGCTCACTCCCACATTTATTCTTTGTCTATGTCGTTCTTATCTCCAGGAATGTCCTAGTCTTTCCTCTTGACTGCCTAAACCTCCTCCAGTGAGCACTTAAAATCCTCCTTCTAGGAGACTTTCCGTATTCTTTTTGAATATTGCTACTCAAGAAAACATGAGGGACTTTTAATCCTTACCCCAAAATCTAGCACAGAAATACTTAAGTACTTCTATGGCCCATTATGTGTTTGTACATGTAAGTCTCAATTCTCCAAAATGTAAACATGCACTGTGTTAACTTATCCCATATTCTGCATGGCAAGTAAATCAAGCTTTTTTTTTTTTTTTTTACTAAATAGATAATATTTATTGATTTTATGATGTAAACAGGCAAATAAACATGTCAGAAAGTGAATACATTTTTCCACTATGCTATTTTGTTTGAAGATAAAGGCAGGTTTTTAATGACAAACACTTATAAGATTACAACATTAAAGCAAAAAAGTGGAAGAAAATTGAAAATAAGCATTTCTTCTACATTTCTCACTCTTAGGAAGAGAAGAATTAAGAAGACCAAAGAGAGACGACAGAAAATTTCAAGGAAAAATTCATGATGTCTTTGTTCTTTTATAAAAGAGTATCAACAAGTAATATTTATAGATAATAAGAAAAAGGATATATTTCACCTATTTATAATTTTACTAAATATGTGTTCTTACTTGTTTTAATAGAGATTTCAAATACAGCAAAGGATTAAGTTCTTAAGACAACAAAGTACTTTTTCTGCACTACATTATACTTACTGAGAAGGAAACTTTTTAGAAAGAATTTTAAAAGGAACTAAACTTGCATCATGTGGCAAGAGGACACATTGTTCTCAATATCTGTTTTGAATTTCTTTCATGCTTAATAAATAAAATAGCTGGGCACATGGATTCTCAGATTATATTTCTAAGTGATCATAAGGACTTAGTTTGGCTGTGAGATTACATTATGTCCAATAAGATGTAAGTAGGAAATTTTATAGCAGCTTCCAAGAATCTTCCTTAAAGAAAGATCGTGGGTACATGTTCTTTGTCCCTTTTTGTCATTCTTCCCAATTTGTAATTATTCAATCATTGATGAAGGACATTTTCTTTTTTTCTCATTAGTAATCACAATTTTTTTTTTTTTTAGTTTTGCCAACAGTCCAAATTGTCAGCTGCTATTTTAGATTTTTAAATAAGAGATAAATTTTGATCAAAATTGGAGGATTTGAAAGAAGACAACTACTAACTAAATAATTTGTTTGAAACCTAATCCATAGATTAGGTTAACCTAATCAGTTGCACTGAAAAACTGGAGAAATATTGAAAATAATGTGTGTGAGGATCTGCTTGTGGAAAGTAGTATAGAAGTACAGGAGCAATTGAACATTTCCATAAGAAAATCCTATTAAATTGAATCCACTTTTGGCACATGGTTTAAAGGACTCAGCTAGTAGTAAGATCCACTTTGCAAAGGAAGTGGGGATTTATTTTAGTTTGACCAATTTTTAAAACAGCTTGGATATGCATTATTATCTCTATTTACAAAAAAAAGATACTGAAGTTTCTGGAGGTTAAAAAAATTATCTTAAGTCAATCAGGTCATAAATGGTGGAGCCTGGGTTTGGACATAGGTGGTCTCTGAGTTCTTACATTATGTTATCATGCTCCCAGTAAAGGAAATGTTACTGTCTTGGCTGGCGCTTTTGTTATTGTTTGAACCTGTGTATATCTGAAGGAAAGATTCCTTTAGAGAAGAAAACAAGGAAAAGGCCAAAGTTGTTTGTATTCAGTGGACAGATCAAGGAGAGTTTGACAAAGTTCATACCACTTATTTTGAAAAGGCACATTGCTTTCTCCTTGTTATTTTCATGTTAAATGAATAATACTCATTGGTATGTAGAAATAATAGCATTTCATTTCTACTCATAGTCATCTATTCAGTATTCTCAATCTGAGTCTCTTTTAGTAATGTAGTGGATTTCTTTTTATTGTCTAAAACAGAGATTTAAATCTAAAGATATTTGCTAAGTCAGGTTATGAGTATCTGGATACTATGTCCATTTGGTTGGAAAGAAAAAGATTGAAAGATCTTGATTTAGTTAAGTTTGTGATTCTAATTTTAGTAAGAATTCTTGAACTAAGTGCTTGAATAAATTTAGTGAAATGTGTTTCATAGATACCAGGAACATCAAACTTTTAGAAGTCACTTTGCTTCTTGGCAAATTGTTGTTCCTTTAAAGTATTTCAAACACCCAATAAAAGAGGCTCCTTTTCCATTAGTACATTCATAGACAACAATACTTGGATAGATTAAGTGAAATAAATCTGAAACACATGTATCACATTACTTTTAAAATAAACATGAGTTTAAAAATTATTGGGCAAGTGTCTAGCAAAATGGGTTATTCTACAACCAAACATTTGAAAAATGGATTAATACATTTCAGAAACTTTAAGGAAAAGAAAATAAACAGAAAACTGTTTTATAATTAAAGCAGAACAAAAGGTATATTAATTTAAATAATTTGTACTTTGTTGTATTTCAGAATTCTCTCTGGTTTGGCTCAGCTAAAAATATTTTATGTAAATCAATAATGTCACAAATAAGTAACTGTTTATTGCTCTTTCTTTATGTATAAAATAGGACAACATCCTCTTGACACATCTTATAAGATTCTTCATAATCTGACACTTGCAATCTTACCTCTTGTAACAGAGTAAGGGAAAAGGACAGAGTATGTTTTGATCACACAGCTTGAAGTGTGATCTAAGCTATTTGAAGGTAGTGACTATATCAGTGCTCTGTATAGTTCCTGGCACTTAGTAGGCAACTAATACATTTCTGTTTAACTAATTGGGATCACCCAAGAGTCATAAATACGGGATCTTAAATGAGATAAGGGAATTGAGTGCCAGTGAAATGAAGTGATTTCCCTCTAAGATCATGATCAAGATGTGAATCCATGATTTCCTAATTCCCTACCTCCCATAAATATCCACCTCAATCTCTGAATGAAGTTTCAGGAATATGAAAGTTAAAGGGTAGCCTACAAAAATGTCTTAATCCCTATCCATTCATTGGAAACAGAAATGTGAAAAGAGCAGAAAGATGGGGGGTGGGGAGTTAGGTTAGAAGATGTTCAAATGATTAGAATTCCAAGGAAGCCATATCATCTCATTCATTAGATGAGTCATTTAGTTGTTTTCAAAACATCACTAGAATTTTCTTAATATAGATTTGCCTTTGAGTTATGATACTTACAAATCAGATCATTTCTCTGTTGATTTTTTTTTATAGTGGATGACCTCACAAAGCAAAGCAACTCAAAACTTTCAGGGTGAGATATACTTCAGACTTTATATAATGCCTCAATCCTTTCTCACATGAATATCTTAAAATAAATACGATTTACAGTTGAGCTTTAGGGTATAATATAAGAAAAGTATTCTTTTCTAACAAATTAATACAACTTTAGTAATATCGTTTCTTTAAAATTATTCAAATTTTGATTCCATTATAATTTAAGCACAATCATATAGGAAATCTACAGGTGATCATTTTTCATGAAGCATCTAGATTTTTTTTTTCTTCAGAACTTTTGACCATTTCATCCTATTTAAATCTGTCCAAGGAAATGGAAAATACGGCATGAACTGTTTACTGATTTAGAAAATTCTGGTAATGTTTAATTCAATCTTATCCATGAATAAATGTTATCAATGAATAACTTTTATCTAGGATTAATTATATTTTCAACTTTGATTTTTTTTCATTAGATCACCATATAAAGTGATTTGAGCAATAGTGGAGTCTACATCTTGATTTGTACTGAACAGAATGAGATCTTACAGAGTTCAATTTCCATATAAAGATTCACTGCAATACTTAGTCCCCAAACTGAGACTCAGCTGATCCCAGACTTCAGATTAACATGAAGGCAAGATTTAGAATTTGCAACCAATGGGAAAGCAATGTATTAGTAAGATTGCAATGCTGGTATTTGCTACCAAATAGTGATTGTACTTATGACTGTTATACAACTATTAATAAGGGCATTGGAAATTTCTATGATAAAGGATAAAATTTCCCATTTAGGAGGTGTCTGAAATTTCTAGTCCTATACACCTTCCTAGTCATCTTTCAAAAATCAACTCCCTCTCATCTTCTTTGCAAAATATTATCTCCTTTCCCAGCATCAAGATAAAGTTATCTACTCTCTCCTCCCAGAACTCATTCCACAATTATATAATTACATTTATTCATAATAGACTGTGTTGTGATTATCTAGTTTTATGACTTTTCCCCTGAATAATAAATAAATTATGGGAGGAAAGATACTGGGACTTACTCATTTTGTATCCCTAACA
Source organism: Camelus dromedarius (assembly GCF_036321535.1). Taxonomy (NCBI): domain Eukaryota; kingdom Metazoa; phylum Chordata; class Mammalia; order Artiodactyla; family Camelidae; genus Camelus; species Camelus dromedarius. Next base: position 62,371,653 of record NC_087438.1, read on the forward strand.
CTTGCTGCAGTACTTACTATATGAAATAATGGTTTATAGGTTTTTTGACTATAAATATTATAGTCATCCTTCACACAATACTCTCTTTCATATTCAGCCTGTCATCAAATAATATGGACTTTGTTGTAGATACACATTGAGAGTTGATGACCTTGTACCATCCCCACTGCAACCATACTGGCTCAAGTCACTATCATGTCTTCCTGAATTATTACAATTATATCCTGACTTCTTTCCATGATTCTATATTTGCCTACCAACACTGATCCCACAATCCACTTGTCCCAATCATCTATACCTAACACAGCAGTTCAGTGATCTTTGTTTTGCAGTTGGAAAACTTTAGGCAAAAATAATACCTCAAGTAAATTGGGAGATAGACCACATATCTTTGGGAATTGCAGCTTTAGGGGGAAGAGTTCGAGAACAGTAATATGTTGGTTATTATTGCCTGAAATTGGTAAACTATAAGAGCAAGTTGAGCTCAGTAATGGACTGGCTGATTCTCCAGCAGATATGAAAGGAACAGAAACAAGTCTGTGGTCTTGTGGACTTCAGCAGACTAGCTGCTTCTACACTCCAAATGGCAGGTGATAAGTTCAAAAGTGGCCCAGCCTCACCAAAAATTTCAGTTGAACAAAATGACATGGGTAAATTATAAGATTAAAAGTATAATTCCAAGCTGAACTTCTCAGTTAAATAAATGGACCAAGGGCAAAAATCAGATCAAGGGTGGTGACCTTCCCACTTTTGTTCCAGATAGCCTCATGTCAGCCACCATCAAATTGAGAGAGAGGATGAGGCAAAAGGATGGATGTGGTTAATGAATTTTGTATCTTAATAAAAGCAAATTTATAAAGTGCCTGTTGCACTACTGAAAAATTACTGTACCAAAGAAACAAGCTCTGTTTTTAAAAAGCCTTTGATTTTTTGAGATTTAAAACAATACTCAGCCATTAATATTTCCATGAAAAAGAGGAAGGTTTTGAATTAGGCAGATCCTAAATGGAAACCAGGATCTCAACACCCGTATCTGATAAAGCCAAGGAGATACCTCCAAAATGATAGAAACCAGAGCTGTGGGAAACAATGGTGAAGAAGTTCTTTCCAGAGAACAGAATGAGAGCCTTCAAAACATTGGCCCCATGGAGACTCTGAATTACTCTCTTTCTTCCATATACATACATACACACACACACACACACACACACACACACACCCTTCATGTTAGAGGTATTCAATGTAGTGATCAATCCTATCCTACCACTATATATTGGGTGTGTTGACAAATATATATATACATATATATATATATGTAATTTTATATCAAAAGCTGTCACACACAACAGATATCTTGGACTGAACTGAACGCACTGACTGGGTGACATACTGGGCATTTTAAACGAGTATACTATTTGTGACAGGAGAGAGAAATGTGTATTTGGTGAGCAGAAGGGCAGAAGGTAAGAGAATTTGGCTAAATGCTCACCATTCTCATTTACTCTTTGAGTTTATAGGAAAGCGAAGGCTACATTTCCCATCCTCCATTGCAGTTTGTGAGGTCATTTGTTACCTTTTGCAGGAAATATGTTACTTAGAAGAACTGAAACCGAGTTCAAAATCTCCTGAATGGCCACTAATATGATATTATAGAATATCCAAAGCTGATATAAAGATAAAATATTTTATCTAATAAGATAATCAACTGGATATCTAGACTGAAAAGTTAGAATGCAAAAATCAGCAACATTTTTTATGCTGATTAAAGCCAATTAGAAAACATCACAGGAAAAAGATTCCATTTGCTGTAACAACAGAAACCATGAAGATATCAGGATTATAATTAATAAAAATGTGTGAAATCTTTATGGAGAAAATTGTAAAATAGAGTAACAAGACTAGATCCCAAATAAATTAAAGATAGAATACCTTCGTATACTGAAAGACTCAATAGTACTAAGATGTCAAGTTTCTGCAAAGTGATCTATGAATTAAATGTGATTACATTAACGACAAAGTTTTTAATGAAAGCTGACGAACTATAGAAAACCTCACAGAAGAAAAAAAGGATCAAAAATAGGCAAGAAAATTTTGTAGAAGAATGAAATGCGAACAGTCAGTGAGATAAAGATTTTTGTGAAATGTTAGTAATTAAATATTTTCTGAGAAAGAAGCAAATATAAGAATTTTGAGAGTTCAGAAATATAATACATCAGAAATATACATCTGTCAGACAGAGATGGTATCAAACAAAATCTATTACTATTAATGAACTTATTTAGTAATTAGTGCTGGAAAAATTAATTATCCATACAGAAAAAAAAATTATTCAATACCTATGCCATAAAAAAAGATGGTTGGTGGATTAAATAATGAAATGTTTTGATTTATAGTAAGAATATATATATTTTGACCTTAGTCCATAGTTCTTTGCCAAAGAGCTCCTAAAACCCTTGTAATTTCGTAAGTGATAAGAGCCATGGGAACATCTTTTGTTACAGTATTTGATCTTTTGTCCTCAGTTTCTGAAATAGCTTCAGAGCAATAAAAGTGAAAGAAATGTCTTTTGTTATTCATAACAAGACACTTTCAACCACACATAAGTTTATGTTAATGAGTTGATTTTTTGAAAGGCCCTAGATACCCATAGGATGGGGACTGGTTGCCAAGGGAACCAGTGATGTGATAAGAGGATTGGAACTTTTAGCTACCCTCCTCTTGCTACCTTTGGAGGGAAGAGGGGCTGGAGGTTCAACTAATCACCAATGGCCAAAGATTTAATCAATTGTGACTATATAATGAAATCTTCACAAAATTCTGTTAAGTACGGGGTTCAAAGAGCTTTTAGGTTGGGGATGATCTGGAGGTACTGGAGAGAGCATAGAAGTTCTGCATCCTTTTCTCCAGACTTTGTCCTGTGCATCCTATTCCTTCCAACTGTCCCTGAGTTGTATCCTTTTATAATAATCCAGCAGCCTAGTGAGTAAACTGTTTCCTAAATTTGGTGAACCATTCTAGCAAAATATGGAATGGGAGGTGGGGGTTGTGCTACCTCTAATTTATAGCTGGTCAGTCAGAAGCATAGATGACAACCTAAACTTTCAATCAGTGTCTGGAGTCAGGGAGGCAGTCTTGTTGGACGGAGCTCTTCACCTTTGAGATCTGAAGCTAATTCCCCATACATAGTGTTATAATTAAATTGAACTGTAGCATATTCAGCTAGTGTTGAAAAATTGCTTGGTATGGAGAAAAAAATTCATTTGGTGTGAGAAGAGAGATGTTAGAAGTGTTGTGAGAGTTTAGCATACTAGAGAAAGAGAAGTATTTTTTTTCTTTCAAAGAAATAAATGTTCAAAGCCAAAATTTACAAATTATAAAAGAAATTAAGAAAATATCTTCATAGTCTTTGAATAAGAAAGGATTTCTTGGACAATACAGGAAAAAAAACAGAAATGATAAAGCGGTAATTCATTAAATGACCATGTTGAAATTAAAACATTATTTCAATGAAAGAGGAAATAAAGTTAAAAACTAGCCACAAACTGGTAAGAGATGTTTGCAATGGAAAAACTGAGATTGAACCGGCATCCAGACTTTTTTTTTAATAAAGAATAGCTATGAATTAGTAAGAGATAATCCAAATACAAATAAAAAATTGTGTCAAGATTTGGAATAAAGAATGGAAAATTAAAATATTAAAAGCATTTCAAATTCATTCTGTATCATGAAAATTAAAATGAAAATTCAACTGAAAACAAAAGGAAATATTTTCCATTCAAACTGATCAAAATTAAAAGACTAACTAAAACAAGTATAAGTAAGGATATATTCCTATTGTCAGGAATATATATTGGTATAATCACTTTGGAGTAATACGTTCATGTCCTATAAAATGGCAATTCCAAATTCAATTATGTACCCTGAAGTAATTCTTGTATATGTATAACAGAACACAATAAAATTATTATAATAGTACTTGTAATAACAAATAATTGTACATCTGAGGTAAGATACTAGGCCTAAAGTAGTACACAAAAATATCAAATATTCAAATAAGAGATAATGACTTTCCTATCTAAATGGATTCAAAATGTGGAAATACATAAGAAACTTTACAGTTTATTCTTAAAGATAGCATTAGTCTGACACCAAACAAATATAACTAAAAATTAATCTAGACATTTATTCCACTGTGAATATAACATAAAACTTATTAGGTAAAATACTAACAAACTTGAAATAACAGTATATAAAAAAAAAGTCATGATGTGGCTGATTCTTTTAATCCCAATAATGTATAGATCTTTCAACATCAAAAAATATATGATGTAACTTATTGCATTTATGGAATAAGATTTATGAAATACCAATAAATAAATCAGTTAAGAATCATGCAAAGATTTTCCACTTCTTCTGAATTTAAAGCAGAAGCAGAATTCATAGCTATTCTTTATAAGGTGAATTTCAAAGTAAACTCACCCTAGTGTGGTAAACAATCATAAATTTGTGGGGGAAATGCATGAGGCAACTGTTTTCAGACAGTGGATGGCAGGCACTACAGATTGCAATTCCTGAGAAAAGGAAAACTCATGAGATGAGCCCCATGATTGTTCTTGATCTCTACAGAAGCTGTTGATCAGATAGAGATCAGGGTCTGTGTCTGCTTACATGACATTACCATGGAGTGACTGCTACAAGGCAAACACAGATAGCAGAACTCAAGCAATAATGACTTTCGAGTTCCAGCTGTAGCCATAAGAGGGAAATCGTCTGAGTGTCAAGAGAGACCCTAAAATAGGAGTAAGGTCTATACCTATAATAAAATCTAGACTGGCCTTAACAAACCAAAATCCAAATCTCAACTAAATCATTAAGGAAGACAGGATTTGGAAGCAGAATTCCATCAAGAGGAGACTGGAAAAAATAGTAATGCAGTAACTTGGATCTATGTTCAAAATGTCAACCAGAAATGAACAAACACCAGAACAATACTTTTTAGGAATTATTCAATATATCATCCAGAAGGTTCAGTACACAATCAAAATTTGTTCAACATTCAAGTTAACAGGAGAATGTAACTGCTAGTTAAAAAAAAAAAAAAAGAACCCAAGAGTTTAGATACTGTATTTCACAGATAACTTTAAAGCAGGCATTATATTTTATATTTATATGTATGTGTATATATGTGTATATACACAGAGAGAGAGAGAGAAACAGATCATTAAAGAAAAATATAGGATTAATGAGTGCACAGACAGGGCATCTCAGGTGAGAAATGAAAATTAATTTACAAAATCAGACAGGAAATTCTAGAATTAAAAAGTACAGTAACTGAAGACAAAATAAAAATTTACCTGATTTTCTTGACAGCAGATTAGAAATGGCCAAAAAAAGGAGGGAGGGGGTAGTAAGCTCAAAGACCCATCCGTATAGTTATTCAATTTTGATTATAGCAGTTTTTTTTAATAATATATGTTAATATAAGACTGGTTCCCTTTCATAGCTTATTGTTTAGTGTTTTCCTAGACATTCTTGAAGTTTTATTTTCCATGTGACTCTTAATCTCATATTGACTAGTTATAATAGAATTGATATTTGTAGTAAGACTGAATTAGGATTATATGTACACCTAAAAGTAAAAGTTATATGTCAAATATATCTTAATAATAGAAAAAAGATCATAAATGAACTTTAATAGTATACACATATATTAGATTTCCCATATTGACTCTGGAAAAGCAATTCTCGCATGTTTAAAAATGCTTTTCTATAGTCTTCATAATTGAAGGACAGCTTGAATGAATATAAAATCCTTAGTTCATACTCTTTTCTTGAGTTTGTTACCTTCCCCCATTGTGATTTTTCAGTATATAAAGTCATATTCTTAATTTCCTGGAATTTTTCTTAGATTGTAAAAACTAAGTCTGTGATACCAATTAGAGTAAGCAGGATCCTGGTCACAAATTTTAGAGAAAAATCTGGAGAAGATTATGCCCATAGGTGGCTTTGTAAAGCTCTGAGATACTCTTCAGGATTAGAAGCTTGCACACATGTGCAATTCTGTTTACATACACAAGAAAGACCTAGGAGGAACCCAAGCCCTCACATGGCTCACCCTTTAGTCCCTACATAAGCAGAAAGTGAAAGCTAGACAGCCTGTGAGTTGCCTGAGCATTAAGGCATGCCCCAACACAAACACAGACCTCTTGGAAAAGGTAGAAGGTTTATTGGTTCAAGCCTTTAAAGGAAATGTCTGAATAATCATTGGATGACCATTAAGCTAACCTAGAAGAAAAAGAACCATGATAGGAACCTAATTTTAATAAATGCCATATGAATCACCAATATAAATTATCTAAAACATATAATTTTAAACAAAAATGTATGAGACATGCAAATAGAGGAAAGTACGACTCATACGCAGAAAATAAAATAGTTAATAGAAACTGTCCTGAAGCAGTCCAGATGTTGGACTTACTAGACAGAGACTTTAAATTAGCTCGTGTTAACTATTGCAAAAACTTAATAAAATGTCTATAGAATAGGCAAAATTATGAAACAATGTCTAATCAAATAGAGAATTAAATATTCTCCTCTCCTGCACAAAATTATAAACTTCGGCTCATTTGCATCACTCACAGTATTCTCCTTTTATTAATTATAAAAATACATATTCATAGTAACAAATCAATCGCAATGCAGAGATGACTGAATAAGAAAGTTGATTTTTCTTTACTGTCCTCTTACCCCATACTACCCTCTTGAGAAAAGCAACATTTGTTGGAAAAAACCCACTTTCTGAATTTTTGAATCAATATCCTCAATTCCTCCTTTTAAATTTTAACTGTTAGGATTATTTCTCCTTTACTGAACATTTTTCCACATTAAAAGTCATTAGCTAGAATTCTGTTTACCAACAACTATGTAAACTATAGTCTGTGCTCAGCATTTCATCACTAAATGAATTCCACTTGCATTGCTTAAAACATTTTAAAATTAAATTTCCAATAACTTTAATATTATAATGTTTTCATACAAGAAATCTCCACTCTCTTTTAGCCCTTTGGAAGTTCTTTGTACCATCATATGTGGCCAGCTATTTCTTAGTTAAATGACACCAGTTTTGATTCAGTTCTCAAAACTGTATATATGTATGTTTTTGTCAAATGTTTATTGGCAATAAGTTTCTTTTACTTTAAACACAAGTAGTTAAAATTAATTATGGGTCAAAATGTATTTCAGCAAACGAATTAAACTATAGGAAAAACGGCAAAATTTCTAATATAATTTTATTTGGGGCTGGTTTTGTCAAATTCTTAATACAAATACATTCCAATATTTTAAATTTAAACGTCACTTGACACCTAATCAAAACTCCTCTTGTTTAACTCTCTGCCTTCAAACTGATGTTACCATAAAAGTAATTTAAGTCAAGCAAACTGACTTGCTATGACTATTTAGCAATTAAGAGGCCAGGTTTTCTAACTACCCCTACCACATGTTAAAACAATGCCTCCTGAATGCATCATTTTTGACTATTAATAGATTTTATTAACATTCAGTCTAAAAATCTAGAATTTAAATGAGCCCTTTACAAATATCACTTTATGCTTCAAATTATACCAACTAGATAAAACTGCTGACATAAAAGACATAATGATAAATAGGTAGGTTTATTTCCTAAAAGCTTTTAAATGTATAAAGTTTGTACAAATTTATAAAATTACATGTTATACAATATATATGCATGTGTGTAAATGTATGTATACTTACACACACTGAGCTCCAACATATGTATCTGTTGTATTGGAAAAGTCAATATAAAATCAATTGATTTATCAACTTAAACTGATAAAATTACCTCATCTAAAGTCTTCTTGTCCTAATGATCATACAAATCAATTCTATATGCTGAGTGGACTTCGGTGACTAGGAGCAATTGGTGGCTCACACAGTCCTTATATCTACATCATTCGGTAGATGCTACTGATTAAACTGTACTGATTGTCAAAGTTATTCAATGTTCTAAATTACAAATTCAGTGCTTTCAATTTCATTTTAGGCTATATTTTCACAAGGACAATACATTATTTTTCCCCTAATTATCTTCATCTGGTTCTGCACTTCTCATTAATAGCTATAGAGAAAGTAAAATGTAATCAATAAACTTACTCTATAGTAATAAAAATTTCAAATTCCTCCCTTTAAAAACAATGCTATAATAGAACAATGTACCTCAATTTCTCTTATTTCTTTGGCAATAAGGATGCAAGAATATAAGAGGAGGACTATTAATGTCCTCCTCTTATTATTAGTTCTTTCAAAGTGGGAGGAACTTTTTTTCATGAGAAGTTTTTTGAGACACTGGGCACCTCACTTTGGTGAGAGGTGACAAAATGAGACTGAGTTGAGGAGAGAACAATTCTCCATGCTCTGATACAGATCTTGGCTTTTGTAATCTTGAAAAAATGGTAAGTTATTATAAATAGATTATAAATAGTATGTTTCTCCTTTCACATGAAGTGACTGGCTTTGATGTACTAAGGAGGGCATGACACACCTGGAAAGTCAAAGACACTGAAGAATGACACACTAGGGGGAAAGTGGCAAATGCTCAATAGACTATTTAGAAAAACTGGGTCCCAGTGCAATGCCAACATATGCAATTAATAGATATCTACCAAGTGGGGGGTACTTATTTTAGGGTGAGAACCAACTGAGCAAAGATGTCATGAATACGTCCAAATTCACAGGTCTTTCCAACTCAAAGGTGTGAGAAATGCCCATACTGGTTTTACTCTTGTTTTATAACACAATCTTAGAGGAGCCAGTTAGAAAAGGAACCGCTTATCAAATGAACTTCATGAGAAAACTTATACACAGCAGAAATAACATAATTTTGACCACATTTAAACTAACATTTAAGGTTATAAGCTCAGTATTTCTAATAATAGAGCAAGAATGAGTCACTCATGATCTTCGTGAAAAAGTAAGAAGCTATTTTTGTTTTTCTTATTTTAATTTGCTGGTCTGTATGGTAAACTTATATGTTGGTAAATTAGACCCAATTTAAGTGTATATATGAGATTGGAATTTGGCAGACTTCAAACTCCTATGGGTTTTATACGTATGACGTTTGCTGAGCATGACAGAAACGTATTGCTTAAACTTCCTTTTTTATTAACTTCTCTTTTGCATACTGATGGGAAAAATTATCCTAGTAGGTGTTTGAACAGCTTGAGATCAGTTGACCTGGGAATCATTCTTCTATGATCTAAGCACTTGGCTGGAACTTAAACACTGAAGCAGCTTAATAGCTAAGATTCTATTTAGGCTCCGATTTTTAAGCCCCGTTTATCAAAAACTGGTAACATTACAGGGATTTTATGGGTCTATACTGTTTTTCAGATACAATCATTTTTTAATGATCCTTAAATTTACATTGGCATTTCCACTCACCAACAATCTAATGAATCTGTAAACCACAATTAAAAAGCAATGTAATAATTGTATACTGCTAGTGAAAGTTTTAATTTCCTAAATTATAAATATAGGATATTAACTTCTGCCCAGAATGTAATTAATTTAAAAGAAAAATAAGTGTAACAAGTGCAAATTGAAAGGATTAAGGCTTTTACTGTAAGGTTCAACCTATCATCTTTCCCTCACATAGTGAAATTGTCATAAATGACAGTATGTGACTTTTTATTCTACTTAGAGACATCCTTTTAAAGGACCTATGATAAGCAAAGTGTGTAATGGTATAAACATATATTTAAAGTGTAATGATGTACAACAATCACTATAATAGTAAGTAAAGCAATGCCATAAAAATGAAGAAAACATTCTTCAACACATTGAGAAAGTTATTTCGAAGCCTGGCCCATTAGCTTGGAACCAGAAATTTCCAGATAACGCCCACATTTGCATGAAAACATTTTACATTCCTGTGATGGTGTATTACATACTTTGGGATGGATGGGAGCACTACCTCTTGAGAAAAACAGGAGAAAAAAAAATGACCTGCTGAATTACGTGAAGTCCAGTAGCTTGGAGAATAGAAAGCAGAACTTTACTTAGGAATTAGGTAGCTAATCTGTGCTCTCATCAGAGATCTGCCCATCCACGGACCTGCTAGGATGTTAGAGCACATTCACGCAGCTGGTACCAGATCCTGGCTGACCCTGTCCTCTCTGAAGATCTGCTTCCACTGGCAGAATCATGGCACGTCCAGATCAAGTCTGTGCACAGGAGTCTAACAAAGTCCTCTGGGCAGCAGCAGCTAGGTCTTGCTCTCGTAAGCTGCACAAATCTACCTTTCAGTGTGGCTCTCCTACCAGTCCTATAACTATGTTGGAAATGTTTAGTATATTTTAATTAAGATCAAAGTACTAAAGAAAATGAAAACATTGCTATTTTGCTTAAGTGACTTGGACTCAGGCTACTGTGCAAATGTTCATTTTCTCTATTTTTGCTTTGCAGGAGGATCAGTGCATGAGCTTGAAATGGAGGTCAGCAAACTTCCTGTGAAGGACAAGACAGTAAATGTTTCCTGGTTCATGGGCCACAGTGTCTCTGTCACCACTTCTCTCAGCAACTCTGCCATTGCAGTGGGACAACAGCCCCAGACACACAGAAACAAACAACGGTGCCTGTGTTCCAGTAAAACCATAATAAGGGGCACTGAAATTTGAGTTGAATGTGACTTCTACAGTTCATAAAATAGTCTTGTTTTTTCTCGACCCCTTAACAAGATAAAAATGGTTCTTAGGTCTGTACTGTACAGAAACAGGCGGCAGGCTGGCTGTGGCCCAGGGCTACAGTGTGTCCACTCGTGAGCAGAACAATATTGTATGATAATAAAAAAAAAAAATAAGAGAAATATTTAACATAATTTTTTACTTTTTTATTAAGAATTTTGTTTTATTTGAATTTGTATTTTGCTCATTAACTCCTAACATGTGTCATAAACCTGGATTAAATATTTCTTAAAAAAAAAATCCCAGTTTCTTGAAGCAATTGGTACGGAGCTGTAATTTAAAAATTTAAAACTCACCTGAAAGATTCAAATTCTAACTACTAGGCTCACTCTTGGTTTATGGACTGGAGATAGAATAAAACACTTGTCACACCCTTTGTTTTAATGTAAAATGGCAACATTTACTAAGATTATCCTGAGTTAAAAGAAATCTGGCCCCTTAGCAGTCAATGACAGGGTTGACAATTTCATTTTGTGGTCAGTGGTCTCACTGGTTAAGATTTTCTATTGATTCTTCTAGATTTTTTCACAACAGAGATTGTCACTGTACATTTACATTTGACATTCTTCTTTCTGTATGAGTTCTGCTTCCGGAGACACTATTACAAGTATTAGAAATTATAGCCCTTGCTGGGAACAAAAGGAGGAGATGGTGTCAAGACAAGGAAGCCAGGAAGCTGTTTCTGTGTATATGATGTTTGTTAAATAAATCAGATTTAAGTTGTCAGGAACTGTATTCTTGCTCTAAGTGTTTCTAGTAATAGAACCATTTCCAGCTAAACCCTCATTAGGAGAGAGGAAGAAAAAAAAAAAAAAAGAAAGAAAGATCAAGTAATTTACAAAGTCATCAGCAGTTTTTTAATGTTTTAATCTTGCCTTGCAAACTGAAGCAAGGTGTTCCACTGCCTATCAGGACTTCGATAAACACAGTGCCCCTTACTCCAAGTTCTTGGTGTATATCACATGCCCCAGGAATGTTCTTTAAACAAGCTCAACACCTCATATAGTATGACTGCTTTAATATTCATCTGTAATTCTGTACTTGGACCCTACTTCTCTGGGGATTTTTCTTTCCCAGAAATATTGTTCTTGTGACTCTGTATCGTCATCAAAACTTTGCCTCTTCAGCACTTAGCATACTATCTGGGATTAGAAAGTACCCCATAAATTTTAGCTATATTTATTCTCCCCAAATTCTGCTTCTCATCTGTCTAGCTATTCTGTTAAATCCATGTGAAGTAATTAATTTAAGCTGATAATGGTTTAATATGTACAATGATCAGGTATATACTACTAAGGAGAGACTAATACATGCATGTCAATTCCAACAAGTAAGATACTAAGAATTTTTTTTAAGATGACCAAGTCTTTTAAAACCCTTCAGATCTATAATTCATTAAGTTACCTACAAGACCATCTATATACAGATATGCATTTATAAATCAGTGAATATCTGTTTATATACTGACTGGAGAACACACTTTAAACCTAAAATCCTCTTAAATACACAGTTCTTGAAACAACTTCATAAAATAGGTACCATTAAAAACACCTATACTGTGCAGAAAGGAAACCAATTCACAAATAGACTAAGCCATTTTCCCAAGATCACAAAGTTAGTGATGATGCCAAAATAATAAATCCGATCCAAATCTGATTTCAGGGTCCTCACTCTAAACCAGCACAAGACCATATATGGCAGGACTGCTTTAATATCTGTGATACTAAAATTCCGTACAATTAGCACTTCATATATAAAGCCTACATGTTAAAAACAAAACCTAAAACTTAGGTTTCTCCTTAATTTCTGTATTGAGCACAGAGTACATGATTAGGATATTATGAAATAATTAATTCAAACATAAAATGTTTATCAAGTATCTACTATGATCCAAGGGTGGTCCAAACACTTTAGACACATTAGTAAACAAAGTACACAGAAACCCCTTTTATTGAGGAGCTTATAGTCTAGTGGTTAATTTCAGATTTCTTTAAAGTTTCTGCCCTATGTTGGATAATTTTTAAGAATGTATTTATGATAAAACATAGCCAGATACAAGTATAATCATTTCATTAAAATATTTTGACATCCAATGTTGAAGCAAATGAGACTATATCCTGTATTAATCATCAACATAATGTTCACTAGTGGTACTTTCCCTCCTCATTTTTTTTTAATAGCTGCAAATCATTGCACTTTATCACTAACTAAGGGGGAGTTAAGCAGCTGTCCATCCAAGGACAGACAGTCTTCTTGCCAGGGTCGCTTGGCTTAGTTTTCCCTGAAAGAAGTTCTATCCTTGGGAAAGCAGAGTAAAAATCTTTATTATTTTCATCATTAGCCCTTAATGTTCTGAAACTATTGTTCATTTCACTTCTAAAATTATTTTATTCACCCCATCACTTTCAAATTTCACTTATAACACAAAAAGAATATTTTCTCCTTATTTCCATTTTAATATCTTTAAAGATTTCCTTCATAAAAATGTATTTATAAAAATAAATGTTATTGTTTAATGAAGTTATTTTTGTTTTCTTTTAAGAATGAATATATTCTTTTTGCATAACTTATAAAATCCTTAATAATTCTTATAAAATAGAAGACTGTCAATGTGAAAAAAAAAAAAAAACCCACAAGTTTGAATTTCAAGAAAAACTTATAAACAACCTATACAAAAAAAAAAAAAAAAATAGAACTCAGGATCATGACATTTTAAATCTTATTTAGAATACTTGAACTTTTTATGTGACTTATAATTTGACTTAAGAGGGGAAAGATGCCAAAGGAATTAATATGTCATGTGCGAAGAAGTTCCAGTACTTTGCAACTTTCCAACAGAGTGGCCAGGGGCTTTTGAATAAACTTTCTGAGCCTTAGTTTCATTATATGGAAGAGAAATAATGATATGCATGCATATAAAGCACTTAGCATTTAGAAGCATTTACTCTATGGTAGACATTATAATTATATATTGTTAAGAGCACTGGATTTAAGAAAGATAAAAGAGACACGGAAATGCTCATTCCAAGAACTGAGTTTTATGTGGTTAAGGAATTTGACCGAGAGGAACAAATAAAGATAGTCTGATTCAAACCATGGCAGGATCTCTGATTATACGTCAAGAAGTGAATCAACATATTAGTCTTTTGAAAACCACGGCCGGGTCTAGTACTATTAGGAACATTTACATACATTCTTCAAGGTATCCCTCAAAATAAAATGTCACATAGCTAGTGAATGAAGAGAGCAAGAAAAGAGAACACAAAAAGTCCATGTTTCTTCTCCTGCGCTTTGATAGGAAACAATAGGAAATGCACTGCACAATAGTTAATGGGGTGCAAAAAGTTTTATTTAAAAAAATGTTGTTGTTAGAGCACAGTGTTAACGAATCAAGAAAAAAGTCCTTTTTCACCTTTATGAATACAATAAAATCTCACCTACTATACAAGTTCCTTGAATGGCTATTGTCTTCCATGTAAGAAGAAAGTATCTGCAGAATCTAATTTCCTTGCAGTAACTTCCTTATATATATATTTATTTTCATAACAAAGCCTATGCATAAAAATGGTGTAAAAATCAGAACATTCTTTGAAGAATCAAGATCTTTTTTTTAATGGATCTGTCCAAAAAGTAATCCTCTGGAAAAATGTGTCTCAAATATTGCTTCTATTAATTCACAGCATTTTCTTGAGGAATTACCTGCCATCTACCATTTGTTTATGTTTTTAACCTTTACAACATTTTCAAGTTAGTTTTCTGGTTTTTAAGCCTTCTGTTTTAATTGTGAAATTAGGGAGAAGGTGATAAAATAAGAAAATTGAGTTAACGATGAAAATTTACTTTTATTATGTGGAATTATTTCCTTACAACTTAGAATTTTAAGAGGTAATTGTTTTTCAGCAATATGCCCAGCCTACTTCCTAGGCATCAGGAAAACAAGCAAAGCTTTGTCAGATTTGTTTGAGCAGATATATTTGTTTCATTTCCTTAAACTTCACTTGACATTTGGAAAGGATAACAAGATTATACCTTCGGGTATGTATTTTTTTCCTTGTACCAATTTGACTCTAATAGAGGCTATATGAGGAAATTTTTATTTTCTTTTGTCATATATTATGACATAGAGTTCTTCATACTGAAATTCTGCAATTCATCTATTGTTTTCCAAAATACAATATATACTCAAATCAAGCAAGACTATTAAATTTAAAAATAATTAACATTAGCTTTAATGTTCATTAGCTTTAACATTGCAGAAAATTTATGTTTATTTTGGGTTTTAACAGTCTTACTTCATATCTTTCTAACACCCATCAACTGATCTTTGATTTTGCTGCATTATTTACTCATGCATTCTGGGCTCAAGCAGGGACCATAAAAGAAAGAACTTGTTTCTATGACAGTTTGTGGAAGGAAAAAAAGAATCATTTTATACGTTCTCCCTCTTCCATCAAAAAACAGAACTTGAGAATCACTGTAGATAATTTATCTTTATGGAGTGAGACTATTAGGAACATATGACAGATTAGGATACATATAGCATATATATATATATATATATATAGCATACATACGTGTGTGTGTGTATAAATTGGGTATATATACATATAAATTGGGCCATATAAATAAGTCTGTCTTCAGATATAAATTTTCTCATGAGTTAACATTCAGGAAAACTCTAGAGACTTCTTAGCTTGATCCATAGAGGTGCTAGCAGAGTCCTTCTGACTCAGACTCTCGAGAGATATGGGGGGGATCAGTGGGAAGGCAGAGAGGTGTTTCAACATCATCATTTAAAACCCCAAAAAGCACTATCGCACCAGAGGGGCTTAACAAAATCTTGAATCTGTACATTTCTAAGACCATGTCTAGTGTCAATTTTTCTTTTTTTCTTTAGATTCTGTCTTTTTTAATGGTGCAAAGGATTTGGGAAGCACAGCACGAAGCATGAAATGCTATAAATACATGTTCTTTTTAAAACGATCTGACTAGCGATTAAGACTGGTATCATAAGAGAAGAACTGAAACTTTTTTTTAACCAGCCAACCATAAAATAATCCTTATTCCTATATTAAGAAATCAGAGTGATCATTAAACATAGGATATAGTTGTATAATAGATACATTTATTAATAAGGATAAAGTAAATAATATCTTTGTCTCTAAATTTAAATTATTCATTGTGTAGTCCGTAAGTATTACACAAGTAGGAACTTGCTCTCTATTTTCTAGATGCACATGAAATATAGTAGAAAAATGGAACTGAAATTTTTAAGGGTTTATTCCAAACATGAGATGCAACATATTTCGAAATGACACCAAAAAAAAGAAAAATTCTCCACAGAAAATCGAAGAACAGAAAAAAATGATACATATGAGGATATAACTTCCCTAATGTTGATATTAAAAAGGAGAATCTATAAACAATAGAACCTATAAATAATAATCAACAAATGTTTATTGTTTTTCCATATAGATTATAATATTCATATCAAACAAATTAAAATATAATACAAAGGCGTATTTAAGAATGATAAAAGTATTCCGAATACATTTAGGGCTGAAAAGGATTTTACATAGCAGCATTGTATTTAAGCTGCTTTTCCTTTCATATTTAAATGTATTATTTTAAATAAAATTCATTATTTAACAGGTGGCTATCAAACTGTTTCAAAAAACAAAATACTTTATAATTGAGCATAGTAGTCTACCAGCATTTCCACAGTTTGAATCTCCTTGATTTAGTATTTCTGGAGCTTCCGTAATGCTGAAGTGGCCTTTCTTGGTAAACACATCACCACAAAAATGTAATATATGTGTTCCGTATCATTTCCTGCATTATGTGTGTGGGTTGTGGTTGTTGCTTGAGTTCCCATGACTATTGAGGGAGGAAGTCGGGTATAATTCCTGGCAGCATAGTAGTTTATCCATTACATTAAAGAGCAGATCATATTTCAAAACGTTTTTCTGAGATCATTACAAAATAAAAAACAAATGGCAGGCTTATCAGCTCTCATTACCAATTGCCCTGTAAATGTTAAAAAATAAAACCCACTAAAAATAGTCACAGGAAGCAATAATTTCTATGACAAATTGTGGGGCTGTTTACTTAGTGTGCTAAGTAATATATTTTTGATCAAAGATAAACAGTTTAAAAAGTTACATTTGTGTTGTTATTGGAAAGGGGGAGGGTAGGAAGGAAATGGCTATTCCCCGAAGGCTGAGGTACCTTGTAAAACAATTTGTCTTTAAACCAAAATGAAAGAGAGCCAAGAACGGCTCTGAATGACATGACGAGACCCTGGAGATGCCATTCATTACACAATTTGCTGTAGTGGTTTGCAGATGTCTTATTTTGTGGGTCAGATTAGGCACTTTATTTTTTTGTTTTTTAAATTATGTTGCACAGCATTGGTTATAAGTTTTTTCCTGATTCCTATCACCATTCCTACACAGCACCAGATCTGTTTTGAACAAACCAATATGCTGCATCTCTGTTTCAAAACTGACTGATGAAAGCATTTCTACACTCTGGCTCTGAAGCAAGTAAGGCACTTACTAGAAAATGGCCCTTTTATACAGTGCATCCAACTAGAACATCAGAAGGCTGGACCTGTAACCACTTTATAGAGAAAGTACCCAAGAGTACACGGTGAGCTGATCAGCCAAATGCCAACTCCAAGCTGCAATGAGGCAGTGATTTCAAATGACCCATTTTGGCACATTTCATTTTAAGGATGTAAACCTATAGCACATACATAGTCTGTGCTAAAGTTAATAAAACTTATCTTACAAGCTAAGGAGACCCAGTCACAAAATACTTTCTTCATAGATGTATTTAAATGTTGAGTTTGGGGTTTTAACTGAGGTCATATTCAGGCAACGAAGACTTTTAACAAGGGAAACTTTCCTTTTTTCCCTTAATTTGGGAAAAAAGATCATTGTGCCTTGGGAAGTATTATATTTTCGTAATCATCTGCAATGCTCATTAGTCTTATTATATCTGAAGCACTTGTATTTGTTGAAGTAGAAGAAGCTGAGATAAAAGAAATTCAAAAGTCAAATCATTACACATTTGAGTCAGTGCCTTTTTCAAACTGGAAGCTCGCTCTATTACTCTTAATGAGCTGATGCCCCAAACACTCAAAACGGATTCCTATTTCTTAACCTCTTTTAAACCTCTGACTTAAAACTATGATGGGCTTCATAGGGAAAAAAAAAACCTGTTGATACTGATTTTTAAACTCTCTCTCACTTTGGGGAACAGCAGTCAATCTTTCCAATTACTTGCTATAGTCATATTTAACCAGGTCTAAAAATGTAATGTATTTATTGATTAGGATTCTAAAGGAAAATCTTTTTGGTAAGTATTTTAAACTTTTTAGGATTAATTATTTGTAATCTAACCCCACATCACTTGTTAAGCATAGTTGCTTAAAATTAAGAAAAAATACTTAAATGGTCAAATTAGTGTGATAAAAGCATATGGAACTAAAATAATACATACAATAGGGGTACAAGTAAAATGGGGGACAGCTGGTGGGTTTGTATCAACATTAATATCCTGGTTTGATATCATACTACAGTTTACCATAGGCAGGAAAATAGGTAAAATAAACACAGCATCTCCAAATTACTTCTTACAACTAGATGTGAAATTACAATTATCTCGAAAATACCAACTAAAAATAAATGTTACATCATTATTATTGTATCTATCTACAGCCTCTACTTTTACATAAGGAATAAGCATTTTAATTATTTTTAACAATAAATGCTCTGGATATTTTAATAGACAATATATAGTAAAAGGAAATATCTTAAATTTAGTATATTGGAAGTAAAGTACATATTATGAAACTTCCTAAGGTAATAAAAGATGTTAGTTTAGAAGGAGAGAGAAAGAGGGAGGGAGAGAAAGAATTTTAACACTCGGAGAGAGAAAATTTCTTGTTCCTAGATACATTTTTACTGCATCTAGTGAAATCATTGTTATAAGTTACTAAAAGCTACATACTGGTGTCGACTTGATTTTAAGATAATACAATCCAGAATTACATCCTATTTTGTAAATCAAAGGACACATGGGACAGGGGAATGCTTGGACTACAGTTCTAGATTTGGAGAAAGGCATTACTCTTAATTAAGAAACACTAAAGTGATATATAGTGCTGTAGGGAAAGTACTAGATGAAAAGAAATGAAAATATTTATGTTTAATAGTTTCCTGTTGGTGACCTTAACTATGCTAATTTGCCTTTGATAAACTGTGACAGAGACTGTCAACTGAAACGGACAACATAATCATGATTTAAACAACAACATCTGTGCAGGAACACTCTTGGATGTGTTTAAGATGTAACTCTTTCTGTGAAATGATAAGCTCTACTCAGGTCCCAGGAGCCTATAACGTTTCATGGCATTGAGTTTCCAGCAGCATGATAGTAAGTGGCAGGTAAACTTCAAAACATTCAGAGTCACACAGTCTACTCTGATTAAATGATAAAACTGTGATGAACATTAATTTATTTACTATGCTCAAGTAAACTGTGTATTTAAGCAGATGATTAATGGCCTATCATGTTTCCAGGTTTGTATTTTGTTACTCTATTACCAGCAAAATGACAATTCGATGATCTACCCCATCATGGTAAAGACTAATTTCCTCTTAATACCAAAGTGATTGTTGAATCTACAATAAACACACAGGCTGGTATTTTCATACAAGGTCAGAGGAATGAACCAAGGAATTGCCTTTGTGGGTGGGAATTCATCTTGAGTCACTGCAGTTGCAAGTAACAATCCGTTTGTTTTTGTGATTTCACACTGATGTTTACCTATGTTTAAGCCCCTTTAGGGGCTTCAAAGGATCAGACCACCAAGCAAGGGTGTGTTTTCCTGGCAAACTACAGAAGAAAAAAAATTGTAAATCAAGGAAACTTTTAAAATTCTTTGTCATGTGTGTCTGTGCTATGCCAAAATTGCAGGAAAAAAAAATGTAAAAAAAAAAAAAAAAATCTGATTTCCAAATGTTATCCAATACCCAAAATCCAGATGTTTTAGAAGTTTGATGGTGTGAGGTTTACAGCTATTGAGATTGCCAGTGTATTCAAAAGTCTTATAAAATATACATGTTGTTTATATTTTTTGTTTTGATTTATTTCTATTGATTTTTAGAATTTTCAAAAAATTTATTAAAATTGTTTTGAAGGCAGGTAAGAAACAAAAATAGAGGACTATTTTTCTCTTTTAGAACAAATGTATACTTTGCATCCTACTGATTATCCAGATGACTACTCTTATTAAAATAGATATGTATGTCAGATTTTACTTCAAATTCTGACACACATGGTAATGTGGACTACGTGTTATTAAAATAACTATTTCATTTAAACAAGATCTGAAATAACACTAAAAAGCTAAAATTCTCAAGTGATTTTTTTTCATAATCTCTGCAAATCTCAATGAGAGTAATAAAAATTTCACTGAAATGAAGATGAGAAAAAAATTGCATGACATTTTTACATATATTTATGAATTATATATATATATCCCTTTTAATACTCAAACATCAACAGGTTCCAACATGTTCCCATGTTTTTCTACTCCAGTCATAAAAACAACTCACCATTATGCATTTATTTTTTATATTTTGTTGCTTAAAGGTTTTAGCTGGCAATGTAGGATATTAGAATACATTTTAGTTAGCAGTTAATTTCATTTTAAACGTTCAGATATAGGGAATGTGGGCCTTCATTCGTACTCTTGCCCCAGGTGGCCCTGCTGTTGGGTGAGACTATACAGATCTATTTTGTATAGATATCCCCACACTTCCGCCAAGGGCCTCCCAGACAACTCTGAGGCTACTGAAGCTGACTCGACCCTTGCCTTTCTTCCTCCACTATTTATATGGTTTTCCTTTACGGTATCCTCTAAATTTCAATGACCTGTTTATACCTCATTCCTCCTGACTAATCTGTTTGAACATAAAAAGCACGTCTTGTTTATCCTCAGAATTCTGAAGTCCAGTAACAGTGGTGCACTTAGCAGTTGCTCAAGAAAATAACTATTCAGTTTTACATTGAATTTTTCAGGGAAGAACATTTATCAAATGTTTAGTACATAATAGGATAGATTAAATGAACTTTATTTTCTGACTCACAAACTTCCAGCATCCTCATGAAACTCAATTTTCTTCATTTACTAATACGTGCAAACTTCCTACATGGAAGGTAATTAATGCACTAATGTTTCTTCTTTGCTGAGTCATTGGCATTGATTTCTTAGAAGTGACCCGTGTTAAACACAGGTAACAAAATCTAGTGTTTTGGTTTGAAATGTGTCCCCAAGAAGATGTTGCAGTTCTAACTCCTAGTACCTGTGAACATGACCTTATTTGGAAATAGGGTCTTGGCAGATGATAAAGTTAAAACAAGATCATCCCCAACCCAGTATGACTGTATCCCTACAAAACGAAGATACTTAAGACGCAGACACAGGGAGAATGCCATGTGAACATGCAGGCATGTACCTGAGAGGGGCATCTATAATCTAAGGAAAGCCAAAGATTGCCTGGAAACAACCAGGAGCTGGAGGTAGGCATGGAACAGACCGTCCTTCGTAGCCCCCAGAAAGAACCAACCTTGCTGAACTTTTGACCTCAGATTTCTAGCCTCCAAAACAGTGAGACAATGAATGTGTGTGGTGTGAGCTACCCAGTTTGTATCACCCAGTTTGTGATACTTTCTTAAGGCAGACACAGGACACTAATACACCCATAAACAATTGCTAGGAAAATATTCTCAGAACTGCTCATTACTTGGGGAAAATATAAATGATTAGAGTGTCTGAAGTGTGAGCAGTTGATTTTGAAGCAATTTCTAGAATTAGCCATTGGGAACTTGCAAAGAGAAGAGAGAAGTCCAATTTGGGATGAAGGGCTACGCACAAGCAGACATTCTAGTGCGAATGAGGCCAGGTGGGTTTTTAGGATTGGCTTTAGCATCGATTGGGATGGCATGGAATAAAGGCAGGGAAAGGGGGATGGAAGATCCTCAACTTCCTAATTGTGTTCTTTTATTCCCCCCTCCCTGCCCACCATTTGCTTTTTCCTAACATGATACGTGATACCTGCCAGGGAGATTCTATGGGCAAAGCATCTCTGCTTCTAAATTAACCCAGAAGTTTAAAAAAAAAAAAAAAAAGATTCCTGGTTTGCTTTTCCTGTGAAGATTTAAGATAAAATGTAAAGAGCAGGCACACAGATGATAGAAAGGTTAGGCTCAGATTTTGTATTTTTTAAAAAAGGAATTTTTAAAACACCTATTGTGTGTGAAGAGATGTAGCAGGGTACTAATAGCATAGGCCTTTTAAAAATCAATAATTGGTGGCAGAAATAAGAGCTGGGCTGACAACCAGCTGTGAAACTGCCTCCTTCCTGCCGTGCAGGAGGGGAAAGGAACCGGCCGATGATTACCAACTCTGAGTGCTGCTTGCAGTCAAAGCTTCATTAAAAAAAATTAGTAAAATACCCTTTTTACCTTAAAATATGTGTCCCAGTATGGAAAGAGGATCTATATAAAGAGTTCAGAATAGAACTGCTGCCAACTGTTCAAATCAAGAGTATTTCCCAGTTGGGCTACCGGCCTACATTGTAGAACTTAGTCTTTAGTCAAAAGCTCTTCCTCTCCCAATTAAAGAAAAAAGGTTGAGACGCCCACAGGCCTTGGCAGCATGTTTGGTGTGACTTTTAACCCCTCATTCCACTTTCTGGATATGCCTCTTCTTTATACCACCACCTGATGTAGGGGGCAAAATCTAGTCTCTACTACAAATTAGGCTGTTCGCCTCTCTCGGAGTTTTCAGAAGTCAATGTAGAAATTCACTGTTGGTCCTGGCTGGTCTCCTGCTCATGCTGCCTGGGAACATTTAGTCATTTTTATTAAAATCAAAGGGAGACATTTTTTGTTATTAAAAATGGTACTCAAAAATGTGCAGCGACAGATTCCTTTTCTTACTGTAGCATTCCTGCAAGTCTGGCATTCTAATGAGGAAATCTATCTCACCACTGGAATAAGGAAACTTAGCTTTTCAGCTTTTGACTTTTAGCTACAGCTCACTTGCACGTGACCTTACAAAATCCCTTAAATCTCCAAGAGCCCATTTCTCATTTTCCTCTGAGCTCCCATGGAGATGATCCAATGGTTTTTAAGGGAGCTCTGAGCTTGGACAAGCTCTGAAGGGCATGGGGCAAGGCAAGAAATGGGCCCTGTGTTCCCTGCTTACCGTCCTGGAAAATAGGTATGATAATACCAGCCTCACAGGGGTCCCATTGCAATTAATGTTTGGAAAATGTTTTGAAATCCCAGAGTTAAAAAAGCAATGGCAATGCCAATTATTTAAGCATCTTATTTCTAAATGCTATTCAGATTATTTTAAGCCACTTTTTTTTTCTCAAGACATGTGATACAAAGGCAATTAAACTACCTGGAAGCATAAATTGATGGGCTGATTTTATGGTCTTTTAAAAATTGCCTCGGTGGAATATCTCCGTGACCTGGAGTATCTGGCTAAATGCGGAATCTGGGTTCTATAGAGTCGTCCCATCACTTAAACACCAAGGCAGTGACTCTATAGGAAGGGTGATTTGCTGGGTTGATTCTGATTGTAGTTTTTGCAGTTTCCAAAAGGTGATGATGCTTTGCTTGGCTTTGCGTTTCAGATAGATTTGAGGAAGGAAAGCAAACCAACAGTAGGAAATAAAGGATGGCGTAAAAGAAGCTCGTCTTGCATTTGGGGGTAAAAAAGCAAAGTTTTACAGCCAAAGGCCTTACAGAAGATCCTCTAAAACTTCCATGTTTGGAGCTTTGATAACTTTATACTTTACATAGCCAACAAAGTTTTGCTATCTGAATATTTCTGAGTCCATCCCACAGGAATTAAAGATAGAATCCAAAGTGTTTTTAAACCATGTGTAAAAATGCATTATTAGTAATCTTTGCATACATAAACAAGATAGCAAGTTTAAAATAGAGAAACCAAATTGAGACCAACTATGTTTCTAAAGATGAGTCTACTGCTTGCCTTAATTATGTAACAACAACAAAAAAAAACTACAAAGGCTTGTCCTTTACTTGGCACAAAATATAATTAAAGAACTCACTGCACATGCACTCTATTATACAAAACTAGAAATAGATACTACTGGGTATGTGGTAAAAAGTGTCTTTGGAACTATGTCTATTAACTTTGACATGTTCAAACTAAACTATGTGCCTTTTCCTGTGTTCTTGTAATTTATGTTCTTTTCTTTTTGCTTTATTTGCAGTTTATTTAATATTTGAAAATACTTTCTGTATCAATTAGCAAATTAGCAGTTTATCTGGGTGGAAAAGCCCCCTCTGAGTTACTGAGTTACAAAGTGAATTGTTCTGCAGCTGCAAAATCAAGTGCCTCAGCTGAGTTAATGCTTTTCATTTCTTTTGCATGTGTCAGCATTAATGGAGGCAAGCTTCTATGAAGCCTTGTGTGTGAAGATGGTGCTGAGCAGACTAGATTCAATTCTGTTAAATGCTTTTTGCTTTTCTCTCTCTCTCTCTCTCTTTTTGGAGTAAGGCACAAAAGGAGACTTCAAATCAGGCTGAACTTCAAGCAAAAGTTAATGCTATTCTCTTTTGGGTTCAACCACCCACTTTGCTTAAGGTCACTAGTTGAGGCTAATGCAGCTCAGAGGGGCTGCAGTAAACTTGGCATCTCCTTGATTAGGCTCCCTGCTGATCTAATACACATACTAGCTCACTTGCCAAGTCAAATAACACATTTAGTGAATTGGAAATAAGATTTAAGTGGGCCAGCACAATGCGGCTCGCCCTCTCATCTTTTTACCGAATCCTTCTCTTTGTACGCAAGGCTGTGAAAACTGCTCTTGTTAGAGGACTTAATCTTCATTTTTTCCTGTAGATTATTTGGAAACAGGTCAATTGAATGTTGGAGCTGCTAACTCCTCCCCCTACAGAAAGAACCCGCTTGTGGCATACTGATTGCATCATTTAAATGAAAGGCTCTTATTATTAAAGAGAAAATACTATAGTCCAAGGGTCTGTTAGAATTAATAAAAAGAAATCCTGATAGTAAATGCATGCCTTTTAACAATGTGTTTATTTCTTTGTCTTATAGACTCTTTTCAAAAGCGCGCTTTGTATTAACCGCTGATGAGTAATAGAGGGGGACGATCACACCAGTATATATTCATGTCTCCTGGCTGTTCTGCTGCAGTTAATTCTTAAATACAGTAGGTTATAATCGGGTGACATTTCTACAGTGCCTTTCATGAGAGCAATCTACAGCATGTCACATAGTGTTTGACTTTGAACTATTCAAGTTCTTGGTGACACAAATCTCAGGGTAAATTTATGCCTTCGTGGTTTGTTTCCTTAACAAAAAAACGAGTCATTGTATTCGTTATAGTTGGAAATTTATCAGAGATCCACCACAGATTATCAAGCTATCCATGCCATAATCATCTGTAACTGTCCTTATCTCTGCATTAGATGTGCAGGGTTATGGTGTGTGTGGACTTTTTATGATCTACTTATCTCTCCTGGTCATACAGATTTATGTGTATCTCTTTTCTGACTAAATCTGAAATCAGAGCTTGCATTCTGAAGAAATAAAATCTATCTACGTAAAATCCAAGTACTGTTCTCTGACATCTGAAAGTTAAGAGAAAAATGATCCTAATACCCTTCAAAACAGACGTTTGTGTTGCCTTCTTTACAAAGTAAAACTTCAGAAGTGTGCCACTTAGGATGCTGTAGATTATATTAAGTATCCCAGTATGAACTGGAGAGGGGAGTGTTATAAGAAGATTATCAGCTTCAAGGAGTGCTTTTAGTATCTAAAATTTACATATTTGCAACAGTTGTTTCTGAGTGGAAAGAATTTATTAACCCAAAGCAGCTAGCTTTTCTATGAGATATGGAATGGACTGTAGTTTATATTGTTTGATCGTAACAACTCACTCCTCAAGTAACAGATCTCTCTTCTACTTATCTTCACAATTTGTAAAATAATATTAGTAATAATAAGGAACTACTCAAGTTAGTATTCTAATCTGGACTTTCATCTTTCTATTTGTCATTTCCTGGCACTTTGTCAGCTCTAGGGAACTATGCAAATATGAGGTCATTGCTGTTTGTTGCCTCCTCCACTATCTTATTTTCTTTCTTTTGCTTGTTTTGGACACCAATCATGTTAAATTCATCTTTAATGGAAAGGGCAGGAAAAACAAAAGGATTATCAATTTTAAGGCTCTGATTAAACATGAAATAATTATGAAAACTGAGACAATCCTTACTAGTCTGGGTTTTGGTTTTGGCACTGGTAAGAATTATACTGTTTTTTAATAACTTAGCTGCAGATAGATGGCATCTAACCTCAAGGTAAGGCTTGACTGCAGTAAAGGCATTTTTACCTCACTACAGTTTGTCAGCAGAGAAAATAAAAGTGGCATATGGATGTTCTGCTGGTTAGAAAATACATTTCTCCAAGATCATTATTTTCCTTATGTTTTCTTGTAACAACTTACAGCAACTTTGGGACATTGAGACATCAGTAAAAATACAAATGTATAGTTAATGGTTTTAAAATATCCATCACCGCTGCTCTTTTTGGATATCTAAAAAAAGCTATCTTCGATTGACGTTCAGATGTTCAAAAGGTAGAAAACAATTTAAATTTTTACACTAAGCATGTTGGAGACAGCTTTGTGAATGAAAAGTTCCAAATAAAAGCCAGAAAATACTGTTTTGGATAGAACTGACAATCAGTACTTTAGCCATTCCTTTCTCACTAGCAAAGGGATGCCAAAATAGCACCTGTTTAATTCTTACCATCAGACAGAGCAACTTTTATTAGCTGTATTTGACCTTTTATCTTTCAGTTTCTAAAGATAATTCTCTAAAGTATAAATGCACAGTATCCCAGTAAACTATTAGGAAAAAATGAATTTGTACAATTTTATTTACGTTTGCTGCCATTTTGAACAAGGAACTGATTGCAAACTTGCCTTCCTTTTTTAATTCATAAATTTAGTGCAATATTTAACCTAAATTTAACTCCTCACAGCCTTCTTCTTTTCCTATCCCCAAAGAATTACTCTCTTGGCAATAGATTAGAAAGGAATATTTCTGTTTTATATGTCTGCATAATTTTTCTTTCTCCCCAGGGGCAAAGTATGAAGTCATATTTCATAATTGACATATATGGTATTGTGCACACGGGAATGACATCAGGAGATTGTACGTGACCTACATCTCCCTAGAAGGAGCATGGCCCAGTAAGGGTACATTTTTTCCTTTAATGATTATGAGTCACACGTAGCAAAAGAGCCAGGACCTAGAATTACAATCTCTAAATTGCAAACTCAAAGGAGTTGAGAATTACCTGCTACTATCCCCACCCTTAACCAGTTAGTATATGCAAACATAATAGGAAATTGCTAAAGAGAGTATATTTGTACAGATAACTAGTAAAAATGATAGTCCCCCACTACCATTTACACAGTTACTTATATTATCAAAAGATATGTTATTAAAAATAGGTACTGAGCTGTAAGGTTAATAAATCCTTATCCTAGCTATGCTAATGTAATTTATTTACATAAAGTAAAAAGTAGTGAATGGTGAAATTCTTATGCCTGGAGTAACTCTTCTAAATTACAATTGGAAATTGCAGGCAGTATGTTTACACTACAACTGCTTTTTTTCAGCTTTATAACTAACTATGAACGTTACATAGCAGAGCTCCAAATCACTAATGTGAATCTTGATCTTCACCACTGAGTTGAGAATGCAGCACATTTTATATTTTGATTATATTCCTTTTCTAGCTTAAATTTCTTTGTGGTATCTCATAATTGCCAAATGAGCACTGTGGTTTAAGGAAATGTTTTATTCCCTTATAAATATTTTCTCTTATTTGAAATATAGGAATAATAAATTTACAAGCCAGAGAGTCTAGTGATGAAAAATGGCAGGCAAGATGTAGTTGCAGCACTTTAAAAAATAGCTTAAATTTTGAAAAGACTGGAAAATATCATATTGTTCCAAACTTTCATCTTTCATTTTACAAATGTCTGTTAAACATCCATTATGATCTAAATATTGCCTCCCCATAGTTTTTTCCCACATTAAGGTAAATAGTTAAGTCTGTCCAGAGCAAAAGCTACTTGACTGCAGTGACCATGTCTTATTTTTTTAATCTGACTTCATTTATGGTAAGTGTCTCTAGCAGATATTCAGTAATTATTTGTTCATTGAATAGATTAGAAATTTCTTCATTGGGTACGTAGAATTTGTTTTAAAGCTATTCACGATTACTCATCTGGAAGAAAAAGCACACAAATATTTAAATGGAAACCTATGAGTGAAAAAAAGGCCCTAAGTAATTAAAGCTTTTAAAGTAACTTTAGGTGAAATATATTTTTTTAAAAAACTTTAAAAATAGGTTGTATGTATTTTTACCAAAATTACGGCATTTCTTATTTACACATGGAGAACTCTGTTCAAAACGTTTTGCTCTTTAAGTAACAACTCATTATATCTTAAAACCCAGAGCTATGGAATAGATACTTTGTGCAAAATATCAAATAAAACCCATAACCCACACTCAAACAATAATTCATGCAACAGTGATCATTTTCTGTCTAATTCCATAACAGCACTTCTTAGGAGAACTCAGGCTGCTCATTTATCAAGTTTTCTACAAAATAATAGGAATGTTATATTCCTTAACACAGAATAGCAGAACAGAAAATTGAGCATGCTTCCTTTCGTATTCAATTCCACTTCTGAAATGGACTTGGACATTTAGAAATGTTCTAACTACTCTGAAATCAGTTAGCAATGCACATATTCCATCACTTCCAATGTCCACTTCCAATATTTACTATCATCTGTTTATAGAAAATCATGCCAAAAACCTATATGGTGCCTATAGCTCAACTTTAATACAAACTACGTACCACATTCACTTTTTACCAAATGGCTAAAACCTGGTAATATCTGAAAACGATACAACATAGACAGCAATAGAACTGTAATTCTTTCTGTGCAAAAGAGTGACCTTCTTTACTCACTAATGGAAATGCTTTATAAGTCATAACACTTTACTCTATTATAAATGCACTCCTTTTTTCTTCTCTCCCCATCTATTCATACATAGATAGTACACACGCTATCAACAATGTGAACTCTTCTCAATTTACAACCCTGTAAAAATGTTCCTGCATTTCTTATTATCTGAGTTGATGGACTAATTAGAACCAGTCAAGGTTATATCTAGGTGTGCTGATAAAAAATGTTTCTAATTGGCCCTGAGACTGAAGATAATTCAATTACAAATCTTTTCCATTTGATTCATTCTTTTCTTCCTTAGAAAGGATTATGTTGATAGGATTCAGGTAATGGAACTTGGTGGCTTAGGAGAGGCATTAAAACATCCTTCCAGCTTTCAACTAATGTGATTAAATTTTATGAAGTTTGTTTTTCTTCTTAAAAACTTACTGAGGTCAAGTGTTCATGTGATTCCCTTAGAGCAGGGTTGAGAAGTTGGGCGAGTTGAAGAGGCGTTACTAATCTCTTAAAATGTGCTCATTAAAGTCCTAAAAAGGTCTGAAATACTCATTTCCCCATATCACAATACCTAAGTTAATAAATGAAAATACACAATTCTTTTCAATTAAGTCTTTGTTACAGACCTTTGAAACGCTTCTACATAATACCTTGAGAGTACCCGTGTACAGTGATTAATGGACCTCCCCCCTCAAAAAAACCTTAGTTTTAAACCTTTGTATTGTTTCTAACCTGAACTTTTTTCCTGGATATTTACCAAGCCCATAAAAATAAAGTGCATTATTTCCTTGTACTCCCAAAGAAATGTAAGGAGCAGAGATTAAACATGGCACTTAATTCCACATGGGCATTTAAAATTTGGCAAAAATATGAAGCAATGTACATTGTCCAGTATTTCCATTTCTGTGTGCAAAGAGCTTGAATTGCATGGTATCTTCATTCCCCTTGAAAGATGAAAAACAATGTATTAGGTTATAATGGGAACATTTTAAGATTTAGTATCCAGAAATTAAATGTATCATGAAACGATAGGTGGAGTTTAATGTACACCCTATCAGTGTGGGTCAGTGACCTGGAACATTTTCAGGATTAGTATGAATAGAAAGTATTCCCTTCTATTTTCTCTCCACATAGGAATCTATTTTAGTATCTCTCTCAGTAGGTCAAAGGCTCTTTCTAGTGATTCTAAACAGAATAGGATTTCAGGAAGCAAATTATATTAATGAAGAACAACACAGAAAGCTACAGGAAACGTGTGTTATATTAGCATATCAACATTTATGTAAAACACTATCGATAAGTATACATGACAATTTGTCCTATCACTTATTAACCTGCACTTACGCTTACACATATTTTCCAGGTAGAGTAGATTTTTTAAAAAGAACAAATAGCCTAGAGCTGGATGTAACTGTAAAATGCTTAACTGTGACATACACTGTAGATAAATCCGGAGGCAGCACAAATATATTTCACAGAAAGTATTTAAGTGTTGGTCACATTTATAGGAATGCTCGGACTTCCAATTTATATTTTACATACTTTGTATATGATCACTGGAAATTTTATTAAACCGATCATTCCTGGAGCTTGATAATTACCTTTGAGTGAAAGACGGTACATGTCTCCATGGACTATCTCTCTTGCCTTAGAGGAAATATTAATTGGAGTCAATTTTCGATTAGATCAAAAATGTTGTGAAACTGCCTCATCTGCAAATCCCTTATCCCTACAATGGAGAACATTCTAATAGGTTGCCACATGACAACGTCAGTAGAGTGCCAACTATCTCACTGGAGTACCAGCCTGCAAAGTTGGTAAATAGCTTTACACTTGATGTAAGAGTAGTAAAATATAAATTCTAATTATATAATTTAAAAGTTGCCATTTAAATTAAAATTCCAAAAACATAAAGTTATTTTTCTATTAACTTTCAGAAGATACATATGTGTACATATACACATATATGCATGTATATCTACACATATGTGTAGGTATGTATATATGTAAAGATACAGATTTATATGTGTGCATATACATGCATCTACACCTCTTTCCCTCTTACACACACACACAGGACACTACAGTTTTACTCATGACGCTAGTTTTTCACAGCTTCCTCAGGTAGACGTAGGAAAGAGGGAAGCTATTATACGTTTTCAGGTTGTCTTAGACCGACAAGTTTAATGCTTTTGATTACATATTCTGTTACCTAGCTAGCAAAGACAGCAATGGAATTCAAAAAGAGAAGACATAAAAGTTAATATTTTGAAGCCAAAAAACTACCTAAATATTTAACAGCATTAGGGATTTTAAGATGCCTGTGATTGGCGAGCCCAATTCTTAACTCACTTAATGTAGGTCATTTTATACGAAATAATCAAACTCCTTGTTTAATCACATACAATTTTTTTTTTTAAATCAAACTCTGACTCCACGAATCTTCCTTAGTATTTACACAACTTAAGCTAAAGCCTATGGCTGTCAAGTGAGGCATGTTTCTTTCTCATTGATGCTCGCTTTAACGGGCACTGCAGAACTGATGGACTGGAAGATTGCCCAACCTGCTGTAATTGACATAACCGACCATTTGACCACCCCTGTGCTTGCTTTAGATCCCATATTAGTCTTGGGCTTTTTGCTTCACAAAGCTGTAGAACAGCTGCTCTTCAAAAGGACATATGCTAAGGACACAGTAACTAAATTCAGCCCTCACCAAAAACTTCAGGAATTCTTTGAGGAAAATATGCCCAATGACAGTATTAATCCTTGAATCACCTCTGGAATCTTTAGAGTCACATGGATCAAAGAGATCAGTGCCTGCATGTTTATTAAACATGTTATTCACTCTCCCCACAGCTCAAAGTATGTGAGCTATCAATGTTATTGGTTCTAAAGGAAAAGAAGCTTCTATATGATAGTGAAAATGTTCCGTTAAACATAAAGAATGAATAAGGCTCAGATCATTTCCTAGGACATGTATTCTGCATTCATTTCTCATTTTGACAGTGCATCTTGAAAGGTTTTTTTATGGGGTTTTGTTTTTTGTTTTTGTTTTTTTTTTTTTTTTTTTTGGTATTTTTGCACTTTAGTAACAACCTTAAGTATCATTTAACTTTAGGCAAAACTATAGTTATACATAGGAAAAGCACCTGACACGTTTCTAAATAAAAACAAAGCCCAGCAAATTATATAATACATTAATAAAAATAAAACTAGGTCAGGGAAGCACTTACCAACTTTGCATGCGCACACACACACACACGCACGCACACGCACACACACACGCACGCACACGCACACCTGTAGGGGACGGTCACAGAAATGAAGGGGATACGGTTCCTCTTATGCCTCTTGGCACTAATATTATCATTCACAGTGTATGCTGTCTTTGCACTCATAAATCCTTCCTTTGAAATCCTAAGAGAGGTAAGTTGAAAATAAAAGATTTCACATGTTTTCTATGGTAAATTGTTGGAATCACTTCCTCACTTGTTAGGTGTAACTTCCGCTTGCAAAGCCTGTCAGTATTGACGCATTTACCACCCCATCTCATTGACTGCTGAGTACTTTTTCATAAACAATCTGCTCCATTCCCAAATAGTATGCCAGGAGGTCAGTGGACAGCCCTTACTTTCTGAGGCTAACATCTAGGGGTAACTTTCTGATGGTGATTGTGGCCTTATTTTGCATTAACAAGTACAGGAATCCTACCGACACCATTTTCCCTTGCTCTGTGGACAAAAGTTTTGAAACTTGATAGCATGTACAAGCTTCAAAAACCAATGAGACAGGAGTTATAATGAATATGCCTGTAATAACTACCAGCATAAATATTGTCCCCACATGGGAACTCCTTCCCAGGGCTTCTTAGAAAATTTATACATTTTTCCAAGTTTTGAATATCAAAGATGATCAGTTGAGAAACTGGGAAAAATTGGAACACATTCTAATTCTTCTGTTAGAATTAAAGCTTAAAAAATCAATACAGAGATGCTAATGGCTTGAAGGAATCCACTGACATTAAGTAAAAAGCAACACACCCTGACACTCGGGGCCATATGTTAAGATGGATGTTTTCTGGAACCAGGACCAGATCACAAAGGCCAGAGGCAGTCACAAGCTAATCAGCCAGCTTTGCTAGTGGTACTGTCAGTATTGTTGTGTTTGTTGCTGGCTTAGCGTGCTGTTTATAATGACTCATTCTTTAAAATAATTGTTAATAAATATTATAAATGTTGTATACTTATACAAGACTATGAGTTATGTTCCAAGAAACAAATTTAAAAGTAAATTAAGTTATTAAATTGACAGTTGACCCATGTACTACTGTTCAACTAGATAGGCAATACAAAGTTTTTTTTAATGCTATCCAATAATGATCACTAGTGTTTTCCAGTATTCTCGTGTTTTTCCATAGCCTATGATTCTTTAAAATATTCTAGAAGAAATACAAAGAAAAGATGATGTGAATGTTATGAAATCTTCATTGTGAAGTCCAAGACTGTTTTCAAATCTGAATTAACAAGATCACCATTTCAATGGCAAACCAAAACTAAGAAAAGCAGAAAAGAAGTTTTCATCATTGGAAAAATGAGCTCATATGAAAGAACATATACTCAAATCCCGATGGTGAAAATGCTTTTGGAAGCGCATGTAACTGCTCAATGTTAATAGAAAAGGAAAATATTCTACATCTTGAATATTTACCATGGAACAAATATCAATACTTTTATATAAGGAAGCTAGAGATTTGTGCTTTAAAACTATTTTTAAGAATGATAATGTTGAAGTAGTAAGCATTTGAGTTATTTTCAATGTTTTAATGATTTTACTTTGTCATTTTGCACTATTTCTCCCCTTTATTTTTTATGTTTATCAATTATCTATAGCAAGAATTTTACATTTCATTGAAATATCTAATCTTGTCATAATGTATTGGTGAATAATATTTGCATTTATTAGTCATTGTTTCAGTTTCACAAAATACTTCTGAAAATTTCAGTATAACTCTAGAAAATAACTATGTCTCACCAATTATTTGTTCAATCATTAATACTTAGAAACATGTAAATAATTTCCTTATTATGAAAAACGAAGAGTAACTTATGATTTCAACCAAGAATTCTTAGGAATTCTAACTTCTTGTTCCTTATCCTGAAGATTAGTATCTACTGGAAATTAGAAACACTAGGCTTGGATGAGTTCCAGAATTTTGTTGGTGACCTTGTCATGTTCTTTAAGGTAAAACATGACTCAAAATTCTTGCTTGTCAAACAAGGCCAGAGGCTGTGCACAATGACCATGGTTGATTCTTTCTACTTCCTATTTCCAAAGCTATAAGCCAACAATTTGGAGTCTAAATCTGCTTTAAGACACTCTTCATCAGTTATCTTTGCGAAGGACTCTGCCCTTTATTCTAATTGTGTGTTTCTCTGTCACTGGTGGATTGTTTGCTTTGACCTGACAAAATATTTCAACCTAATGACATCAATGAATGTTTATATCCATGACACTTGGTTTTCAAGTTACAGATAATCTGATGTTGTAATTCTAAGTTGGGTTACAATTATGTAAATGTACACTAACTTCATGTAATTATTCATACAGGTTTGAAATCCACTTCACATAGAAAATAAGTCCTATTAGGGATTTAAAGTTCCTCACTAAAGGTTTCCAGCTCTGCTGCTTTAAGGAACTGACTGCAATCTATAGTATGATACTCATTTTACCACTAAACCCTTTGGGGTACATTTGTATTCATTATGTATTTATTATGGATAAAAAATACTATTTACTATACTGGAGGGTAGTGACTTCTCTAATATCTTAACTGGGACTGTAATTTATATCTTTTCATTTTTAATCTAGGACTGTTTTTCATAAGACTGTTCTGTTTATCAAAACCAACTCCTCAATTTCTAAACAGACTTAAAAACATAAAGTTGGGCCACCACTGTTAAAAATCACTACATGTACTACATGTAGGTTAAACAGAACCGGGCATTTGAACTTGTCCTGATAAAGATGCTGATATTTGAGTATATAATAAACCACTGCTCATGCAGAAAAGGAAGACAAAATGTGAGTTTGTGGTGGCTGTGGTCAATGAAAATGTGGTTTCCTACACGATGATATACAGTTGGGACCAACAGTTTATTATTATGATAGACGCATTCTTTTGCTGGATATTAACCAAGTGTCATTAGGCAAAAGCAATTGTGGAAGTAGTGGTAAGATGCTCACCTTGGTTAATGATTTGGAAAAGAAATCTCTGGCGATTTAAAAGTAGGAGCAGTATATCCGTTTCTTTTATTGACTTTGATGCACTATTGGAAATTGAAACCACTTCAGATGAATAAAAACCAGTCTATTAAAGTGAGATGGGGAAAAAAGGCTTGGGTGAGATTAATATTTAATATACTTAACTGCTGGTAAGCACGTTAAACTACAATGGTAGTAGACTGGTCCTGGCATCTTTATTTTTAAGTTACAAATGTTGGCCTTTGTAAGAATAAAGGTAATAGTCCTGGAATAAAAGTGAATGATGGATTTTTCACACTAGTATCTTTCAATTCTCACAATTTTTTTAAGGGATCATTATACTAATGCAAATATTCTACCTCATGATCTCTCGCAAGGAAAAATATATACAGATAAGAGAAAATTACATAATTTTTCTGATCTTTACTTTGTAATAAACTGAAGAATTATAACAAACTGAAGAATTATAACAAACAACCAAGAGGAATAAACTATATACATATCAAACTTTCATATTTTGTATGTATTAATTTTGGGGAAACATAAATTAAGAGAATTTAGGTAAATGTATACAAATTTCATATAATTATTCATACAGGTTTGAAATTTACTTCACATAGAAAATAAGTTATATCGGGTTGAAAATTCGTGTCATTGAGTCATTGCTATTAGTATTTTTTGTATTGGTACTGCTTTGAGTGCAAGATAAAATACACAGTTTTAGACTAATTCACTTAATCTTGATATTTGAGTAAGGCATTAGAAAATATCTTAAACAAGTAATTCAGAAAATCTGTATTTTCTTAATTTTGTCATTGGCCGAAATCTGTGGCCCTAGAAAATTACTTCATTTTTTTGGACCTAATCCCCTCAAAACTTTAAATGTGAGTATTATTTGATGCCTAGTTTCTTTCTGAAACAAAATCCTGTGATTATATGTGATATGCTTCCCTAAGTAAGTTAAAGCTTACGTGCTGAGATTATATTTGTAGTGATTTTCTAAATAGTTGTCTCAAGGTCTATTGTAAATATCAGGTAACAGTTAAATCTCTACAGAATATAATCACAATTTTGCCACCAACTCCATCAAGTTAATTTTACATCACCAGGTGGTGATTTTCCAGTAGAATTAAAACTGTGGATCTGATAGTCCAGAAAGATACATACATACATATATACAAATATATACTTGAATATGTGTAAAGATACTTCACTAGATGTATAAAGCCTCTAATAACAGAGAATAGCAGCAGTTACTTCCTGCCTCACATGATTCTAAAATTTATCCCAGAGCACTGAGAAACTGATGACATTTCAGTGACGCCTGAGGTTCCTTCAGCAGCTAAAGGGTAGGTAGCCTTTGTCCTAGGGATAAGCATTTGGGAAGCTCCACTACAATTACATAATCATAAGTATTAAAGAAATACATCATTATTTTTTTCTTCTGAAACCCTATAAACAAATTATTTTCTGTTGGCTCTTCACATATAACAAATGATGGAATATTACAAATACATGACTTTTTCAAAGTTACACAAAACGCAGGAAATGATTTAAAGTTTTCTTCGTTATTTCTATACTATTCTGATAGTCTCTAAAAATTGATTAGAAAAGTTTTGTTCTGTTAAGTTTCAAATATAAATGAAAGGTAGGCTTCCTGCTTTCCCTGAAACAGTCTGTTCAGCTTGTAGAAACTTTTAATATATAAGTATTAGAAGTCTCCATATTACGTAAGGAGAAAAACGTAAGTGTCCACATAGTTAGAGAGATTTATATTTCATATCATGCCTACATAATAATTTTTTAAAGCTTTTTGACATTTTTCAAACTTATGAGGATTTTTCACTATCATGAGGTTTCCCTGCCCTGCCCCCCACTCCCAAGGCTGTAGCTGAAGAAAATGGCTTACAAAACGAAAACCAGGTATTTGGCTCTGACCACCCTCCGCCCTTCAAAACCAGGCAAGGCGTGAAACCCCAGGAAGAATTCACTGGTAACATACCGTGCCATAAGTCTCTACTGTTTGAGGGAAAAGATAGGGGTGATTTGACACTGAGACCAAAATATAAAGTCTGGTAAAGCCCATTCTTAAAGAAACACCAAGAAAAGAAAGGAAGCAAATTCACTTGGGAATGTGATTCAAAAAAATATCAAAAACTGCATGTGCTGATCATATGCCAAATCCTCTACTACGGGGGAAAAAAAAATCACCTGAAGCTGATCATGGTCGATTGTTTAGAAATGTTCCCTTAATTCCTGATTTGTCCTTGAGCATTTGCTCTTGAACAGATCACTTGTTCAACTGATCTGATCTTACATCTTCATGCTATATTTAATCCAAAGATGTAAGTTTTACCCTAATTTACCTAGTTACAATACAACTTTTTGTCAGCCAGCATTGAAT
Source organism: Camelus dromedarius (assembly GCF_036321535.1). Taxonomy (NCBI): domain Eukaryota; kingdom Metazoa; phylum Chordata; class Mammalia; order Artiodactyla; family Camelidae; genus Camelus; species Camelus dromedarius. The sequence goes on from NC_087438.1 coordinate 62,409,210, forward strand.
TTTCCTGGTCCTTCACCTAAATGTGGGACTAATGTCAGAAAGGGAAAGTACTTTCTGGATTTTTTGTTTGTTTGTTTGTTTTTTTTTTTTTTTTTTTTTTTAATGTGTACATCATTTGGCACACAGAGAGAGAATTCTTTCTTCATTTCTCCAATTGGGGACTTTAAAAATCAGGATTATGCTTTGTCTCCTTGCTCCTATTTCCCTGGAATTCTTAAGCACCTCTAGAAGAAAACTGGGTCGCTTGTTAGATTGAGTTGAAGAGCCTTGGGGATCCATTTTTCAAGGAAGTCTGTTGGGTCTGCCTTCTCTACCCCTTCAGGCAGTCCAGTAATTCTGACATTCTAGTTCAAGATAGTATCTTAAAACTATTATCCCTCTTATAGCACTGTATAGTTCTCATTTTGAACCACTACTTTACCATTAGATTAAGTTTAAGTGTCTGGGAGCAGTATTTGGGGTTCTTTATTTTTTGTTTTCGGGTCAAGGTTTACTGCTTATTAATTTTTATTTAAAGAAAAGAAAAGGAAACAAATATCAAAATAAAAAGTCACCATATTGTCACAGATCTTCCTAGAGAAGCTTCCTTGAAAATGTTCGACAAATGTGTGTTTGTGTCCTTGCCACTATATACCAAGTATTTTTCTTGATTTTTGGCATTTCTAGAAACTTTTCTGCAGAATAAATTATACTTATTTATTTGGCTTCAGTCTTCCAAATGTCACGATTCGATGGAAATATTTAGAGCAGCATGACTGTGCTGTCACTGATGTAGCTACTGGCTGGCCCACCCAGTCTCCTCCTTCACCTCCACTTGCAATTTTTAGACATATCGTCATAGAGGTCAAGTTACCCAACAATAAGTATCTTTGCTTTATTACCATTCCTTAGAGAATGCATGTTATTATTTATTTTTACTTACATGGAATTTTTGCATTAATTAATCTATTTCAAAATAAGGTTATTTTACCTGACAATATAGATGTACTTTAATTACCTGAACAGAACGATAGATAGCTCAGATCTTTGAATCACTATGGATTAAAACATCATTTCACAGCCAAACAGAAACATGTTCCTAATCACTGAACTTGAATTATTGTTATGTAGCTTGAGGCTTGTATTAAAATCACTGAATAATTGCAATCAGATTATTATAATCAAGTACAGGAACAGTAATTACAGGTTACAGTCACTTTAAGCTGCCCTGGAAGTCCTATATTCTGAGCATATGCATATTAAAAGTTTATGTTAGTGATAAAATTAATGAACAGGACTGTAAGCACTTGTCAGTAGGAAAGATGTCACGTATCTTGCCATATAGAGTTATATTTTCACATCAAGGAAAACTATGAGCCTACATAATTTTTCTTTTGTAAGTTAGATCATAAAAAAAAAATCAAATTCAATTTCACAATCTGATAATGATTACTTTAGTATTAAGACTTAACCACATTTTCTTATGACAATGTTTTGGGTTTCACTGTGCATCTTATTGGTTTAAAAACACAAAGAAAACTATGTAAATTATATATTTTGTGCTCCCAAATGAAGTGTAACTGTAAAAATCCTTAATAAAAACCAAAGCTTAAAAAAATTCCTTGACATCAAAACCAGGAAAGAAAAAGAAAATGCCATCTTTTTCAAATGAGATGCTCTTGTTTTGAAGAGACATAAAATGGAAGGAAAAGTATTTGATATTTGCTGAAGCAGTGTTATTAAAGACAGATATCCATGTTGTGTTAATATTCTGATTAAAAGTCCAACCCTATTTAAACTTTAGTAATCATGTTCTTTTATTCAGATTATGAATATGGCACATGAGATATGAATTGTATTTTGATAGTTGGGGTCTAAAATTAGAACTTGAAGCCGAAAGAAGCCTAGAGCCCTAGGGGTCCAATCACGAGGAAACGGCTCCTGCACACATGTGCCAACCACTGAATCATTTTATTACACTTTCTGATTCACAGTGGAAATGGGGACAAGAGTGAACACACAACCACAGAGTAAAAGTAGAAAATACAGAGCATGTGATTGGGGAGGGAAGTCCGAAGGGGAAGACGCGGAAAGGTTAAGTATGTCAGTGACATCCAGGGAATTTCACTGTAGTTCCTCATCCAGATGTACTGCAGAGGATAACTGTGCAAGACCAGATGAGAATAAATAGGAAATTGCATCCTCTATGGGCAAGATAGGCTCGCAGATGAGGAGATGAATCTTGTGCCAGGTTCACAGGCTTTCTACAGCCACCATGACAGACAACATAAGCCAGATAAAAGGCCAACCAAACACCCAGATGCTGTTGCTGGAAAATTACATAGTGGAGCTCAGCATCTGGGTCTCACTGCTGCCAAGTTCACCCCATGGGTGCCCGTGGTGCTTGGCTCAGATACCGGGCCAGAGAGAAAGGGGTGGGCACCATGGAACAAGCCCACCACCACAGTCAACGAGAAGGTAGAAAGCCAAGTGTATAATAAAATAGCATGCATCTGCCAATATGGTTTCCAAAGCATAAAACCAGACTTCAGTGTTCCCAACATAATGCCTACAGCAGGTTTTCCCTCTTTGGTATAGAGATGATTTAAGAGGCATTAATGGTGAGCCTGTGGTTAGACACTCTTACTAAGTGAAGGATGTCAGTCATAAAGGAAATTATGATCATAATTAAGCGATGGATGACAATGCTCTACTACTCTACATCTAGTTAAAAATACCTTGGAGCAGAATGAGGAGAGGCATTTGGTGTAAGAGCCTATATCAATAGGGTAAAAATGTACATACAATACAGCAGGTAAAATCCAAGGTGGCAACAGGGTAATGAAGTGGGCATCACAGCCTCCAGCAGCGTCACGTCAGGATTCCACCCCTATCAAGTCACAGCAAACGTTTACCACACTGTGGGCTGTGTTTGTAGGGACCTGCACTGCAGCATGTAGATACGAGAGGGTGTGATGAGAATCCTGTGCCCGGGCTTATGAAGCTTGGCATGTAGATTTTAATTAATAATCAAAGAAAGTGAGTGAGTATTTTTTCCAATCTGTGTACTTTTCCAATCTGTGTATGTTTCGTTCCGTGTCACTTGTTTTCCTTCTAATTATGCACTTTGTTTTCTAGATTCAGAACTGTCTTAGAAATAATTTTATAGACGTCTTTATTTTTAGGTTATTTTTGGTCAAAAAAGTACATTCTGACTCATTATTAGGTAAGTGAGTAGAATAGGACACAATGTTATCACTTTTTTTTTTAAAAAAAACCCATTTAAAGAACTAAGCTGTTATGAGTCAAAAATATTAACACTAAAGAAAAAGTGAGAGTATATTTGACCCTATGTCTAACTAGGGAAAATGAATTTATTAAACTTCTAATCAAAACAATTATTTTTGCTTATTAGTTTTTCACATGTGATCTGAAATTTTATTTCTAAAAGAATTCTGTGGCTGTCCACTCAATTTCCATTTATTTAAAAGCATTACATTTAAATGATTGCTTTTTAACACATTAATTCTTAAAAATCAGAGGCATTAATCATGTGTATGTGTACACGTAAGAATGAGTGGAATACATATTGCTTAAAACATATGCTTATCTATCCCACTTAAGTCAGAAATTGTTTTTCCATAATACCAGTATTGTCACTGCAATTTAAATAACAACATTTATAAAAGAAAACTTCTCTTATGCAAAGCCATAGCTCACGCTCCTGAGTGACTGATAGCTTGGGCCAACTGTACCCTAAGGGGAGAGGATCACATACTCAGTCTCCACCATTGTATCCCAACAGCTGAGGACTGCGCCACTGTGCCTGACACACAGTCGGAGCCTTGAAACTGCTGGATGAATGAATGCATATGTCAGTTACTCTTCTGACGAGGATAAGTGTAACTTTTGTGTCTATAACTGTATGTTGAAATTCCCCAAGAGTAGCTGCTCTCAAACATTTCGTACTAGGACTCATCTATATTCTCAAAAAACACTGAGATTTGCAAAAAGCTTTCACAAAAAGCTTTTGTTTATATAGGTTACTCCTGTAAATGCCTACCCACATTAGAAATTAAAACTGACAAGTTTTTACTATATTTTAAAATAATCAACTCATTAAAGGTTAACAAAATACATTTTTATATAAAGAATTATAGTTCCCAAAAATCAGTAATAGCAAGAAGACAGGCATTCTTTTGTAATCTTACACATCTTTTTAAATGTCTGGCTTATCGGAGACAAATTCTTCTGTCTGTTTTAGCATTCAATCCGACATTGTAATCTTACTTTAAATAAAGTAAATGAAAGAAATCTGGCCTCACATAGATATGCGGTTGAAAAAGAGGAACTGGTGAGCCCCAAGTCCTCTGAAAATGTCTCAGAGAGCCTCACAGTCTCTCAAACCACACTTTGAGAATAACTGCCCTGAAGAATCTGTATTCAAATCTAACTAAAATTGATTTAGCAACATTTCTGTATTACCAGGATCAAAATTTATAGATTAGGAACCAAAAATTACTTTTAAGAGTTCTATTAATTAATTGTTTGCAACATAAACTTAGTCATATTGACAAATGAGTACTATGAAACTTTGAGATGCCTTTAAATCATGATATAAGTTTATATTAAAATAGTACGTATTAGTGAGTGGCAGCTATTCTAGGTCTTTGGAGAACCAATCATGAACTAATACCTTCTTTACAGATTTATTCTATCTATCCATCTATCCAGAGAGTTTTAGATACCTTTGAGGCTCTATTAGTTGGAAAATTTCCTTTCACATCTTAGCAATATCATGATGTGTTTTTAATTTAAATGATCTCACGGTTCTTCTGTTCAGAAGAATGCACAAAGAAGGTTTAATAAGCAGGCTAGAGACAGTAAAACCATTTTTATACATGCTTGTCAATACAGCCTTGAAAAAAAAGACTAATTACTTTCACCATAAACATTTATATTTAGAAATTTACTATATGCCCTAATTATGTATTTTCTCATATACAAACAATGTCAAAGATCAATTTTATAATGAATTATGCACCATTTCATACTAACTCATTTAAAAATTATTCTTTGAGCATGTCTATGTACCAGACACTATCACAGGTTCTGGGAACAATGAAGAACTACCAGGCTTTATGAAAATTACATTTTAGTTAAAGAAAAAACAATAAATTACCAAATAATAAATAAAAAATAAAATGTCACCAAAAGTAAATACCTCTTCACATTCATTTGTTTGGAAATTTTAAGTCTTATGATACTATTAGAGATGATGTAGGCAGAAGCCTGTCTTAAATATGGCTGGTAGGAGTGTAAACTGGAAGACATTTTTCTTTTACCGTGTCAAGCTGAACATAACCTAAGACTCCGTAATTCTATTTCTAGGTATAAACTCAAGAAAATCTCTTGTACATTTGCATAAAGAGATGTATACAGAAATGTGTACAGTAATACAGTTAAGAATAGCATAAAGTTGGAAACTACTATAGACAGGAAAAATGGAAAAAATTGGGTATATTTACACTATAAAGTATTATGCAGTGTAGGAAACAACCATGGATACCAACAACATAGTTAGAATATATTTGAGCTCAGGAAGTGGGCCACAGATTAAATTCAGTATAAAGACTTTTTAAAAAATTAGTAACAATCAAAAAATCTTTGTTAAGCATGTATGTGTGGACAGGCATGTATTTATGTGTTCAGGCAGGAAAATGATAAACACAGAATTCAGCACAGTGGCTCGCTGCTTCTGAGGAGAGCAGGAGGATGGACAGAGAAAAAGCACATTAGTGAAACTTAGTTTTAATGTTTTAGATCTAGGGGTTTGATGTCAGGTTCAAAGGTGTTCATTATATACTGAATGAATGAACGAATAAATGAGTAAAAATGCGGACCAAGCAAGGACCAAAGATGGCAGTGTGGTAAAAAGCAAGGATTATGATTAATCCTACTCTGTGCTCCTAAGATTTGTGTGTGTGGGGGGGGACATATACACACTTTTTCCCCCAGGTAGTATTAGTGGTAAGTGTAACAAAGAAAAATAAAACAGGATAGAGAATGAGAGACTTACAAGGTACTTTCTTATAGTGGGTATGCACATGCACATGAATACTTGTATGTATCAACACACAACTACAGAGCGAGGCAGCTCTGTCATACGTTACTATCCTCAGGTTACTGAATAAACAGCACGATGCTGAGTCAGTCGATGTTGCTATATGTAACTGTGCAGTATGAGAAAGTGAAAATTATGGACTGAGTAGTCAAGTCTGTTGTGAAGACAAGTTACCTATGTTAATTTGGGTAGCAATGACCAAAAGTTTTCCTACTGGAATTGTGGTTTTATACAACACTTTCATCTATTTTTAAGATCTTTGTAGTGATTAGTCCTATGCCAAACTGTCTCCTATAAAGGTGTGTTTGAGGCTGTTGTTAAATTGCAGTGTTTTCTTCATGGGCCTCTCAAGTCAGGGGGGAAACCAAATGATTTTAGGAAAAGAAGTGGTTTTATATTCCTCAGCAATTGGTATTTTATCTTAGAGACACGAGAAACTCTGCAGCTAAGGTGGTGTATTCTGTTTTCTTCTTTTAATTGTTGAAATGCAGAACCAACTTGGGTTTTTTTTTTTTTAATTTATTTTAAGCCATAATTTTTAAACCATATTTCCATTTCATCTGTTTGTATTTTTCTTTTTGCCCTCACTTTTAAGGTATTCTACTTTATTCTGCTAAAGCAACCTCATTTCTTGATTCTTAAAAAAGAAACACATGGAAAATAGCCAATAACTTTATTGGTTATTATGTCTGTAGCAAAAAAACCTATTTTTTCTTCCTTCCTTCCATGCAACCACTGTGCTAAAGAGACTCTTACTTCATGTGTATGTGTGTGGGGGCATCCCCCCCAACCAAGAGGTGTGACTCAACCAATCAATTAAGGTAACTAAAAATAGGCTAAACAAAGGCTCAGTGTGATGTGAAAATTTATCATTTGTTTAGGACTGTATTTGTTCAATATAGACTGTCAATCTGTATAGAAGGAAGAGCAAATTAACTGTAAAAAAAGCCTTAGCTAATATAAACTGAGCAACAGCAGTGGTCGTCTCAGCACTGAGAAACCAGTATATTCTACAAAGTGTCTTCCTTAGAAAGGCTCAGAAGTTGCAACTATTTTCCCTACACACAGATTACAGAGACTTCTCAGAGATGATAGCAAAGTTTTTTTGTTTTTTTTTTCCCCCCATCAAATTTGCAATTATCCTATTTAGGCTCTTTTTTCTAAAATAGTAAATTAATTTTCCTGAACTTCACCAGAAAAGATATCCTCCATCTCCAAGTTTTCTTTCAAAAATGGTAATAGCAATACTTTACATTTTAAGAAAACCATTAGTTTCCTTTTTAGTGCTTTTTTTCCAAAGGGCTCAAAGCATTGCAAAGTGCTCTTAAAAAAAAGTTATATTCATGTTTCCCTTCCTTTGATCCCTGTGATGAAATGCAACCACCTCTGTGGTGAAATACAGCCACTGCTTATGACAGTGAATAACAATTCCATACAACTCACGAGAAATAACATACCCAATTAAAACTGTAAAGGGGCCTTAGAAAGACAGACTTTAATTAGCGAAGCTGGAAGGTGGCCAAGCAAAAAAAGTACCATGAAAAGTGGTCATGACCTCATTTTAACACTCTGTCTTATTCAGAAGACCCCATCTAGAAGTAGCGCATTGCATCAGGCTGACTTGGGGCACTGATTGATTCAGCCCTGAATAAATGGGAACAATGTCACATACTTAATCATCATCTGCATTTATCAGAGCAGTCAAAGATTTTCCGTGGCGGACCTCCTCCATCAGTTAACGACCCTGTGCATGTCCATTCATGAGTCAAGGAACAACACTAGGGCTACCCTCCCCTTTTGTAACTATTTTTTGATGTGTTATCAAGTTCAAAAAATCCCCACAAATTTTATGTAACATATAATACATAAGATCAAAGGCCAAAGTAATCTCAATGTAAACATGAAGTATTGAAGGGCAACCATCTTTAATTCTAAGAATCACTTTTCTAGAAATGTCAGAAGCTAAGTATCACTAGTTTCTCAATCCACTCATCCCAACTCCTTAATTCCATGCCCCAGAAAGTGGAGTAGCAGTGACCAAAAAACAAAAACAATTAAGAAAAGAAAGATGTCTCTACTGCACCAATTCTTTTAAACATAGCTCAGTGATAATATTATTTGATTTAGAGAGGGTTCCCTGAGTTGCCTTTTCTAAATTACAAGTCTAGGTTGAAATCTAACATGTATTTAATATTCTGTATTGTTGGATTTTTCATAGAATATTGAGGTTTTATGCAACTCTTCTCCTAGAAATTGCTTGGAAGAACTGGTTTTCGTAGTTTATCTCATGCAGGTTTCCAAGACAAGGATGTCAAGGATAGACGTACAGAAAGCATCCCCAATTACCTCCTTTTCTAGCAGCTTTATCCCCAATTACATCTCTATTTCCCCATTTGCTCTCCTTCCACAGTGGAAGAATGGGCTGGTGATATCGATGGTTGACATTCATATCTATTGACCTAAATTTGTGATGGCTTTAAAGCAACCAAAACTTTTATGTCAAAGTGGCCCAAGGTTTACATTTAAATTTCATTCCTTAAAAAAAGTGTAAAGTCACCTGTAGCTTTCAAACACCTAAAAGCACTATATAGTCATCTGTTGTATAACTGACTTAATGGTTTTTATATCTGTAGCAGAGAGCTGTTCTTTCCCCTTTCTTTCCCACATCCCTTTTCCCTTCTAGTAACAGCACTGGCTTGCTTCCCTGGGTTCAGGGGGAGCCAGTCTGTACACCCCAATTCCCATCAAGGTTATGCATGTGACCCAGGCTTAACCAATAACTTTCTCCAGGGCAGCTGTCTATTTCCCTTTGGATAACAAGTTATAAGTGTAATCTCGAGATTGTTAAGCAGTCAGGGTTTCTACAATACAGTGAGCCTTCTAAGGGTGAAGAGATGTCAAAAGTAAGAGGGACAGACTATAAACACTGAGAAGTCCTTGAACTCAGGCTACTTTGAGGCCTGGTGAGCTAGTTTTCCATGTTTGGTTGCCAAGTTGATAGACTCTTCTTTAGTGCAATCTGAACTGGGTTCACGTCATGTGAAGCCAAGAAACTGACCAAAGTCTAGAGCTGGACTGCAGTGCAATGCAAAAGAGATGGCAGCCCAGCCCTCATGATGTTAACACACTTGCAAGGGAGGTAGGAGATAAGTAATTAATGATAAAATGTAACATGTTCATAAGGAAATGAACATGGATCATGGAAAACAGGGAGACATACATAGGAAAAAATGTTCAGGGAAGCTCTCAACAGGAGGGTGTTGGTACATTTTTACACAAAGTAACTTTAAAAATAATGTTTCATTCAGATCCTTTTTAAGTATAGTGTTAATCTTTAAAGTGTTTACTGCTTTTACTGATAAGTAGCAATAATCATATGACCAATAATAACTAATGTTCATTGACTTCACCTATGATTACCATTAGATGAATTTTATATCTTTTATCCCATATAACTTTCATAATTATTCTGGAAAGTTAAAATTATTATTATCATAGTTTTACAGTTGAGAAAACCAAAACATTCAGGTATATATTGCAGGTATATATAATGTAGAGAGAGAGAAATCCCTCCTCCCTCAGCATTATCTTTTCCATTGAGATAAACATTTGTAGGTATTTGGTACCTGCATTATCCTGTACATATAAAACCAAGCTCTTTAATAGCCAATCATGGTATTATACATACCATATATTCATAAGACATGCCTGTAATTTACTTTCTCCCAAAGGTGATATTTGAAATAGTTATTTCTTATGTTTAAAAATTTCATCAACTTGATTTTTTTTTTAATTTGCACAAAAGTGTGTACAATCAGACCATTCTTTCTTTATACTAAAGGTTCATATACTTTAATCCTTAGAGTGGTAAGCCTTTTTCTAGAACTCATTCTGCATCCTAACTAATCCGTTCTTAGCCAACTTCTGCCTACGGCCTCAGCATCGGGAAACAAGTTTACCCAGTAGCATAGTACCTAGTACCATAATGGCTGGTATTAGGTAGAACTTTTCAATTAGGAAGATTTTCATTTTGATTTATTTCCAGACTTTTCTGATCCTCCAATCACTAAAGGCATGGAGGTCTAACCCTAACTTCTTAGACTGCGTGAAAGAAGAAGGTAAACAGAAACCATAACCATTTACAGAGTCCTACAGTGTGACACTCAGACATGCTGGACACTGGAGAGTCAATGGTGGATAAAGTCAGTGGGTTTTAGCCCTTAAGATGACTCCATATGAAGACAAAAGAGCATCATCTTCCTACAGCTTGTGATTTTGCCTTTTATAATGACTAAAATTAAGGAAAGGACGCATGGAGGAAAGCGTTACTACTCTTTCCTCTTTGTTCACGACTGGGTCTAAAGCTACTGGCAAAATACCTTTAAACAATGATTGAGAAAAATCTGAGTTTTCCTTAGCTGCACTTAAATCCAAAGAGTGCTTTCTGTGTCAGTAATGAGTTCAACTTGTGGGGAGAGTGTTTCATCTTGGGTGGCCAAACCAAATGCTCTTGGAAGTTTGCTCCACTGGATGTCATTAAGTACAAAAATTTCTTGCAAAATTCTCAAAGTTACAATTAAAGCAATCTAGAGCTTTGGACTGCCAGGAAGAGAGACAATTCACAAAAGGTTTTAAGAGGAGCACACGGTGCCAACCAAAGAGAAATGTTCGCTATTGTTTTCCCCACCATCTCAAATCATTTTAGGCTTCAAGATTATATTTGTTACTGAGCTTGTGAGATGAAGCTTATAAGATTGAAAAAAAAAAAAAAAAAGAAAAGGTGTCAGTCATGGCTTCCATTGCTCTTGATTTGAAATTTGCACAGGTATGAGGTCTTTTCTCACATTACTTCGCCCGTGAAGTCTCTGCATCCATTTATTTCATTGTTTAAGGGCAAGGTAACAAGAACACATCACATCATATCTATATTGTCACATGCAGCTTCTTTGATGAAACCATCACAGGGGTAAGTACTCCCACAAATACATCCATGGTTTCAGAGACTTCTTGTAGTACTTCAAAATTTCATGATATGAGCTTATTTCTCCAGTTGATCCACACCTTGCCATTTAAATACCCCTTTGTCTATTTTAGTGCTTTATTACACTCTGTGTACCAGGCAAGAGGACATACACTATCTCCTTTCAGCATTGCAGTAAACATGAGTTAGGTAGTATGAGAAAAGAAAGCCTTAGCCTTAGCAGCATGACCTTCACTACAAGAATGCATAGTTATCATACAGGGGAAAAAGGAAATCCAGAGATCATATATAACTCAATATGCCACCACCTACCTATTAAAAAACATGCACATCTGCATCCAAGAAGGATGCATGTAGCCTACTTGACTATGTCTATACAGTCTCTCCAAAGATCTTACATGTTTTAAGTTCATGGGAAAGTAGAGGTTTATTACTACTTACATATCCCAATTAAGTGCAACTAGAATTTTAAATACATGGTTACTCTCATGTGACCAAATACTCATTAGTGAGAAGAACAGAGTACAACTGGAAACACCTATATACTAAATGCATATCCACCGCTAGCTACTTCTCTGACTGTGGGCCTCGGTGCCTGCATGTGTAAAATGAGGCTATGGGCAGGAATTTTGGTTGCAAAGATCCTTTGGAAACCTAAACATAAAATTTTAAATCAGATTACTTTAATTTCATACAACTGGACAGGCCTATTCCTAAATCTGCAGGTAGCAGCAGGAACAGAGTAACGTTGCAGGTGACGAAGTTGTATCCACTCATACCTCCTGTGAGTCTGTGGATCCACATTAAAGAATAAGATTATTGCACATATTAGAGGCTGTTTCTATAAACAAATAAAATCAGGGCAACAGGATTTGCCTCTATTAGAAAGAGTAAGAAATGAGGAAATAACCCAAAATTCCATTTCTCTCAGCTTACTGATTTTTAGGTTTGTTTACTATGTGCCAAACACAACTTAAAATTAAAGTAATAATTTAGAAGTTATGGCTTTAAAGCAAAGGAAGAAAAGGGTGTCTGCAGGGAAGTGTTTCCCCAGAGTCTTCCTAATACTGATTAACACTAGTTTTTGAAATGTTAATTAGTTTTTGAGCTTAACAGCTAGTCATTGTCTAAAAGGGCATGGAGCAAAACTTTTTCAAAGTTTGGACTAAGGAGTATTTAACTCCTTAATGCCAAAGACTGGCCATTTACCCCTTTGCTGGCCACTGAACCATGAGAATGCCAGGACTGATTAGCTGTGGTGATTACCAGACTGACACTAGGACTAGAATCACGTGTCATTTGCTTCCATTGACAAAATACCTAAAAAAAATCTTTTATCAGTGCCCTGTATTCCATTGAGTAGCACTACGGAACATATATGTTAAAATCTTATCAGCTATCAATAGGTTTAATACAATGTATACAATTTCTAAAAGAAGATTTAAAATTACTATACTATATTTCGGTGATTGTCTTTGTCATTTAATTGTTATAATCGTAGAAAACAGAGCTTGTTTTTTAGACTGTATCTCAGAGACCATACTTATTACTCCTTCTAAATCCATGCCATCTTAATTTCACATTCTCCCATTGCTTCTCAGTCGAATAAAACGTTCTTAAAAGAACATTCGCTGAAAACTTCATAAAGAGAAGAATTCTTACGGGGAAAATGGCTTTGTAGAAAACAATTACAGTCTGAATAAGACAATGGAAATTGCAAAAGTAGTAAGAAACATTTGCTTTACTCAGAAATGTTTATAAAGCGAAAATGCTCTTAAGTTTAGGCGATCCTATGTATAATTTCAATATCATTTACTCCATTTTACTACCCAGGAACAGAGATTTAAGAAATCAGCCCAGTCTTAGAACTAAGTGACAAAGCTTCTATTTGAAAATGTTCTATTACTATAATCTTTGTTTTGTCTTCCTTTATTATTACTTAAGCACACATCGGTAGGCTTTTTTTTTTCCTTTCAACATTTAGATATAACTCAATCCTTTAACTGTATTTGGGATAAGAATTCAGTCTTCCACAAACTGAACTCTACATGGAATGCAGTATTAAATTGTAGAAGATTCTATTTAAGTATCTATTTAAGCATTAAATGAATAAAAGCTAATAAAATATTTTTAAAAATTAAGCTGTGTTCGAGATGATAGCAAAGAACTGAAGGACATATAAACTCAGGTGGAAAAAAATTGAGAACTATCTTAATGCCAGGAGGGTAACACAGTGTGACTTAAGGACATAAGGGGTAGGAAATAAAGGAAGGGCAGAGTAGATGATCATCTAATCAGAGTGATATTTGTCAAAGACTATTCTGACTGTGGGTCTAGAATTTGCTGAAAGGGAGAGAACAAGGAAAACCAGAAATCAGGCTGTGAACAGAAAACTGAAGCAAAACAGTAATGGAATAAAAAAAAATGGATCTTAGAAACATTATAAAAATCTTCAAATTTATTTTTCACGGTAGGCTCTTACACAACCACTCTGAATAATGTTGTTTCTTCTTTACTACCCAATCACACGCAATGTAATTTTTTTTCTTTTACATCACTGTCTTTAAGTCTGTCATTTCATTTCCTCAGTCTCGCCAGTCTTTTGAGTCTGTGGTTCTTTCCTTTCATAGCTATCACTTTGCACTGCTCTATACTGTAAAAATTCTGTGCTTGTATTTTGGTCCACTTGTATTGCCATCTCTGACATTTATATAGCTTTGTCAATATTCAGTTTCATTTTTAGAGCATTAATAAAGATGCTGCAGAAACTGAACCGAGCATCAGACCAGGTCCACAGAGCTCAGTAGTGTAGACGGCAGCCAGAGATAAAGAGATTTGCTGGAATGTGGTTAAACTCTTCTTCAGGAGCCACTCCAAGCCGAGATGCTTCAAGAGGAAAAAGAGCCAAACACTCCTCACTGCAACATGATTGTGTTACTTCAGCTACTACAATCTTGTCAATGAATTTACAAACCTCATTACTTATGTGTGTGGTAAGCTATTACTTAAAACAAGTGTTCTATTAATGACCAAACTTTCCAGCTGCAGTTGGAATGCAAAAACGATTAGAATGACCAAGTTATTCAATTAACCTAACTAAGCTACAACCACCTTGCATACCACACATTGATAGCAATTTTCTGAAATGTCTTTTTAATTTACACCAAGCATGTTCTTCTTTCACACCAATTAAATCTATTAACCCACAGTTTGTTGAGCTTAAAATAACATAAAAAACAAACAATATACTAACAAATCTGTAAAAGGGCATGTATGTGCGTGTGTGTGTGTGAGTGCGTGATAGAGAAAGAAAAAAGACAGCAGTTAAAAGCATAATTGCATAATTATTTAAATATTCCTTTGATTTTACAAAGTTCCTTTTATAGAGTTCTCATTATTAGACAAATATTTCAAATGACTCTTTCATCCTCAAAGGGATAATTTTCTGATCATTCTTATATTTACTATTATTGGAACCAAGTGTCTATGCAGTGAGAAGCTTTTGCCATCAGTTGAGGCTGAATCCAAGTACAGGCTCTGCCCCTCCTGCTTATGTGACCTTGGGCAAGTTACTTTCCTCCTCTGGTCACCGTCTGTAACATGAGGATAATAGAATGGATTCTAAAAACACAAATGAGAAAAAAATCTCTGCATACGGAGGGGTATGCTGTCTGCCTGGGATAAGGCTGCCCACTCTCTCCTAAGACAGTGATTTTCATCAGCCAGAAAGTTACCGATCTGCTGTCCAACCTGCTTTTCTTGATACCTCTAAAGTAGATTAGAATCAGAATGAAGTTACGTTTTCCAAGCTCATGGAACTTTGAATAAAGCCTCAAATTAATTGAGAGATAACCAACCCAGGGAACCAGAATATTCTATGTTTAGATAGTATGCCCAATTTCCCCTTACAGAAAGATTTATATTATTAATTTCATAAGAATATTAATTGATTTACAATGAAACTAACAACCATAGGTCCCAAGCAGAAGATGACAGACTATTCTTTTCATACCTGCAGATGTAACATGAAGCAAAATCATCATTGGGAAATTCCTTTGTAAATATGGAAATCAAAGCAAAGGGGAACTGATTAAAGTGAGTGAATGTTTTCACATCATCACGGTAAGACAGCATGATAACGCATCCCATCTCTCAACAGAGATGACTTTAATAATATTGGCAGCTAACACTATGGACCACTTCTTATGTGCTAAGCACTGATATAAGCATCTAACATGAACGAGCTCAGTTAATACTTATTAAAAACTCCTGTAAGAAGTTCTATTATTATTATCTCCATTTTATAGTGAAGACAACTGGCACAGAGTGGTTAATTCACTTGTTTAGCATCACAGAGCAAAGAAGAGGCAAAGGGAGAATGAACTTGACAATAGTCTAAATTCTCACTATCTGCTGGTTAGAATGAATTTCATTTCTGAAAAACCATTGGCTAGTGGCACAGCCTAACTTTGCCCAGGGTTTTCATTTTCAATATTCCCCCTGGTATTGACCCCTCCTTCAGGTTCTTTAAGAAAGTGATGTTCAGGTTTTTACCTGATGATTGCTTTGGCTCTTCAAGCTGTTTTTTTGTTTGTTTGTTTGTTTTGCTTTTGCCTTCAGAATTCTTTGTAATTTTCTGTTATTGTTGTTTAAAGACGGGTATATATTAGACAATAAGAACTGAGGTAAATGTGCCTTTATTGTGAGAATTAGGCTTATCTGCCTAGATGTTGTTTTACCTACAGCTGCCAGAGGCTTCAATGTCCTTTAGTGTTCTTTGTCCCTGCTCCTGACTTTGGGCTTCTCTAAGTGGGTTTCTTTACTTTTAACCTTTCTTGGACTATTATACTTAAAGTGTGTTTCTTGCAGATGAAATACAGTTGAGTCTTACTTTTTATTTTAATCTACTTTGACAGTATCTGCCCTTTAATTAGTACATTTAGATGATTACACTTAAAGCAATCATGGATATAGTTAGATTAATATGTACATGTTTGCATTCCAATTATCCATATGTTACACCTTTTGAAATTGTCTCAGTCTCTGGAAGTTCTATTCTGTTTTGTTTTGGTTTTTTCTTCATTTTTGAATTTAATCTATCAAAAATATTACTATCTCTACCTTCAAAATCTGTTTTGCCCTATCTACTTCTCTCCACCCTCAGGATCAGAACACAATCTCAGGCCATATCCATCCCGTATTTGGTTTATTACAAAAGCTTCCAGACTGGATTTGTCCTCTTCTACCATCATCCCCCATCAATCCAGTTTTACCAAAAGTGGTCAGAATAATCGTGTAAAAGTGTTAACTTTCCTACTTCTAAAACTCTTTGGGAGCTTTCTATTTCTTTTAGAATATGATAAAATCTTAGACTAGATTACAAAGACCTATTACTTTGTTCTCCAATTACCCTTAGAACATCTTTTTTTATTGTTTACAAGTCCAATCCCTTACTATATATCAGCTCCTCATATCCACTAAGATCTGTTTTAAATGTTTTTAAATGTTTTTTCTTCATTGATTACTCCAGTAGCCTTTCATGTAAGTTGCAAGTTAGTGTTCTGAGAAAAATTTGTAATTCATTTATTCCAATAAAAATGATTATTTTTCTATATCTAACTATCATTGTTTTTAACTATGCATAGAATTAAAAGCTTTATTATCTCCACCCTCAAATTGTTCAGTAAATCACAAAATCCAGCAATGTCTGGTTTGGTTTTTTTTTTGATGTTTATGGTGGCTTTATATTTTAATTTTTGTATTTTTTATTGAAGTATAGTTGATTTACAATATTGTGTTAGTTCAGGTGTACAGTAGAGTGATTTAGTTATACATGTATTTTTTTTAGATTATTTTCCACTATAGGATACTACAAGATATTGAATATAGTTTCTTGTTCTAGACAGTAAATCCTTGTTACTTATTTTTATATATAGTAGTGTTTATCTATTAATCCCTTACTCCTAATTTATTCCTCCCTATCTTTCTCCTTTGGTAACCACAAGTTTGTTTTCTATGCCTGTAAGTATGTTTCTGTTTTGTAAATAAATTCATTCTTATTATTTTTTAGATTCCACATGTAAGTGATATCATATATTTGTCCTTCTCTTTCTGACTTACTTCACTTAGTATAACACTCCCTTACATCACATACAAAAATAAACTCAAAATGCATATAAGACATGACAATATAAGTCCTAGGAGAGAACACAGGCAAATATTCTCTGCCATAAGTTGTAGCAATATTTTCCTAGTTAGTCTCCCAAGGCAAAATAAACAAAGGCAAAAATAAACAAATGAAACTTAATCAAACTTAAAAGCTTTTGCACAGCAAAGGAAACCTTAAACGAAAGACAACCTATGGAGAAAATATTTGTAAATGATGTGACTGACAAAATATTAATTTCCAAAATATATAAAGAGCTCATACAACATAGTAACAATGACCAAAAAAAAAAAAAAAAAAAAACCCACCAACCCAATAAAAAGATGAGCAGAAGACCTAAACAGAAATTTTTCAAAAGAAGACATACAGATGGCCAATAGGCACATTAAAAGATGCTCAACATCACTACTTATTAGAGAAATGCAAATCAAAACCACAATGAGGTATCAACTCACACTGGTCAGAAAGGCTATTATCAATAAGTTCACAAATAATAAATGCTGTAGAGAATGTAGAGAAAAGGGAGCCCTCCTATACTATTGGTGGCAATGTAAATTGGTACAGCCACTATGGAAAATAGGATGTAGATTCCTTAAAAACCTAAAAACAGAGCTACCATATTATTCAAAGATCCCATTCCGTGCATATCTGGAAAAGATAAATTTTAATTCAAAAAGATACATGCATCCCAATGCTCACGGTAGCACTATTTACAATGGCCAAGACTTGAAAGTGATTTTGGCGTCCATCAGCAGATGAATGGATAAAGATGTGATATATGTGTATATATGTATATATACATGTATGTATATATATACACAATAGATTGTTATTCAACCGTAAGAAAGAATGAAATATTGTTTTGTAGCAACGTGGATGGACCTAGAGATTATCATACTAAGTGAAGGCAATGTTTGTTTTGCTGTATCTCCAAATTTCTGATATTATGCTTGTTATAAGAAAGGAGCTCAGTACATATTTAGTAAATAAATTAAGTCAAATAGCATCATCATTTAATGACTCTTGAAAAAATCTGTTAGAAGTCTAGTTTATTTTTTTCCCATAAAAAATAAATTATACTTGCCTCCTTTCAAGAAGTTTCAGACAGTAAAAGAACATATGCAGACATCTGGCTGTAAATGGCACACCAGGGGAGGAAAAGGATGGTATGGTGTGACATATATAACTCATTAGGAAGTTGAAATAAGAGCAATTCATCCCAAAGCTAGGGTTTAGTCAACATGGGTACAGAGGTAAATTTTGATCCTGATTTGGTGGTACCAGCCAATGGGAAACACTAAAGCCGGTGATGTCAGTTCCCAGTTTGGAAGTTTCTTTAGCACAGTTTTACAATAGAAGAGAGGTCTATTCCTGTGTACTGCTTAGAATACCATTCATTTGCATGCAAGTCCAAACTGGAAGACTTGGAATGACGATTTAATGTTAAAAACTGAATAAAAAGACTTCTGTTTCTGACAAAATGTGGAAGAGTATTCACGAAATTTTCAAGGGAGAGGGAAGGAAACACTTAAAATGCTGAAGAGAGAAAATATATTTCTAAATGCATAGAGCAGTTGTCAGAACAATAAAGAAAGTGGCTGGGGGTCCAAGACAACAAGAAAGCCAAAACCAGGGAGGTAAGTAAGAAGAAAGGGTGGTTGCCCTGAGGAATATGCTGATCTCCACCAACCTACATCTGTGTCCACACAAGCACAGAGAACAGGCTTGGAGATATAGGAAGAGAAAAAAAAAGTTGGGGAATACAACACACAACTAGACTACGAAAGGGCAACACCCCCAGTGAATCCACCAGTTAAAAACCCGCCAAAAAGAATGAAATAACAGAAATACATGTCTATCATCCAAGAGAAATTCTAAGTAGTCACATGAATTTGGGGGTCATAATTTATATTAACTCTTTGGCAAGAAAAATAAAGAAAATTTAAATACTTCCTTAAAATTAAAAAACCAAAAAACCTCTTTAAATCTGGATGTCAGAGTTCCCACAGATAAAAAAGCAAAAGCCATGAGTTTATATTCAAATATTATCCCTCCAAAAAAACCCCAAAACATGTTAATAATAAACCACTATAATTGAGAATTAGTTGAAACAAGTAACCAAAACCAAGAAACTCCACAGAGGACCTCAGACCTAAAGAAATGACAAATAATGAGATAAGAAGGCATTTAAAGAAGTCAGGCAAGATATTGGAAGAATAATGAAGAACAAGAGACTATAAAAATGACAAGGCACGTATCACTACATGATTTTCTTGCCAAAATGTTTAAATTAAATTTAGCCATGATGAAACAATCAGACAAAGCTGGAATGTTCAACATACTACAAGACAACTGTACTTGATGCTTCAAAAATATCAATTCTATTAAAGGCAAAAAAACCCCAAAATTTAAAAAACACCAAAAGATGAAGGGGCAGTTTTGGGTCAGAGTCCCTCAACTACAGCACTATTGACATTTTGGGCCGGATGGTTCTTCATCGTGGGAGGCTGCCCTGCGCACTGTGGGATGTTTAGCAGCATCTCCCGTCTCCACTCACTAGATGCCAATAGCTCTCTCCCCACTTCCCACAAATTCCACAAGCAAACGTGTCTGTGAACACTGCCCAATGTCCCAGAGGATGAAATTGCCCTCTTTGAGAAGCACTGTTTCTAGATTAAAGATACTAAAGAGAAATGACATGATCATTGGCTGGAACTTGTGATTTAAAAAAAAAAGTTTGTAATTTATAATTTGGATACAATTAGAAAATCTTGAATATAGATTATAAAGAAGATAATATTATACTAATGTTAATTTCTTGGGATATAAATGCTGAATTATTGAGAGGTAAAGTAAAATACTTTAAGTTTCAAATTTCAATTTTATTTTAAAAAATAAAAACATATGTGAGTCCACGTGTATGTAAGCTGGTAGAGCAAGGAATGTAAGTGTGCAAATATGATGACATATTAACAATCATTATGTTTAGGAAAAAGGCAGACGTGTGTTTATTTCATCATTCTATTCTTTCAGCTATTACATATTGAAAAATATTTATAAAATTAAGAAACAAATATCCTAGCCAGTCTTCAAGGCCCAGGTTAAGTATCAACTTTCTCATGAAATTTTCCTTTCCTACTCAATCTGCTCCTGACAAAACACTAATCATGTAGACTTAAAAAATAACAACCTGTAGATGTAAAATTATTTTAATTGATATTAGAAATAATTTATGCATATTAGCAATACACTGGAAAAATAAGTTAGAAGAGTAAGTAAACTGGAAGATAATCTAAAGGAATTATTTGAAACATAGCACATAGAGATAAGGAGTTGAAAAATATATTAAAAAAATTACAGACCAAAGAATACAGTGAGATGATGTCCCATATACGAAGTGAGATGGCCAGAATGAGAAGAGGAGGCATGAAGAACTATAGTGGAAGATATTTCAGAATTCATGATTAACATAAATATTGAGATTAAAAAATCTAAAATGAACTACAATTTACCTGCTCTCACAAGCAGAATGTCTAAAGCTATATTCTGACTCCACATTACAACGTGTATAGGTTCTGCTACATCACCAAGCAAGTGAGTGTCTTACGATTCAACTCAATTCTGACATGATTTATTTACCTGGAGATAGCATCCACTCCCACAGGTTAAGAATTCAGTCCTACAATACTGCTCCCTCTCCTCCCACCCACGTTTCATCAACCCAGAAGGTGACCCAATCCTGTTTTAGAGGTTTTATGGAGGCTTTATTACAGAGGCATGATTAATTAAATCATTGGCCGTTGGCAATCGATTCAACCTTCAACCCCACACCCCTAGAAGGTGAGCAGAGATTCAAAGTTTCAACCCTCCAATCCCATGGTCAGTTTCTCATAGCAACCAGCCCCCATCCCTAGGTGCTTTCCAAAAGTCACCTGTTTAAAATAAACTCAGGTGTGGTTGCAGTAGGTTTATTATGAATATCAAGATACCTTTTTAGTTCTCATTACAGGAAATTCCAAGGATTTTAAGAGCCATGTGCCCCCCCAAAAAAGAAAAAAGGATAAAAGCAAATACACATTTCTTATTATAAATCATAATATGACATTTAGGAAAAAGGAAAGTCATCTCAGAAAATCACTCAAGAAGTGAAAGCAATGAAAATGATAAATTGATGCAAATCTAAACAAATTTGGCTGTTAAGAAAATACAATTTGTGGAGTCAAAAGGGTAAGACAAAAACATTGGACAACAATATTATGTAAACTGGGTGGAGATATATAAGCATTAAAACACTAACATTTTCATATTGCATTGATGAAGGACAGTGTTATGGTACAATTTTTAATCTAAATATGCACTTAAAAATTTTTAGAGTTAGCACTAAAACAATAGAAATAGACACATAACTGCTCAACTGGTAAGTGGAAATAAAAATCAATGATATTTTATAAAATTAACTAATCTAATAGAGAGCAAAATAACCTGAATAATACAAATATAGAGAACAAAACAAGGTGATAGAATATAAATCATATCAACAATTAAAATAAGTATAATGGGACTAAACACTCCCAGGAAAATGATACAGTTTGCCAGAATGGTTAAAAAAAAAAAAAAAAACCCACCCCACCTCTCCATATGCCAATTAAGAAAGACAAATCTAGAACATGAGGATATAGAATATAGGGCGCAAGATGGATGGGAAAAAATATGCTAAGCAAATACTAACTTAAGAAGGGCTAACAGAGCTATGTTACTCACCAGCCAAACATACTTTGAAACAAACAGCTTTATTATTGATAAAGACTGTCATTATGCACTATTAACAAATTCAGTTGAACTAGGAAGGTACACTAATTCTTAAACTAGTGAGAAACTAACATGCTGATTCAAAATACACAAAGCAAAATAAAAAAAAAGAAAGAAAAAAAAAGAAAATGGCAAAAATTGTTAAATCCAACAACGTAGAAGGAGATAGTAACACCTCTCTTAGTGACAAACAGATCAGAGATCTAAAAGTAACAACACAGTACAGATTACTGAACCTGAACATAATTATTTGCAAAAGCAACAGCTGAAGACACCTTCCTCTCCTCCCTGACCCCCATCCCACCTTCATCATCAAAAGGCAGGAGTTACAAAACTTGATCATATACTAGGCCAGTAGCAATTCTAAAGAAATTTTCAAGAGTTGATATCATATAAATTACATTCTCTGGCCACTACAAGTTAGAGCAGAAAAGAGTGACCATGAAAAAAATTAATGTTAGAAATTAAAGAGAAAAAAACCCATTTATCAAAGGAGAAATTATAATGAAAATTAGAAAATACATGTGAATATGTAAGTAGTACATAATAGTTGTAAGCAATAGAAAAATAGAGAAAGGGAAATGTAAAAAATAGGGGAAAAGAAAGGGAATAGGGAAAGGGAAAGAAAAAATATAGAAAGGGACTTAAATATATTAGAAAAATGTGTGTGAAAATGAATTAGGTAAAAAGCTAAAAAAAGAATAAATGTAAAGAAATTCACGGGAAAAAATAAAGATAGAGATGAGACAGAAATCCAGTATTAAACAGAACCAATAAAGCCAAAGCCACCTCTTTGAAAAGGAAAATAAAGTACAAAATCTTCTGGAATCAAGGAAATATGAGGAAACAAACAATATTTAGAGTGAAACAGGGAATGTAATTGCCGGTGCCATAGAGATTAAAAGGATAGAAAAATATCAGGAAAACATGTCAATAAATGTGAAAATGAGATGAAAGGGATACATCCTTAGAAAATTAGAAATTACTAAACCTGACTGACTCCCTGGAGAAACAGACCATTTGACTGCTATGATAACAGAATAAGTTTAAAATCTTCCTGTTTCCAGAGAAATATGCTCTCAGGAGAAGGCTTAGGTGGAGGAGGAACAAGGAAAAGAAAGGAAAAAGAGGGAAACTGAGAACAGTCTCAGGAAGAGACTAACCTTGGCTTCATCCAGAAACGGAACTTGGAAGAAAAAATCCCGCCGCGGCCTTTGGAAGCCAGAAGGTTTGGCTTTTGTAACCTAGGATTGATTGGCTATCCCTGGATAAAAGGCTTAGTTTCCTAACCATCGCCAGGTCAAAGGACCTGGTCACAGTCAGACAAGAGCAAGTTCTCAGGTGCCACAGGTGTGTAAACCCTTGGCTCCAGCACTCCAGCAGCAGACAGTGAACCAGCCAGTAAAGGGGATGTGAGCAGAGCACTAAAAATATGTTGAGAGAAGTTTTTGCACCGTGTGAGTTCCTCCCAAAACTTATGAGTGAAGACCCGGAGCATATGTGACGTGTGCTGAAAAATACCCTTGATTTGAAGAGTATTGTCAGGATGTTTGAGGTAAATGTAACTCTGGAGGGAATCAGAACAAATCCAACTCTGATGTGTCCATTAATTACACAGCGACATACAGCAGAAAATCATCTTACCAGTGACTTCTTCACGTGGAGGGCCTAAAAGGACTAATAGGACTTCGAGTGTGAGCCTAGCAGATCCCATCCCTCCCACAACCCGAACTTCACTATTTCATATCCAACTCAATTTCAGGTGGGACCATGAAGGTCAACAACAGAAGAACTGGTGCCAGCTGGGGCCTGTGTTGAGATGATTAGAACTGGGAATGTGTCGACTAGCGTCTGACTCCCATGTGGGAAATCTAACTGTGAGAGACAGAGTGGCTCTGAGCCAGCCGAGCAGAGAAACGGTGAGATGCACTGGAAGCAGACTGTCCTAGTGCCACCAGCAGGAAGTACGTGTGGTTCTGGAGGCTCAAATGTGGACCACAAGAGAAAGCCTAGAGCCCTCTGAAATGAGGCTCTGCTCAAGACAACTGCGAGCCATGAAGGGTGCCGGCCTCAAGGGACAAGAGTCTGTAGGGGGAACACGCAGAACCTAAGCGGTGGTGTCAGGAGGACACACCTCCCGTGTCCCTCTTCCCTGGGAGCTGCAGTTGAAGTCCCCCCCAAAGGCTTACTTATTTATTTCTTTATATCTACACAAGTAGCTCAGGAGATCAAAAGCGAGCTTTGAATATTTCCCTAGCCTGGTACACAGTGTTTCTAAGTCCCTTACCCCTTGAATCACGTTTCTCATTGAGTAAAACACTGAAGGGGTCCAAAACCAGCCCACTGAGTCGGGGGCCTGAGCCTTGGCGCTAGGAAAGAGCATTTTCTGCCCACAGCCTCTTCCCTTTCCCAATCGGTGCCTTCACTTAAAGAAATAACCAGATGAGGAGGAAGAATCCTTACATGGCGTACGTAAGACGTTATGCAACTGTGCCACCAGACTGGACATTTTAATATTTCAAATAATACTATCCTTGAGACTAAAGTTTTAAAACCAAATAACTATAAGGACAACACAGGTTAAGATTTCATTTAAGGGGAAAGGAAGACACTTCTACCAAGTGGGTTTAAAGGGTCATTAAGGCAGGAGAAACATTTTCTCTACTTGTATCTTAACAGTTCCAGCTTGTTTAATTAAAACAGTTATTGTTATGAGTTGAATTGTGCCTCCCCCAAATTCATGTATTAAAGTCCTAATCCCAAGTACCTCAAAAAGCAACTTTATTTGGAAATAGAATCATTGCAGGCATACTTAGTTGAGATGAGATTCTACAGCAGAAGGGTCAGCCCCTAACTCACTATGACTGGTTCTCTTATAAAAAGGGGAAGATTTAAGCACAGGCATATATACAGGGATAAGACCATGTGAAAAATTAAGACAGCCATCCACAAACTAGGATAGAATCCTGGAACAGGTCTTCCCTCACAGCTCTTAGAAGGAACCAACGCCACCAATCCTGGAATTTTGAGCTTCTAGCCTCCAGAATTGTGAAATAGGAAATTTCTGATGTGCAGCTGCCCGGTTTGCAGTGCTTTGCTGCGGCAGCCTTAGCAGACAGACTAATACTGTTATCCATTGATAGAGGTGGTTCCTTCTGTTCCAATTATTAATTATTTTAATCATTTTTGTTTTTAAGTATTGGAAGCTTCAGCTCAGGGATTTTCATCACTCTGCTCAACATTAGAAGGCCTATGTGTTACTTAACCTTTAGGAGCTTCAGGTTTTCATCTGAAAATAAATAAAATAAAGTAAGTTCAGATGAAATTTCATCCCCAGGCTTTAAATTCTGTAGTGGCTTCCCACTGCAAGAACATCGATGTTAAGAATTCAAGATCCTTAGCATGGTCGACAAATCCCATACGATCTGCAGATTGCTTTTATCTCTAAATTCCAATCTTTCCTTTTGTCCCCTTTTTTGCCTCCTTCAGCCACACTGCCCAGGTCAATCAAGTTCATTCTGTTCTCAGGACCTTGGCACATAACTAAATGTTACCTTTTGGTACTAACCACTGTAGCTAATTAAATTCCAACTTTCACCATTGGTAACTGTACATCACTGTCCTGTTTTATCTTCACCTTCACATTTATTTGTTCCTGATATAATCTTATTTATTGATGTGGTTATTGTCTCTCCTCTCTCCCCTGGAAATTAATTTCCTTGAGGAGAGGGCCTCTGTCATTCTTGTTTATCCCTGAATCCCAGTAATATGAGACAGGAAAGGTACTCAATCAATATTTTTTGACCGATTGACTCTAAAATGAGCAGGATGGCCTGATTTCTTCCCATTTATAGGACTAATTACCTATACTTTTCACATTTTGCTTATCAACATAAGTGTAGTGGCCCATCCTTCTCTCAGAGAACATTATCATTCCTCTTCCTCCCTTTCCCCACTCTCCGCTTATGCTGATTAATAGGCCAAATAGGCTAGACGAAAGTCTATGACACTGAAGCCTTCGTGATGTGTGTAATCCAGGCAATTTCTAGCATGCAAATTCTTAGATTAAAAATATAACATTTAGAGAAACTGAATTCTAAATCTTTCATGATTTTTTTTCCATCGTCCCCAAGAAAGTCTAAGAATGTTTGATTGGTCTGTTTATTTTTTTGTTCTTTGCATACTGTTTGATATTTGCTCAAAATAGTGTCAGTATTGCCTCTAGAGTGTATTTGCCATTACTGTTGAAACTAGTGTTTGGTAATGCTTTCTTCTCTTTGCATGTTCGGTACTACCCTCTCATCACATTTTTCTCGATTATTTTAACTTCCACTAATGCAAGTGTTTGTTCCTAATCTATCCTGCTTCCAGCCTCTATTGTGAATATTAAGTTATAACCTATGTTATTTAAACATATATCCAGGTTCATGAGTATCACACGAGGATCTCACAGCAGACGGGTAAAAGTCCGGGAAATAATTTTATTACTAACGGTATTTTTCACGCTTATAGATGATAAAAATAAAGTAGTGCAATAGTAGCACTGTACCAAACTTCAAAAACTTAGTTGAAGACTTAAATTAATATTTAAAGCTTGAAGAAAATTAAATTTCCTTCCTCCTCTCACTCTTGTGTTCTCATGGAACACAGATGAATTCACCTGCATAAATATTAATCAAGATGCTATGGTACAAATTTCTGGAACTCAGGGTACAAAAACATTTATTGAGCCCTTGCTGTCTTCATAGCCCAGAATCCATAGCTCTGGACTTGTATTCAAATTTAATAAGAGAATATTTATTCTGTAAATTTCGCTGTGTTAAGTGCTTTGTAAGTCATGACTACTTGGACCACAATCCTAAAATAGTTGAGAAGAAAAAGCTAATACTGAAAAAATATACTTAAGATAGCATATAAATTAATGTAAAATACTGTACATAAAATCAAATTTAAAAGTCAGCATATTTCAGTTAAATAGAAATTGAAAATCATCTTTTGATAATATTTTAAAGTTTTGTTGTTTTATAATCTATATCTCGTATTCCAAAAAGATTTGCAATCACTAACATTGAAGAGATGCTGTTGACCATGGTTAAATTTAGCAACATTTATTTACCAAAATCCGGAAATAATTAAAATGCAGTAAGCTCACTGTGTTCATGAAGGTTTGTGCAAAATACATGACACAGCAGTAGGAACACAGATTTCTTCAATTGTACAGCACCATAAACACGTTAGTTCTGCTAAGATTAAACCCAATGCTACAGGAAAGAGGGCTTGTGAGAAGGATTCCACCGCATACTTGAATGATCTCAACGCGTCTGAAAATTTTCCACCTCCCTTCCTGGCGACCTCATGCCTTCTCAAGCATGTGTGGTACACAGACAGGCATTCCCTACTATCTGCTGGGAAAAAAATGACTGGGCATCTTGGTCATCCTACGTAAGCAGGGATTCTCAAATTTGCTCCATTACCATTCCAAAGCCAGGTCTTGAATCAGAAGTTCCCAAGCACCACACTCTTGGACTGTGGTTCTGAATTGAACAGCACATCTAACTTCTCCCCACTGTGATCTGTTTCTCAAAAGGACAATTATTAAAAATAGCCAAGGGGCCCTAGTTAAACACATAGTGAC
The DNA here is from genome assembly GCF_036321535.1 of Camelus dromedarius. NCBI lineage: Eukaryota > Metazoa > Chordata > Mammalia > Artiodactyla > Camelidae > Camelus > Camelus dromedarius. Next base: position 62,436,904 of record NC_087438.1, read on the forward strand.
TTGGAAAATGTATCTGTGTCTGTACTGTATCTGTTCTGGTTTTCATGAATATTTGAACAAAAAGCAGGAAACAGTAAAGGAATCCATCCTACGATCAGGTTTAATGTACAACTTTACATTGCCAGTCTCAAGGTGGCATTTTGGCATGAAACTCAATTTTCTCTTAGAATAATTTGCATTGGGATTATGGGCTAAATGTTCTCAAAGTGTCCAAGCTATAATTCTTCATTAGACTGCACTCTGGCATTTAACTACAGCATATGCAAGTCTAACTTACAGGCTCAGTCTTTACGTTTGTCCACCTTCTCTACATGATGCCAGCCAACTTTCAGAGAAAAGCACTGCTTCCCAACATGATTTACTTGCTCTGTGCATTTTTTTTTCTAGAGGGATTTTTTGCTTTACATTAAATATAAACTGAACTTGTGTTGAGACTTCTGCCGTCAATTAAAATTCTCTTTGTAAACCTCGACTCTTCCAAACACCCAACCCTATGCAGAGATAAGATAGTAATCAACCTAACTCATTTCATTCCACGCTATAGTAACTGTTTAGACCACACAGAATGACCTTCTGTTGTACAAAGCTAGTATTTCAAAGTCCATTGGATCTGTGCCCCTTACAGTGAACCACACAACCCTGAAACAAAGCGCAAGACAAAGAGAAAAAGAAGAGAAATGTTAAAAAGGAAAATAATAATAATAATTAGAGCAAATGAGCGGAGGAAGAGAGAAAAGTAAGGTTACTAGAAAGTGCAGAAGCTGCATTATCTGTTTATAATGCGACCATAATACTACATTGGTCAGCAACTGTAATGTAAAAGGTAATGTGTAAGAGTTTTATATGCTTTTCAGAACTATAAAGGGAGTGTGAGTGGATTTTAAACATTTTGATTAGCACCACAAAGATTTTAACGCTTTATTTAAACAGTTTGCTGTAGGGCAAACACATTTGGTAGACAAGTAAAATGAAAGCATGGCCATCAGTTTCTCTGTTTTCTATTAAGTAATGTTGCGAAGTAAGCAGAAGTTGGATTCAGATATCAGATAATTATCTCCACACTGTGTGTCACAGTAAATAATTTTAATTGGTTTAACTTCAGGGACCATTACTGGCCTAATTAGAAACATGAAAAGGCTACAAGTATTAGGAGATATCCTGAAGGAATGGAACATTAGCAATTCTGTCAAGCCATTTTTAAAGTAAGTACACAGTAGCAGCCGCATTTCAGTGAAAGGCAGGGCACTTGAAAGGTGCTTTTAGGAAAGCAGTGCTTCTGAGTTTGTAGTAAGAGATCTGTAATAGGAGGCAGAGAAGTTGGGTAACAGGCTGACATGTGTGCTATTACTGTGTTAAAAACATACTCATTTTGTTCTGATTGCTGTTTTTAAAAGAAGCGGGTTAACGTTTTCAAGGTATAGGAACACTAAATTGAGATTGGTAAATCCTTATCGAGAATATGATGATTTTCTGAAAGAGAAAAGGATCCTTGAGTAAAATAATTTTACCCCAACCCCATCAGCAGGCAGGGCAGTTGTACCGAGTGAAGGATTGTACTGTGTGTGGATTATGCTCTCTTCTTCACCTCGGTTTCCCAAGGTTCACAAGACACAGATGGGGTATCATTCTTGGAAGCAAACGTGTACATTATACACACTATGTCGACTCTGTGACATAGTTCATGTTTACAAAATGGCTGGATTCTGAATGAAAAGTGAGATACTGTGTTCATTAGGCTAGAGATTATGCTAAAAAAGAAATCCCTCCTGACTTTCAAACTTTCAAAGAGTAAGCTTTTCCCATCATATGAAATAACTAGAATGCCGTACTGTGTTTAAATGCCCAAATAATATCAAGAACTTCTCACTGATAGATTTGTAGTACAGTTTCATTCTTTATAATTTGTAATCATGTTTTTAGCTTTCCACTTTCTGAAACTGCTGATGATAACATTTGACCAACTATCCTCTTTGGGATATAAAGAGTTTAAATGAATCATCCAAGCCTAAAGTTAACAAACTCAACCATTTTTAGCCACGTTTGTTTAGTTATTTGTTTTAAATGCAAAGAATAGAGTAACTAAACAGAAAAAAGGAAGGCATGGTAATCTATGGACCATTTTAAGAAAGTATGCCTTACTAGAGAAGAGTAAATTGTATAATTTTACACCTTTGCTATTTGGACACACTGTCAAATACAATATATTATTGATATAACTGAGTATTTAAAAGATTAAGAAAATCAGTTGCTCCATCAAACTTGTCAAGCAAAAATGCATGCGTGTATAACAGCCCACATCACAGATTCTCCCTGAGCACAGGCTCACAAACCCTCACCCCATGAACTCACATTTACTCCAACAAGCAAAGAAACTCATTTCTATGGTTAATGCTTTTACACTGAATGCCCTAAAATAATGCCACCAGTTAGCATAACTATCTTTTCAATATTTGTGTGTTTTAAAATTCTGGCCAATTCTTATTTGATTCATGTATGTGCAATAATTTAAAATGACATTTTCTTCAAGGGGATTATAACAAATGATCTTTGTCTTCATGGAAGAGTAGATAGTGTATGCAGACAAAAAAATAGAAATTATTCATAGGGGATTTTTTTAGCTGCAAAATAAATAAATTGCTTGTAGGTTTGTTAAGGGAAACACACACATGATTGTTGATCATTATAAAATAATACTTACTGCCTGCCCACCGAGCACATGTTCCGTATTTCAAATATCTTCCAAACGCAGAAGAGGGTGGGAGGATGATGCGGAGAATAAAAATGTGGTTGCTTATACAAATATACATGCTCATATACGTACACAAACATACATACATATGTTCAGATATTTCAGCTTTGCCCATATTTCCGAAAATAGCAGCCTGGGAAATTTTTACCAGCACATCCTGCTTTCAGAGTAAGGATACAAATAAAGATAAATTTCCCTAGGATGCAAGTTATTCAAGAAGACGTACTTCAGAACACTTTATTCTTTCAGGTCACTGAACATTGCAACCTTAACACACAAATCTACTCCTCAAAATTCCAGATTTAGCCCATAAAGAGTTGAAGATTCCTTCCTCCCATATCCTCTTACACAAAATAACCTATCTGCCCCTACATGCAGTGATCAGGTAAAGGAACAGAGGTGTAGACTGTGGTGTGGGCCTTAGTGTAAGAGATTTTCTTCTAAAACATCGAGAAGACTTCTGGGTGATGGCAACAATTCCACGATACGTTTCACCTTATTCTCTGATCGCTTCTCTTTTTGTATAGTGGCTGATAATTTTCATTATTAAAATAATGTCAAAATTGCTCAGAATATGCCCCTGAACTTAGTATAAATCGTGAAGTGAAGTGAGCATGCCTTTTTTGCTGCCGCAGACCTGGTTCAGGTGCCTGGCTTCGTGTTTTCCTTTCTGTCACTACTGAACATCAGTGTTTTTAATCTGTATAATGGAAGGAATGATTGAATTGCAGGAAAAATAAGGAAATAATGTATGTAAATCCCCTGGCTTAAAACAGTTTAAACAAAAGTTTCCTATTAATACTGTACGCTGTGTTATGCCTCCAGGATCTGTTTCTATAATTTAGATAAAATTACTAAACTGTTGTAAAGCCCTTGCTTATGGAACACAGGTCAAGCTGCTTTAGATTCTTTCATGCTTTCAGGTTACCAGGATTTCCCATAAAAATATCAAGCCTGTGATAGGAACCCCACAATGATCCCTTCTTTCCGGTCGACGCCCCTCCTTCCCATCTCTCTGAGGTCCTGCAATCATGTTCAAACAATGTGACCCTCACTCCCTGTTTGTCTCTCAAACCCTGCCTTTACCCGCCCACCTTCAGACCAATCACAGGTCTAGGGGTGGACACTAGGTCCAAGAAGGGACAATCAGAGTCCCTTTCTCAAACCCTCAACATCGGACAAGGTTAACTAGCCCAGGTGCAGGGCTGTCATTTATAAAGGAATAAGCTAAGACTCAGCGAGAAAAAAGGCAATCTTTTTTTTTTTTTTTCTGACGCTGTTAGAGATTAAATTCTCCATTACATAAAGTTGGACAAGCTAAAGAAGTCAGTCTGCAACAGGAGAGAAGTAAATGGTCAGCCAGAGAGGAGCAAAAATAAAGAAGGACACACAGTGTTGGCTTGAGTTCCCTTAAGCCTTCCTGTTCACCTGTGATCCTGCACTTGTCTCCCTACTGTGAGCTCCAAACACCCCTCTTTCAGTTCTTTTGTTTTGCTTTTGTTTGGTTCTTGCAAAAGAATATCTGCTTATATAATTCTCTACTAAAGTATAGCATTAGTATTAGTGAAATAATTCTATAAGATGAAACTAGTTAAAAAATAACTTCTTAGGAGAAGTAATTTCTAGTACTGTCACTCATAGTAGTTTGTTTTACACTTTGCAGTCAAGTACATATTCAAGTAGAAATTCTTAGGCTAATAAAATAAACCAGCTCCCTCTGAATATAATCTGAAGTTAGCCACTGGCTCTTTCCCATCACATGAGGTCTCAAAACCCAGGGATCCCAGCAGGCTGTATAGATTTAAATTGCTAATATTCTGTTAAATCTTTAGGGCAGAGGTTAGTAGTAGCAAAGTTCACTGCATGAAGCAATGAAGACTTAATTAAAGATTGTACTTGGCTGACTTTATAAATGCACTGATGTGGGAATCTACACACTCTCTGCTTCTACCATCCCGTGGTACAAAATGAAAGGCAACAAAGTGATGGGGGGCTACCCCTTGGAAGCCTGCTCCTTGTAAGTTCCTTTATTCATTAACAGGCATTTTCCTCTAGATTCTCCTAGAGTAATTATTATTTATATGATTAGTATTATTAATTATTTATAACTATGTATAAATAATTATTTATTCCACACTTTGCAGCTAGCCTCTGAGAGCCTGATTAGGCTTCCTGTAAGAACATATTCTTAGAGTTCCAAATCTCAGATTTGATTGTGCATCATGGGTTACTGGGAAGCTTGTTAAAAATTCAAATATCTGGGCCCTACAGCACAGATTATCTTTCAACATTTTGAATGACACCCCAAGAAGCTATAAATTTTTAAAAAGCACCTGGGTAATTCTAATGCAGTTAGTTTAAAACAATCTTTTTTGGAAAAAAAACTCTAGAAAATATGTTTTTTGTTTATCAGACTTTAAAACTTAGAAAATCTAACATAATGTGGCAAACACTTGAAAACATTTTTAGCATTCATTTACCCAAATTATGACTGATTGTACTTAAGATTTTGACTACCCAAAAGAATGAGGTTAACTGTTTGGTTACAAAGAAATTTCAAGCCTTACAGAGATTTTCATTTGATGGCAGTCAATAAACTGAACAAAAACAATAGTAAGATTGTGCTTAAAAAAAAAAGATTGATAAAATTATTGTGTTGCAGATAACTAAAAATGGCAATACTTATCTATGTTACTTTCAACTGAATTCATCATAAGTTATATTAATTTTTTAAATGAGATATTTCTGCTTGGTCTAAAACTGTGAAAGAAATTTTTAGTCTCATTGCAGTGAGTGCAATGTACTGACGCTACTGTTATGATCATGATAAGAATTAACAACTGCATTTGTGTGTAGAACTTACGAAATATCAAATAAAAAATAGTACTTTTTAATTGGCCTTACCAATGGATGATTCCTATTCCTAAAGGAATGTATTTAAATCTTTTTTTAATGGTAGCGTCTATATTGCTATAATGAATTGATAATATATTTATCTGGGTTATACACAATAAAATTTAAAACTTCAATCCCATGATCCCTAAATGAGATTTAATATAGAAGCCAATGTTATGCACCTGCATTATGTTCTCTAAGGAGAAATATAATTCTAATTGAAGGCATTTATATTGTCTTTTATATGTCAACCTTATTTTTAGACCTTCATGGGCATTCAGCAAACTAGGTAGAGGTTCATAAATTTATTTAATAATTTATAAATATAAATATAAAATGAATCCCTGTATGTGGGTCAATAGTAAAATAAAATGAGAAAAAAATTGTTACTTCTTCTCTTTAAAGACTTACAACTGCAACATCCAAAGTGTGACATGACAAACTGTTTTCCTTGTCTCAGTGGTAGATGAAGGTGACTTTTTAAATTACACATATAATCCATGATCACAGTAGAATATCTTAGACATTTAATACGTGGTGTGATTTTTCCCTTACATCCTAATGTTGACCTGTGCCTTAAATCATTTAATCCATTCTTTATTATCACGTTATGGTATTTCTTGATTTCAGCCATTATAAACAATGCTGTAGTGAACATCCTTATACATACTCTTAGGCAAAGTTCACCTGATTATTTCCTTATTTTAGAGTAAGGTAATCCATGCATTAAAATGTACCTGTATTTTTAAAGCTTTTAGTTGATAATAAATAATATTGATTTTCATCTTCCTAAACTTTGTTTTAAACAAGGCTGATGCATTACTTCAAACATTCATACTTATGTCTCACTTCTATGCTAAAGTTACAGGTTTGGGGTTTTGTTTGTTTGATTTTTCCTGTTCATATTATGGGGGCATTTTTCTTTATGAAACTGGAGTTCATTTTGCTCAATTTTAGAAACATGTGTGGAGCACTTGAGGGTCCTGGTGTTTTGGTTACACATTGGAGTGTTTATGGTACTGAAATTTGGCAAATGGTAAATGCAGAGGAGATAAGAAAATAAGAAGCCCATATTACCCTGCAATTTGTTCTCAATTATTTTACCTAATAAAGTAAGAGTTACTGTGTGGTATCATATCATTCTTCAAACTATTATTATTAAAATATCACCAATACTAAAATAGTCTTCAATGCTTTTTGTCTTTGAAGTTTCAGAAGTCTCTCTGTGACTTGGTTTATTTAAATATCATTGATCCCTTTAAGTGGCATTTATTTTATATGTAACATGTACTATAAGCTTTAAGGAATACAAAGTAATTTTTTAAAAAGTACCATGCTATACTTGAATAAAAACGTACCATGTACACAGAGGAAAATGCAAATAACCAGACAAAGCCTACATATTTAGTGTAATACCAATGATATAAGTGATAAATGTTTTAGAATTCAGAGGAACTAGAGTATACTGTGACCTAGAGACGTCACAGAAGGTTCATGAAAGAACTGGAGCTTGGGCTGCATATTTAAGAAAGGATAGGATTAGGCTATTAGGTAAGGGTAGTGAGGAGGAAAGGCATAGTAAGTGATTTTGAGCATAAGAGTGTTATGATGTTCAAGACAGATGAATCTGAAAATATGAAAAAGGATACATTACAATATGGAAGACAATAGAAGTAGAGGAACCATTTAGACTACTGTTTATATAATACAAATGTGAGATAATAAGGATCAAAAGGAAGAGAAAGACATTGATAAAGAAAAGGTGGGGATGGCAATAAGGGGGGAAAGAGAAATTTGATGACAAATTGGGCACTAGATTGAGAGAAAGAAAAAAAGTAAAAGAGGGTACAGGAATGATTTACCTGAGAGACTAAGAAAGTGACAATACCACTGTCACACATGGGGACTGCAGGGCTGGGGTCAGAGAGACTTGCTTTTGAGTGGATTAACTTGAGATGATAATGTGAGTGTGGAGTTGGAAACCAGACACTAGAATTGAGAGGGGGAGATCAGACCAATTTATTGTGAGTCATGATAAAGTACTATCTGCAGTCATGATGAAGTCAACCATCGAGAGGGAGAAAAAGTTGTAGGATTAGACCCGATTCTTGGAGAAATGCTATGTGTGGGGAATGGGGAGAAGCAGTAAGGTAGGAAGAGAACCACAGAGTATGTAAACATTGGCAATTCTTGTCAGGTGGCCCCAATGCATCCAGGAGATGATTCTTTTCTAAAATACGTGGGTGAACAGTCTGTAGCAAAAATCATTCTGTCAAAATTATAGATTAGTTGAAGTTACCTTTGATTGCTTTCACTTCTGAGGCAGATTTCTTCTACCTTCTAGGAACCTCATTTTTATACTGATCTCCGACTACCCAAAGCATTTCTTCCAAACATCACTAACTCTTGAGTTTTCCCCATCCTTCAAACTCTATAATTTCATTCTCTTTTTCTCTTTCCTTATTCTAATCAAAGAGTGAAAAAGGGAAATAATCTGATTCTCAAATTAATGTTCAACAAAGTGAGAGAAATCGGTCATCTAAATCATCTCAAGAATGTACAGGGATCCTTTCATTAACATCAACGGAATCTCTAATCCGTGAACTCTGATGGACCCATCCTTGAGTTGTAAGTCTCTTCTTCCAACTGTTACTCATTCAGGCAAACCACTGCCAACACTAGGAGAGTTAAGTGTCTAATATTGTGCCCACTGCTGTGGAGTTACCATCCGGTAATACCCAGTTCAATCATGTTAAAGTGGATCAATATCTGGAAAGTTCTTTGATTTTTTTCTACAATTAATTTGGGGCAGGAGCAAAGAAAAGAAATGTCAGATAAGAGAAGTGCTGAGCTAAGGCTCAGCCATAAAAGATGAAGGAGACAATAGCACCCTAGGAGAGAGGCTGGGCAGCCCTGATATTACTAGTCATGAAGCTCCCACTGGGTGGCAAAGAGCGAAAAGATGGAATGAATGGAGCTAATTCAGAGGGCTTGCTTGACCAGAGTCCACAGACGAGGTAATATTGGTTGTTGGACACTCTGACTGGAAGTGCGTCAGGCAAAGAGGATGGAGTTGAAGATGAGGAGATTTGGAATTGAAAGTATTGTTTAGAGGTAAAGAAAGGATGTAGTCATGCTGTTATGAAGGTTGATGTAGAATTAAAAAAAAAAAAGTTGTATTGAAGAAAGTGGTGAACTGAGAGGCTTAGCTGTTTAATGGGCAATCTGAATATATGGAAATCACCAAGGATGATGGGACCACATAGGGTAAAAATCAAAGCATAACGTATTTCTTAAAGTTATTTATTAAAGAGAACATCAGTGTACAAGACAGTAAGAGTGATCATTTAAAAACCCATTTTCCAAAAATTTTTCTTGGCTATTTCAGAAAGTAAAAGTTTATGCATTCAAATAGATTGGAAAATACTGGGTTAACAAAGAAAACCGAATTTCTTTTCTGCTCTGTTTTCAGCATTTTTAAATTAATTAACATGGTAAAAACTCTTAAGAGGGAAAGTATATATTATGCAAGTTGCTTAACAAAAATATTTTTTTTCCCTCCTTCTCAGGACCCCTCAAGAAATTGGTAAAATACTGCTTTAGTTGCCCTGCAGAGGTTGACTGCATCCTCTATAAGAGGGAATAGAAATAAGGCTTCAGTGCTTTGGGCCACAGGGAGTCTGACACTGCATCAAGGCGAGATATATAGGAAGAGGTGAAATAACAAAGGACATTTTGTACTAGTGGCATGAATTTTTTTTTTTTTCTTTTTTTTTTTTTTTGGTCACCAGACAAAGTAGAAAGATGCCTGCGAAGAAAGACTGAAGAATACAGAGGCAGAGCTGGGTTCTACTGAAAGTGTAGAGGAGCAAGCACCAGATGTAGATGTTATTTGCAGTCCATCAATAGTAAAGGAAGAGGATTAAGCTACACAAGAATCATCATACAAGACTGAAAATGATTTCACTGAGAGTGTGATTTTGAGGGTTTTACATAAATGAGAGATTATATTAACATCTTGTTAAAGAATTCAAAAAATTTGCAGATATGCCTATGTGTTTGGAAATAATGTTTAGAATAGTACTTAGAGAAACAGGCTGGCAACATTTTAGGTCATTATTACCATGGATGGAGATATGACTTGGGCTTATCTTCATCTAAATATCTATGTTGAGAAAAATATCTCTACATTTCTAATTAAGTCTTTAAATGAGAAAAATAGTAACTGAAATAAAAACTTCACTGTTTGATTTTCCTAGTAGATTCCGTATTTTAAAAGGAGAAAAAAACAAATAAACATTAACTTGTTTTTTACTGCGCCATTTGAGTTCCTGTTGTTTGCCTTTGTAAAGTGATTCAAGTTTTCATGCAAGACTTTTCCAAATGCTCCAGCAGTGTGAATTGGGGTTTATATCTGTGACTATCTCCAAGCTTCTTTATCTGTCCTAGGCAGCAGGTTTCTTATCTGACAGCCTTATAATTATGGAAGAAACTGCATATTAATGATTCAGTGCTTACATAAACAACTGGCCTTGGAGAAATCTAATGAACCAACGTTGTAGGATTTGATTTTGCCTAATTAAATGTAAATAATGTTAAATGTTGTATATGCCAGAATTTTTGCAGAAACTTATGAATTTTTTTATGTACACAAAGCAGTATGAATTCAGAGTTAACAGTTATCTTTGAATTCAGCTATTAAGATAATATGGTTTGACATCAGAGATGCTCTATGAATGGGAGGTACCAGCACACATGTGCACACTAAGTGTTTATGTATGCAAAGTATAATTTTCAATTGTTGCTCTTTTACTTTTTAATGCTCCTCCTTTGAAGTTGGCGGCTTGTACATTTTTATCTGAAGGTTTGAATCTGCATCATGCTTTGAAGGAACAAATGGCCTCCATGTGGTATTCGGTTTTCCCTTGCCTGTTGCTGTTACCCTGTATCAGTATGAAATTCACTCTGACATAGTTTTTTACTTAAGCATATGCACCTGATCCTTTCCATTGGTCCTATGCTAACACATGCCACCATTTAGGGATATGTATAATAACTGACTTTTAAAACAAGAGGGTGATGTCACTGGGAAAAAAAGTAATAATTAAGCTTATATATTAGAGTAAGATGGGAATTCCACCTTCATGGGGATGGGAGGATAGAAAGATTATCCTGTTTTTATGAGTGTTAATTTTAGAAACACTATGAAACAAAAAATAGTGCCCATCTCCAAAGTGGTACTCGGCACATAAACTTTAAAAGTATTTTGCAAAAGAAGGTGAGGCTAATGGGTTCTCTTAGAGATAACTAGCTCTGAGCCATCCCCGATCTCCTATTCAATGTACTATGTATTACTTTAGAGCAGTTGCATGTGTTGATGACATGGTTATATAAAAGCAGTAGGCCATAAGTACGACAGAGAAAATATTTTGTGTAAAATAATAAGTCAGAAACTTTGCCTTTCTTAGAACTGGATTCTCTAATCAATACAGTCATCCTGGTCCTTTATGGTCCTATGTTGTTCTACTTTTAAAAAATTGAATCAGTGAAAAATCTGGGTAAGCTAACTAATTACATTTTTGAATTGGCCTTTTTTAAGTATTTGTTCACTGAATAAGGACAACCTCTCTCTAAATCTCTAAACATGTACAGCAACATTCACCTACATTTTCTCTCAAAACCTATGTGGTATAACAAATATCTCAGGTGAAACTCAGGTCTGATCAACCTCAAAATTGGTCTAGGGATGTCATACACCTTCTCTGTTATAACAGGTAAGTTAATTTTAAGCTAATTTTCTTTACTAAGACTCAATTTCTCCATCTGCAAAATAGAAATAATGATACTTATGGTTGTATTTTTGAATAAATGGAATGGCACATGAAAAGCAACTAGCATGTATGTTGTATACACCCAGGATAGAGTTATTCACTCTGATTGCAGATACCTCTCCTGGAGTCCAGTATTCCTATCCCACCATTGCCGTCAGACAGCACTCAGGAAAGACTAGGACACCATCACATTTTCTGATACCACAGAGACAATAACTGTCTGCCTATTTTGTGAAAAATTAATTATTTTTAGAAAAGTTTCAAAACAGAAGCAAAAACTCTTTAAAAATGAACCAATACTTTAAAACATCTCACTTTTAAGTATGCTACCCACATAATATATACCATGGACATTCAGCATTTCCTTTAATAACAATCCATGCAAGTCATTTGTTGGGTGCTAACTATCTCTGAAACATTGTTCCAGGTGATGAAATGCAAGCAGTGAACAAGATGACAAAAATAAATCAATGCATAGACAATGATCGATCTCTGATGAAAATAATTCTAGTGGTAGCTATTTCAGATAGAAGGATTGGAGATGACCTAGCAGTGGAGTTGATATTTCTTCTGAGGTCTGGATTATGCAATAATTAGCTATGAGCAGATACAGCAGAGAAGTGCTTCTGACAGAGAACAGCAAGAACAAAACTTCCAAGGCCATAATCAATTAGTTGTTTGAGAAATGGAGAATAACTCAGTGTGGCTGGAGCACATTGAATTGAGGCCTAGAATGGAGAAAGATAAGGACTATTCTAAGTGGTACTGTTCTCTTAATTTAAATTTTTGACTGTCAATTGCTAGTATATATAAATACAATTGATTTTCTACATATATTTGTTCTGTATCCTGCAATCTTGACAAATTTGCTTGTTAATTCTTGTAGCCCTTCTCTAGTTCTCACTGCATTTTCTACTTACGTGCTCATGTCATCTAAAAATAAAGATGGTTTTCTTCTTTTCCAGTCTGATGCCTTCCATTTTTCTTGCCTCACTTTACTGACTAGAACCACAGTACAATACTGAGCAGAAGTGGGGGTGTGGATGTTTCTGTCTTGTTCTCAGGGAGAAAAAATTTAATACATTGTTAGCTGTAGGTATTTTGTAGACGCCTTTTATTAAATTGAAGAAGTTCCCTCAGAATCCCAGTTGGCTGAGTTTTTATTGTAAATGGCTATTGGATTTTGTCAAATGCTTTTTTCTTCCTTTATTGAGATAAGTCATTTTCTTTTTTGTTGTTAATTCAGTGAATTGCATTGTTTGATATTTTAATGATAAATCAACCCTATATTCCTGGGATAAACCCCATTTGATCATATTGTATCATCTTTTCTACATATTGTAAAATACATGTTGAAATTATGTTAAAATTTTACATCTATGTTCATAAGAAGTCTAATTTGCCACTAATCTCACTCATATATTTTTCATCTCAGATATTGTAGCTTTCCTATTTAGAAGCTTGATTTAGGTGGGTTTTTTGGTTGCTTGTTATTTTATAATCTTAACTGTAAAAAGAAGTCTCTTTTTTTTAACACATAGAATGCAATTATAAAAACTATTCTAATTCCTGTCTGCTCAGTCTACTGCCTGTTTTTACTGATTATTCATTATGTACATCATTTTCCTGCTTCTTTGCATGTCTGGTAATCTTTGATTGGATGCCAGACATTGTTCATTTTACTTTATTGGATGCTGCATATTTTGTATTCCTATAAATACTCTTGAGTTTTTCTTTGGAACAAAATTAATTTACTTGGAAATTGTTCAATCATTTTGGGTCTTTCATGATGACTCTTTAAGATAGATGTGGAACAGTGCATAGTCTAGGGTTAATTATTTCCCACTACTGAGGCAAGACCTCCTCAAGTACTCTACCTAGAATCCCATGGATTATGAGTTTTTCCTCCCTAGCTGGTGAGAACAGGCATTATTCTAGACCCTGTATGAGCCTTGACACTGTTCCCTTCAAACCTACTGGTTAGTTCTTTCTCTGGCCTTGGGTGGTTTCTTCATATGCAGACCCTGATCACTGCTCCATTAAGTTTTTCCTGCCAGTCTCTGGGGCTCTCTCTCTTCATGCAGATCTCTGTTTCCTCTGGTACTCTGCCCTGAGACATATACTTACCTTCGTCTTCCCAGACTCTTGGGTCTTTCTCCTCAATGCAAGAGGAATGCTGGGTTCCCTAGTGTTTTTCCTTGTACCACAACCTGGAATCTCTCCTAAGGCAGCAAAATGTGGCAGTAATACAGCTTACCTAATTGATTTCCCATCTTCCCTGAATCACTATACTTTGCTGCTTGATTACCATTGTCTTGAAAATTTTTTATTTTTTTTACAGTTTGTTTGTTTTAGTTATGTGGGCTTGGAGGGTAAACCTAGTCCCTCCTTTCTCATCTTGGCCAGAGGTAGAAGTCATTCATTTGTTGGTTTTTGTTTTGTTTTTGTCAGTGGAATAAAAAGCAAAGTCATCAGCTGAAAATGAGAAGAAGTGGAACAATGTGTTTTAACAAGAGAAGCAAAGGCATGAAATAGTTTGCTCAGAGAGTAGTCAAGCAAAACTACTCCTGAAAATGTATTAAGATTGCTAGGCATTATATGTAAAATTAAATAGCTCCAAACTAAGGGGTATTATGAAAAGGGTTAAAATAAATTTGTATAAATTAAAACATCTTTAATTCTTCATGTTAAGCTTGCCTTTATTTTTCATCTAAAGCATAGTACTAGGGCTTGCATGTCCAATTCTATTTGTAGTTTAAAGGAAGAAAGATTTAATGACTTCAATTAATTGAAAAGGAAATGCTTTCTGTTGTCAGTATTGAAAGGAAAAATGTAGAGTGGGCTGATAGTTTTCACAAATATTTATTATAAAAATACAATCTTAGAAACTGGGGTTACTAATGTATAGGAAATGTCAAATGAATAACTGGATGCCTTTAAATGACTGCTGAGTTGACTGAAGAAAACTGATGGGCATTATTTTCTATACAAGTTGTTTGCCTTTCTACCCAATGCAGGCCAAATTCCATAAGGAACATGTTAGCTCTAACTATTGCACATGTTAGTTTTAATCTTTTTGTTCCCCAAGATTTATCTCTCTCTTTACATTTTTACAACATCTTTTGATAAATCTATTTTGTGATTTCCTCAAGAATGCTTGCTTTTATTTTTTTTCCCGGATACCAAATATGTAACACAGAAACTATGTTAGCTTTTGATTTACATTTTCCTGGCTTTATGTCATTTATAGTATATGTAGACTATGTTTTCACTTTGAGTTATTTAGTTTATGCCACTGGATCAAATGAAAATAAGTTTATGCTTTTGAGTCATGGTGGATTTAATATAAAAACCTGAAGAAGTGGTTTTTTTTGGATTTAGGATTTAGATTTTGTATTTTTCTTAATCCTTTTTGCCATATGTAATTAATAGTCATTAATTTTATATGGATACCAATGCTTTTATATTTTTTGCCAAATTTCCCAAATGCTTGAATAAATTATTTTATTTAATGTTTTTTAAAATGCCTATTATGTGCATAGCACTATAGCAGACCAGAGGAAGCAATGACAATATGTGATCACTGCCCTCACTAAGAATTCACTTTTAATATTAAAACAAGATTTATACAAATTAAACAAAAGGAGAAATATGAAAAATTTGAAAACCATCTAATTGCTGATTATTTCCACAAATGATAAAAGTTTTAGATATTCAAGAGACAAGATACAATTGTGAAATGGACCTGGAGGTCATCATTATGGATGTACTACTGAGACAGACAGTGGAATATGAATCATATTTGGAGGGTAATAAACAGTAGGGAAGGCAACACAGACAGCATTTTGGGCACCAAGGTGGAGAAACCCATGGTTACATGGCAGGGAAATGGAAGGTGGGGACAGTGTAGCTGGAGCAGAGAGTTTGCATTGGGAAAAGGTAAGACTGAAGATGAATTTGGGTGAGATTGTCAAAGGCCTTAAAGTCAAGGCTAATGCAAATTTCAGACTATTTCAGACACCTGATTAGCCTTCCAACGGCTCTTCCAAGTATTATTGGGTAGAAAAAAATTACTTCTCTTTCCAATTAACAGCAAGCCATTAATTTATGCCATTCACGGGCAGCTGAATGTTTCAGTTTGGTCAGTCTTGCCAATTTGAAAGTGTCAGCCTAAGTCCTTCAAGCTCACCCTGTGATATTTACGCCCCTGAATTCTACAAATTATCCATTAAACATATTCACAGGCATCTTTATTTATCTATATAATGATTTAATCTAGAACTAGATGGACCTCAAAGAAAGAATTTTCCTTTCTTCCTAAATGTTCACGTCTATTTAAAGTTTTATCTGACCATTTTGCTTATTTTTAAAATGTTTTCCTGGCCTTATTTTTTCTGACATTGTGACATGATCTAAGAGTTGTAAATGACATTGAGGAAGAACAAAGCAACCCAGCAGTTGCAGAGAAAGCACAGTATATGCCGTGATTTTCTGCTCTGGAGAGAGAAACTGATCAATGATATGCTACAGTGATTTTACCAGAAAGCCTGTTTATTGTTTTGGCTTTAGCACATTAAAACTAGCAATGGTTCAATGAGAAAAGGTCACGTTAAGAATTTTCTTGCCCACTATAAAGTTCCTTGTTGGTTTCATAGATAGTTTCCCCTCCAGGAGATATGTGCTCAAAAGGGAGATTTCTGAACCCAAGAGAACACGTTTTCAGTTGAAAAACTATGAAGAAGCCCACAACACAGTGAATGAAACATCAAGAAAATGCAAACATCTTTATGGTGGTGGAATTCCCTAAATAGAGTGCAAGGCTCTTCTGATACAAAACAGCTGTTTTTCATGTGTATCTACAAGCAGGCACAAGGAGAAATCCTGCTCAGACACCTTAAGTCATTTCAAATCAGCTTAAAGCATCTTTGGCGCCCTTAAATATTAATGAAAGTCAACAAGCAGTGAAGTCTTTGCCCTACAGGGACTGTCACTGGTCAGCTCCTTGCTGTTTGTTTCTGAGTTAATCAAATTACTATATCATTGGTGTATTTGTACCCTCCACCATTAATGATGAGTGTCTTTGGGAAAAAAAAAAAGAGGATGTCTTGGTTTAATGGCACATTAATCCTGTGGGAGATGGGGGAGGGCCACTCTTTTACCTAGACTGCCCTTGTGTGTGCGGTGGAAGTGTAGATGAAGATCACTGGCGGAAATCAACCTTTAATAAGTCACTCTAAAAGCCACTTCACTTCACATTATCCCAGCCAGATAGGAAATACGCATGCAAAGAAGAAAAAGAAGCCATGAAAAGAAGAATTTAATGATGTTCATTTCTTAATTTGGTTCCTCTGATGTAGTATCTAGATATTAGTACCATTCTTAATATGCATGGAAGTGGCTTCAGAAAAATCACTCCTCCTGTAGAGCTAATTGTTATCAAGTGAAAAACATGTTCCGGATGATACTGATACCACTTATTTGCACTTGGCAAAACACAGCTTTCTTTCCAGCATCAAAATGGTTAAAACGAAGAAGCCAGGTTATTACACATTTCAATTCCAGAGTCAAATATAAAAATTTCTATTATAGGGACAATTAATTACATCTCAAAATGGCAAATGTGCATCCTTGTCAGGTAGAGTGTACTCTGATGGCCTTTCCTCAAACACTGAATGTGGAGATTTGATCTCTTCTAATGGTGCTGAGAAAAGGGTAATTACGCTATGGTCAAAGCTAATTTGCTTTCTGCCAGATGAACTGTTGTATTTTATTGTACGCTGACATTTTAAAGTAATTACGGCACTGTTGACCTTAGACAATTCCAGTTGTATCGCTGTCTACAGCTGCAGCGCTCGGTCTACCTTTGGCTGGCAGACAGTGGCTGTAACGAGGTAATGACACGGACAAAGAGCACCATATGGGGCTCCTTTGAGATACACAAAGCCCAGTGAAAGGAAACAAGAAAATTTTAACATCATCATTACAGTCACACATCTTTACAGCCATAAAGGATCCTGTCCACACATGCTTGTGCGCATGCACATACACACACGGAGACGAAAATAATCTAAACACTTTGCCTGCTTGTATCTTAGGTGTGTGCGTGGGTGTGTATGAGCATGCGTGAGAGTGTGTGTGTGTGCGTGTGTGTTTCTTTTGTAAATGGCAGCATGCATCAAGAAGAAAAAGAGATCAGGTAGAACTGAACATGACGGACTGGTCTTCCTCTGACACGAGTTCAAAGGCTAAAGACTATTGATTGAGATAAAAGCCCAGGTTCTTATCTAATGTTAAAGACACGCCTTGTTGTCTGAAAGCCGTGCACATAATTAGGCAGAAAGAAGAGCACTTCAGCCAGAAAATCACTATAAATTGAGCTTCATTAAACTTAGATATTAGTTAATTTAAAGAAAGAAGTTCTTATTCACTGATATATTTTAATGAGCTATCTGGCTGTCTTTTCAATGGTAAGAAATAAAAATGTGTTCAGTGTTGGGTCTGGCTAATGTATCCCTGCTAAGACAGCAAAATAGATGAATACCACTCAAAAAAAAAAAAAACTTCATCCTCTCAAGGAAAAATGTACAGGATATTGAGCTATGAAATTATTGCCACGCAGAGGTGGGAGAAAAACTGAGCTTTACCATCATGTTAAATATTTTATTCTGTTTATTAGGAAATGTGAAAATGGACTATGGAAATGGGAGCACGCTTATAATAAGCTGTGGGTGTTGCCTACATCATAGCTTATGGCCTACTTATGTGACAATTACATGGAGCAAAAAAAAAATCAATTTATTTCCTTTTGAATTACATTTATATCATTCAGGGTTTTTTTCCCCCCCTAGTAATTATTGGAAGGGCGCTTGTGTCATTATCTTACTGAGGAAAAAAATTAATTTACAAATTATGTTACAGACAAAGTAGAGATTGCTCTAGTGTCCTCAATTTATTTTTAACCGTGAGTTTTATTTTCCCCCTAAAGTTTGTTGGTTTCTCCTAGCTTTTTTCACTTGCATTAGCATTCAGAGCTCTCTATGCCAATAGAGCTGTGCTTTTTTTTTTTTTTTTTTTTTGAGGCAGTGTTCATTTGATAGAGTTACTAAAGAATTCCCATTCAAAATTGGAATTATACAGAATTAAAGTATATATTAAAATGGTCATGTTTGTGATGCTTACTTTTGGTGGCATGTGACTGAAAATTTACCTTGTTTATAACTCAAGTGAGAGAAGTTCTCAAGTAGATGCAGTAGTCTTTTCTTAAGTTGCATTTTTGTTTTACCTTTAAAACTTAGGGAAAACTGACCTATATACAGTACTCATTGTGAAGGGCTTAGGAAAATATTAATGCTATTTTTAAAATCCTTGTAACTATTGAATTCTGCTTGAAACTTCTGGTATTGTTAGAATGACTTAACTATTCTGGTACTGTAATTTTCGGGAAAATACACCTAATCAAGATCATATATTGAAAAGAAAGGTGGCCAACACATTTTAGAATGTGGAGGAGCAGTAATACAAAAGCAATGCAAGCATCTGATGTGGTATACTACAAACCTGAAATCCCACCACGTTTGCTCTTTGAGGATTCAGACCTCAGCCCAGCACTAGGTAACACATTCGGAAATATGAACAACCTGTCTATCTGTATTCTCATTTTCTGTTGTTATTAGAGATAGTACTTCACACCTAAGAGCTAAATGTTGCATCTTTAAAAATTCTTGATTTAAAATTTTCACTACATTTCTTAATGAGTAACACTATGGAAGCCCACCATTTCATACTTAACAGAAACTTTTAGAACATATTTATTTCTTCAGGAGTATACATATTGATGTGAAATTAGTATTTTACTGCCTAATTTTGTCTACTCTTCAACTCCTAAAAGGTAGAAAAGGATAATAAAGGAAAAGAAGGCTTTCAGAAAACTGCATTTAAAAAAAAAAAAGAGGAAAAAAAGAATCTTGATCGTATTTCTGAAAGAGGGACGGAGATACAGGAGTCCAGAGGAGTTACGGAATCAGGAAACGGCTCTGATGGATTGAGAGTGAGTGGGAGAAAGAAGGAGAGTGACAAGAAGTAAGAAATCACTTCCCCGAATTAAGAGTGAGCGATGCAGTGAGAGAAGCAGAGAGACAGATAGATGGAGTTGGAAGCACAGATAAGGAGGCGCTGCACTGTGGAAGCAGGGAGACTGGAAAAGACCTTTGCACAATAAAGAAGGTGCGTTGCATGCAAACTGGAATGTTAATGGTGATATCTGTGACCGGATCCTATAAATATCCCAATGATTCTGAAGCTGACAGAATACTAATAAAAATAAAGGAATAAAGGAAACAAAGCACACACAAAATAGAACAAAAGGCATGTAATAGGTCCGGGTTCTAATCCTTCCTGTTGATTTCTTTTCCCTGTTACACAAATGTCTCAACATGACATGCCAGCATCCTTTCTTCAATTCTGTTCTATGAAATGGGATAGGTACGGAAGACCTGAAAATTTCTGAAATAACTGCAAGACGAGGGCTTTAAACCAAATCTCAGTAATTATACTGATTATTTGAAAAAAAGAATTTTTCATATCATTACAAGGTGGCAGAGAAGGATTTTTTTCCCTATTTGATGAAGACTGTGAAAAAACCAGAGTCGAAAGTGGGAGGGCAGCTTTCTGGGAGGGTAGTATTTTAAAGCAAGCACTTGAAAGTCTTTCGAAAAGTTTTAGAGATGAGTCGGAAGCAAAATGATTCTCCCAACTCGACTTAACATGAGCTAGTTTTCCATGCAAAGCTATTTTGAGCCATAAAAAGACAGTAACTCTAATCAAGTATACAGATTCATTAAGGGCCATACTAGATCGAGGTCAAATATGCGACCCTCCAATCTGGGTGCACTTAGCTGAGGCAATACTATCTCATCATTACTATCTTGAATTTATTGTCCATGAAATAGGCTGTTGCCTGCTTTTCTATCAAAACAAATATAAAGACTAATCCAGCACGTAAAAATGTAAGTCAGAGTATTGAATCTTCTTTTAGCTGGACTGGATATACTGCAGAGCAAGAGAAGTCTGCATACCATTTTTTTAAACATCTTCCATAAAATAATGTATTTTCTCTCCTAAAGAGCCATCGCATAGAGTGACTTTTATTAATTTCAGGAAATGGAAACCAACCTTTGTATATCTGCCTTTTTTAAAATGTCATCTGTGCAGGAAAGTTTTGAGCAGTGTTCGTATTTTGCCTATCCAGAACAAAATGGGCTTGGAAAACAAGAGCACAGGGGTCTAAGGAAAACGTAAAAGATTAAAACACCAGTGATGTTAGGAAGACTAAGCGTAAAGGTAAGCATTAAAGGTTTGTAGAAATTTTCGGCTTAAATACGAAAAGTACATATGTCTGTATTAATTTTCACATATTTACATGTTTTATTACTTCACAAAGCTTTAAGGTGAACAATCCTGTTATCAAGAAGACTTCTTTCTTTTGACAAGTGATGTCTAGAAATTAGTTTGCCACTGATTTAATCAAAATGCTAGGTTTACATGTTATTTTAGCATTTTCACATTCAATGACTTTACTGGACATTTATATAAGGCTTAAAAAAGAAGCAATTCAAGATTATTACAAAGTTAATTAAATTAAATCAAATCTTCAATTACTCTGAATTTCCTTTATTAGATAAAGTCTGGCCTTCAGTAAAGCTTTTTTCCCTTTTCTATCACAAGGTAAAATATTTCTTGTTATAATGTGGACCAGCTGCAATTTCCAGTTGTGCCAGAAAACTGTTCTGGTGCGGGTTGTTATTAGATAATGAATTTTACATAGATTAGCCTAAATTAAGAGTCATGAGGAAATTCTTTCTTCCATTTCTTTTTTTTTTTTTTTTCCTTTTTCTGAATGATAAGTAACTGTCAGTGTGTGGACGCCTCTTTTCAAGGAAAGTGTGAAGCTGTCACCCTGCTACATCTGCAGGACAATCCAGATGTTACATATACGAAATCCAGGTCTCAGTGTGGTG
The DNA here is from genome assembly GCF_036321535.1 of Camelus dromedarius. Lineage (NCBI taxonomy): Eukaryota > Metazoa > Chordata > Mammalia > Artiodactyla > Camelidae > Camelus > Camelus dromedarius. Next base: position 62,458,395 of record NC_087438.1, read on the forward strand.
ATGATTGTCAAATGAGAACAACCTAATTGTATGCCCGCGTCTCCATAAAATGACAATTTTGGGAGAGTTGAAGGAGGCCAATATCTTTCAATTATCTTAAACCAGTATTTTTTTCTCTGTTAAGTTTGCATTACCTTCGTCTAGGTTTGTATTAAAAATATTTTAACGTCAGTTTTGAAAGGGAATGAATGCTACCTCGTGATCAGGTTTCATTAGTACTTATGGAGAAAAAAAATGCTTATATTTTAGAGGTTTTCTCCAATCAGAGCTATTGAGGATGACAAATTCTGATCTGAGGACAGTGTACGTGCCACGCTGGCATCCCAGCCTGTTTATGCAGGTAATGGCTGGTTTAGGACACCTCTGAACTGTCACGTACCATTTGAATTAATGAGGCCATACAGGTCTAAGGTCTCTAAAAAGGCCTCTCTAGATTAGGGTCTATTAAACCTGCCACAAGCTGCTTAGTGTTATAAAAGTGACAATACAGCCTCTTTTGGCTTCGCATTTTGTTCTTCTCTTTTTTTCCATCTCCTTTTTAATTTTCTTTCAGACTATTAAAAAAATATTTTCTTATTCTTCAGTCAACACCCGGCTAACTTATACCAAAGAAATGCCTATAGATTTCTCAGACACTTCACTTCTTTAAAGAACACCAATATGCCAAAGGAGGGGAAAAAAAAGTGACATCAAGATACAAATTAGGTAGAAAAGTAGGTTTAAGAAACTGCATGGTAATTTAATAAATGAGGCAGTTAATGTTATTTTGTTTTGTCTTATTATAAAAGATTATTAAATATAGCTACATTTTTAGCTCAGTAAAATAATAGAACCTGCAAAAAACTAGCCTTATAATTAAGGATAAATAGAAAGCATTACCTCTGCTTAAGCATAATCCAATATTTAGCTGAGGGAATAAAATATCATGGCATGCTCATATGAAAAGCACAAACACCCACAAATAAAGAAATGATAATTAGCATTCTTTAAGGGTCACATTTAACATCATTCTCCTGACAATAATTTTATTGTCACAACACTGGCTTCATATTTTGTTGCGTATCCTTTGTTTGCTCCCTGTATTATGTCAGAACTCTTCTTCAGATGACAATAGTTTTTTCTGGACCGTGAATATTATTGCATTAATGGACTTTTGTTTTTGCTCAGAAAAATGTGAGTGCAAAAATCAATTTAACATCTCCAAATCTATTAGGTGCTTAGCCTTTAATTTGCTGCACATTAACATTAAATGGTCAAAATATGCGGTTATTTTTGGAGTGATTATTATGATTGTAATAAGGCCTGACACTTGCGCCACTTCAAACACGCAACCACCAACAGTTCCATTACAACAAAAGAGCTCCCAGCATAACACATTTTAATAGTCAGAAGAGTTGTGAATTCACAGCTTTGCACAGCAGGTGTGGCTGCACATCTTTGCACCCCTAAATACACTTGCTCATCTAATCTGACAGATTAGACAATGGCACAAAACCTCCATCACCGAGGTCTAAACAAAGACCTCATTTCGGAAGAGACAAAGCTTCACGCAGGCTGTGTTGCCACTAATAACTTTTCCGAGCGGAAAACAATGTATATTTTATTAATGAAAAACAAATGACGGCAGGGAAGATGAATGTCTTGGCTTTTCTGACATTTGAAATAATTTGCTTTCCCTTCCCTTTTGTGCCTTTAATATTTACCTTCATATCAATCTTTATGCAATTTTGTTAATTAGCTACGGTGCTGGCAGCGAAAAACCGGAAGGCGTCGGAGTCCAGGACCTTAAAACCCAGTTTGCAGGGGGAAAACGATTTTGCGATTTATTTTGTGAGTAAACTCTACCAGAAAGCATCACCTTAATTAGAGCCAGAGGTGAAATGGACTTCTGGGCACCCACCCTTGGGTAGCAAGGCACTTGGCAGAGGGTTTCAAGTAAGCAAAGGCGACCGGATTTTCTATTCAACTTCATCACAGCTGAACATTCAAAAGTGAGACTGGAGATGAGCGTATTTGCCATAAGGGAATGGACTGAGCATTAATGGGCTCGGGGGGCTTATTTGGAGGCAGCTGCACTTATCATGAATCAGGAAAGGGAAATAGCAGCCCTGGTGTGCTGCAGGTCAGTCGCAAATGTCGACTTGAGAGAGTCATAAATCTCCACCCTGACTTCAGACTATGACTTGCAGCACACCCTTCTAGCATTTTCCTAGAATTTAAAGATTATGCAAGGTATATTGTGAGTGCGTCCGATGAAAATATTAATTTAGAGATCAATCGTGTAAGTGCTCTGAAGCGGCGGCTTCTGCGCAGTTACACTTCAAACGGGACAGGCTGCTAGTTTTGTCAACAGTAGGAGGTCATGGAAGGCTGCCAAAGAAAACAAGCCTTTTTCAATAAAATGCTCTTGGTTCTAAGTAGTCACAGCCTATCTCCTGTACTGTTTTATGACTGATGTTTAAACTTTGATATGTTGTCTTTTGCTGACAATTCCTTGAGTCAGAAATCTTAATCATAAAATGAAGTGCGGCACACACTCCAGAAAGGCAATTAATCACAGCAAACTCCAGCAAGTTCAAATAATTTTGTTATTTTTGCCAAGGGGGAGGGGAGGCAAAAGACAATGATAAAAGTTACAGTGTAAACTATTTCTCTTTCTTTTTTTCTTTCTTTCTTTTTTTAAAAATGTATTTGTTGTTTCCTGAAAGGAACATATGACTTACACTGGTAATGAAAACCTTGAGCTTTTTAAAAAAAATGATAGAAGTTTCCCACTAAAGGAATGGTTTTATTAATGATAATAATAAGGTGCAATGTCATTTTCATTCATCAATATGGTGTCATTGATCCTAAAACAAAAGTATTCTACATTTGTCTCTTTGTGAAGTTGGATAAAAATGTTAAAACATGAGATAAAATGCAAAATGGATATTCAGATTTGTCATATACTTAATAACCTAAACTGGAAATTAATGCATTTGAAAATAATTACCCAAGTAAGGAAAATGCAAGTTGATGTAATTAATTTCCAAAACCACTTCTCACTTGTAGGGCAAGTATTTTGCTGGAGAACTGGTTACTAAAATTTGCATTCGCATTTTCTAACTAAAGATGCCTCTTTTGAAACTAGAAATCCACTAATGGCCTTGTATCTTACAGGTTGGAAAGTAAAACACAATGAGTTATAAGCACCAAATTCTATTAAATGGGTTCAGGGTAGTACTAAGTATATATTCCATGTTCATCATTGTGATTCATAAGGAAATCTTTGTCTGACTCTTTGATTTTTTACCTTTTCTTATCATTCAAGCCTTAAAGATATATAAGAACAAATGCAAATTAAAAATAATATAAATGTGGATTTCATATATTCTTAATGATATCCTTGAATTGTAAGATGTAATTAATATTACAGAGTGCCTGGAGAACCTAGGTAGAAACAAAATGAGAATTTAAGTCTCAATATTAGAGGTGTTGATGCAAAACTCACAGGTACCTTTCTCGCTTGCTCCTTATTTTCTCAGAGTATGGTTCAAGTGTTTTAATACTTGTCTTGGTATCCTGACTGGCTTTAAAAGTAACCTGTGCATGGAGAACTCTGACACCTTCGGTGCAGGCATTATCAGCACAGCGATATCTGTAGGCTATGCATGGCCACCTTTATTGTTTTACTGTTTTAAAAGCTATGTTCCACTTTGAAATTACATTAAGAATATAAATTTCAACCTCAAAATTATGATTCTCCACAACAGAGCTAGAATGTGTGCTTTGCAGCACGAGATCCCTTTCATTTAATATTAAGCATTCATCCTCTCGTGGTTTTTTTCTATTTTTGAAAACTATTTGAAATGAATAGACATGCACCATAGGATTCTAGACCCTGTAGAATCCCAGAGCCTGTGCAGACTGAAGCCTAGCAGCCTCTTGTGCAGACACTGCCAGCAGAATATTTGAAGTTGGTGCCGCTTAGGAAGGGGTGATCTTCACAGAAAAAAACAGAATTTATTAAAAAAAAAAAAAAAACTAAAGCCATTTTACCCCTAATCATAGAGAAGCATTAAAGATCTTAAACCATAGCTGTGATAGGGCAATTTTTTTCTGGCATACTTTTTAAGTAAAGGCTAGTGTCTGCACAATTTAGAACGAAGGCCTGATGTTCTTATACATCCCATATAGTCTCATTTTAAAAGCCATCTGCTGTGTGGTCTTCCCTAGTCCCAGTCTGTCCGCTTCTTTAAATAGCTAAACTGAATGGAAAAGCACAGAAATTATTTTGAATTGATGTGAAATACACCTTGTTCCAGCTGTCCTATGACATGGCTGAGACTGGCCATCATGCATTTAAGTTGATCCCTTTATACTAGTCTATGTAGAATACAAGCCCAGACTCTTTCTTTCTTTTTTATAATCATCATTGCTTACTTTTAACCATACACATGGGAACAAAAGTCATCACAAAGCATTAAGAAAACAGAGACAATGAGAGACAACATTCTTGATCATTGGATGTCTTTCACTGAACCAGTTTAGAGTTTTGATTCAAGTTTTCGCTGTGAATTAACTCTAGAGTTTTATGGTACAAAGGAAACAGGATGCTCTTCCATTTGGTTAACACCAATTACAGAGTTCTAACACTAAATCTAGATCTAAAGACACTGATTTTATGAATTGAAACTGAATCTAATTGCTTACCAGTAAGAAATAGTATATTGTTATGATGTTAAAAAGTTTGGAAATGAGAATGAAGAAAAACATTTCATTATACAAGTAGGCTGTTCTCTTTTTTTGAGTTTTTCCCTAATATAGTCATGATACCGAGAATCTCCGTTGAAAAGATTTGGCAATTTCTAAATTTGGTGGGTGATTAGTACTCTATGATCATCATCACTTGACTGGGAAAATCCTGAGCACAGAGAAAGAGAGATTAGAAGAGAGAACTACCATGTGAGAGTTTGGGGACACAGTTGGCAAAGTCTGAAAACAAGGAAGCTTATTTACCTGTTAATGTTCATGAATGAGTCAACAGTTGCTGTGGACATCTTATGACATAGGTCAGCAATCCATTATACAGTAAATAATTGTAGATCATCATAGAGAATTCAGGCATTATGTTATCTGCTGACATTGGAAACCTAAGATACAGTCCTTATCTTCCAAAGAAACCCAGAGTATAAGAGGAAAATTCACATCAGTTCCTGGTTTTCCACCAAAACATTTATGACCCTCTGTGGTCATGGTCTGCAACCACAATGAGGTCCACTGGGCTGCCTGGTGAGCTCTCTCACCAATTCTTCAAAGCAATGATTTCAAACTCAGTCCCATCTCTCCAAAACATTTACCCTAACCCCAATCCCTCACTCCCAGGAAATAGCCTTTTTTCCCTTCTGCAGGGAAAATAGAAACCACTGAGAATCAATTCCTTCAACTTGCTGACATTCCACATATACTGAGTCCTCTTTCTCTTCTCTCTTGTCACTTCTATCCCTCTATCAAAATTCTTGCCTCCAGTGCTGCACATGGATAACTTTCAGTCATTCTCTGACTTGACCTTGACATAAGTTGACACTAAAAAGGACTTTATCATTCTCGAAAAATATTCCAACCCTTGCCCTCTTCTCACCCAGCCATCTTGTCTGAATACTACACTTTCCGCGAACTACTTTAGTTATTTGTATTCTAGGAATTTTGCATGGTTTTTTTCCTTTCTTTGCTCCTCAAATACAGATTTTTAATGGGATTCTATCTTTAAAAAATATGAAAGCACTATTATAAAAACTAGCATAGCAAGGGAGATGGAGATTTTTGTTTGTTTCTTAGTGGCTAAGGAAATTTTAAAAAATTGTTTGCCTAGCAGTATTTTTCTATACCTCAATTTCTTTTGTAGTCAACCACAATATTCAGTTAATGTCCATTGTGTACAAAGCACCACACTATGTACTAAAAAGAGTTCTGCAGGCTTTTCGCCCTGTCTACAGGATTAACACTTATGTCCATTTTGAAAGGCTCACACTAAGCCCTTGCTATCATTACTAGCGCATAGGAGCACATCAACTTTTGATTTAGTTCAATCGTGGGGCAGAGGTTTTGCCAACTCCATGAACTTTTTCAAAAGCCCTCTCAAGTCTTATGTCATGGGTATAGCCACATCCATCAGTAACAAGAATTTATATAGACTCTGGAAACTAATTGACCCTCAAGATTTTCTGTTAAAAAATAAAAAATAAAATGAACTTAATACATGGCAGTAAGTTATCTGTACAAGTAACTTAGCCTACAAAAATATACTGAATGTATGTTAAGAGATGACACTTTTCATATGCCTTGCCCTTGTCCTTAGGTCAAATATTAAAGATGTCACTTCAGCGCTTCATGTTGGAGCCATGATGCAGGGGTGGTTGGACTTGCACATGGACTCTTATTACACAGAAACCATCATAACATTTTAATGAAAATGTTTTACATAATGAATTACGAGGTGTTCTAGGTTGCTATTGTTTTTTTTTTATTTCACCAATACAGAAATTTCTTTAAAAAAGTAAATACACAACTCATGAGCATTTTAAATATTTGGAAAGAAAAGTACAGATTCTGATTAGTTTACCAACTATATGCTCAGGGCATGTGTGTTACCCAGAAAGTTTTGCTAAAATAACTAGGTTTTACTCTTGTACTCTGGGGGATTTCTCAGTAGAATCATCATCATGATTATTTATGCTGCTTTGTGACAGCAGAACATTGAACTATCAGCGTTAGTGGAAAGAACATTCATTGAAGAGATCACGAAAATGATGGTTGGCACCTTTGTAGAACTGATGTTCCCATGAATTGTTTTTCTTATGGAATATAGGGTAGAGCTCTCTTTCCATTTCCATGTTAAGGGATGAAACACACAAAAATAAAGGAAAATTAAAAATTAATTTGGAATTCTACCTTCTGAAAATCTATAGAAATGGGACATTTACCAGCTTCTCATGGTCTTCACTAGTTTATGAAGTAAGGTCTTACGATCATAAGCCATGATGATGGGAGAGAAAAGAAGACTAAATTAAAAAATTTTGACTCAATTACTCCACCATTTTATAGCCTGTACCCATGTTTTGCTCTCTTAATCTACCAGATCCAGACAGCAGGGGATGGAGCTAGGAAGATAAGTAAAGATGTAACCTGCTGGAATGGAGGTAGAGACATATGAGAATGTGTTTTCCTGCCTCCAGTAACATTTGACAGAGAAATCAGAGTAGATACCATCTTCATTTTTATCCTTTTACTCAAATAACACCTTGACAAATTACCTTCACAGGATATAGAGACAAAATAAAGAGGATGCAGGCTGGTAGTAATGGGTTTGGACAGGGTCTTGCAAGGGCTCCAGATATCAGCTTCACAGATTTTGCTGCTTTGCCCACTTTAAAGACATCTATTGTATAATAGGCTTTTTAGTATCCCTGATAACTACTAGGTTGATCATTTAAACCTTCTTATCATTTAAGAGTGATCCTCCTTCATTGCTGAACCATCACAGTGAGAAGAATAAGACATGCCATATATATGGGAAGGGGACATGATAAATATATTTAGAGGGAAACTTACAAAATAGGCAGCTTTAATTGATCATCAGAGTTAGAAATGTAGGCATGAGAGAAAAAAAAAAGAGGCATGAGAACCTTGTTTTAGTAAGTCACATAATTTGGCAAATAAAGCACACTGGGTAATTTAGGAATTTGTGGATTTATATTATAGAATATTAGAAACGATCCAACAGGGTCCATTACTCAAATAAGGAAATTGAGTTCAAAAGAACAAACTCCTCTAACTAGGCAACACCAGAGCTGAGAAAACTAGCTGCACCTTTCCTATACCTCTGTTCACTGTATCATGATACCTATTTTTAAACTTCACTTGGTATTGTCTGGATGGGTCAAAATAATAAGCTTTGTTTAAGAGTGCATGTTTAACCATGATACATCTTATATAGGGTACCAATAGCTCATTCCATGTTAATATTTATGTTTTAATTGTTTTCTACCTCTTAATGAGTCCTTGTCCTCAAGTTGAACGTCTTCAGAAATGGGTTTCTCAGAGGCATAAAACCTCTAAACCTTATCTAGCCACTTTTGAAAGAAAAGTAATAACTAGAAATAATTTACTCTATATAACTTCTATGTTAGCTAGAAGGAGCTTTGAGAGCTTAGGGGAAAATCTGAGGTCTTATTTCAAAAATATTCTCTGTATAGAGTAACCGTACTACAAGCAATTAAAAAAAATCGCAGGCATATAACATTTCCAAAATTTCCACATAATAATATTAAAAATTCAGTTTTCAACAACAACAACAAAATTAAGAGACATGGAAAGAAACAGGCAAGTGTGGCCCATAACAGGAAAAGGCAAGAAGTAAAAACTTCTGAGGAAGCCTAAATATTAGAATTATTACACAAGGACTTTGAATAGGCTACTTTAAATATATTCAAAGATCTTAAGGAAATCATGTCTAAAGAATTAAAGTATAAGAATGACATCTCAGCAACTAAAGAATATTAAAAATGAATATATATATTTTTTCTTTTCTTTCTAGTGTTAAAAAGTGTAACAATTGAAATGAAGAATTCACTAGAGGACCTCAGAAACAGATTCAAGTCAGCAGAAGGAAAAATCAGTGAACTTGAAGATAGATCAGTTGCAATTATGCATTTTGAGAAACAGGGAGAAAGATGAATTTTTTAAAAATGAACTGAGTCTAACAGATCTGTGAGACACCATTAAGCATAACAAAAAGCACATAATGCAAGTCTTAGAAAAGGGGGGAGATAGAAAGGAGATAGAGAATTTGAAAACATAATGGCTGTATCTTCCCAAATTGGGTGAATAACATTAGTCTACACATCCAAGAAATTTAACAAATTCAAAGCAGTATACATTCAAAGATATCCCTACCTAGACATATCCTAAGCAAACTGATGACAGATGAAAAAAAATAAAATAAAAGAGAATCTTGAAAGCAGCAAATAGATGTGACACTACATACATGGAATCCTCAGTAAGATTAAAAGCTAACTTCTCATCAAAAATCATAGAGGTCTGAAGGCAGTGGAGTGACATATCAAAGTGCTAAGAGGGAGAAAAAAATGGTCAACCAATATTCTACATCCAGCAAAACTTCTTTCAAAATTAACAGCAATTTAGACATTCTCAGATAAACGAAGTTGAGTTTGTTGCTGACATATTTGCCCTATGAGGAGTTTTTCAGGTTTAAATAATAGGACAGTAGATAATAACTTGACTCCACATGAAGAAATAAAAAACGCTTATAAAGAAAACAACACTGGTAAATATAAAACATATAACAATATATTTTTGTTTTTAAAGACTTTTTTCCTGTTTGATTTAATACAAAACTTCATAGGTAAGCAATTGTATATCTGTGTTCTTGGGCACAAAAATATACAAATAGATAACCTGTGACAATAACAGCTTAAAAATGAGAGGAGAATGTGGCCATATAGGAGCAAAGTTTTTGTATACTACTGAAATCAAGTTATTGTTAATCTGAAATAGACTGTAATAAATTAAAATATTCATTGTTATCACCAGGGCAACAAAAAGAAAATAAGTGAAAATATATAGTAAAAGATGTGACAAGGAAATTAAAATGGTACAATAAAATAAGCTGAAAGTAAAAGGATGGAAAAAGATATTCCATATAAACAGTAACCAAAAAGAGACAAAATAAACTTTAGGACAAAAATTGTTAATAGAGACATTCTATAATGATATAAGGGTCAATCCATTAAGAAGATGTATCCATTACAAATATATATGACCTAGCAACAGAACCCCAAAATATATGAAGAAGCAAAAAACTGAGATTTGAATGGAAAGTAGATCAATAGTAACAGCTGGACATTTCAAATCCAACTTTCAATAAAAGCTAGAACTAGACAGATCAATAATCAAAAAGAGGACTTGAACAACAGTATAAACCAAATAGACTGCATACTATACACCTAGCAGACCTAACAGTACAAGTCAAATAGACTTAACCTAATAGAGAAATAGACATCCATAAAACAGTCTACCTAATAAGAGCCAAATTCCCATCCTTCTCAAAAGCACATGAAACATTCTCCAAGACTGACCATGTGTTAGGCCACAAAACAAACTTCAATAAATTTAAGATGATGGAAATTATAAAACTGTGTTCTACAATCACAGTGGAATGAAACTAGAAATCAATAACAGAAGGGAAACTGGAAAATTCACAGATAAGTGGAAATTAAAAAACATTTGCTCCTAAATAACAAATGAGTAAAGAAACACAAGAGAAGTTGGAAAATACTTGAGGTGAATGAAGGTAGCAAAACGTGTGAGATACAGCAAAAGCAGTCCTACAGAAAAATAATCTAGATCTAGATCTAGATCTAAATGCCTATTTCAATAAAGGAGAACAATTATAAATAGATCTTCCATCTTAAGGAAAATGGAAAAGAAAACTAAATACAACACAAGAAGGAAGGAAATAAAGACTTCAGCAGAAATAACTGAAATAGGGAATTAAGAGAAATCAATAAAAACAAATAGATAAACATAAATACTCTGATGAAGAAAAAAGAGAGAAGACTACTAAACACAGGAATTACAGTGATGATATTACTTCTCACTTTACAGAAATAATAAGAACTATGAGAGGATACTATGAATAATTGTATTTCAACAAATTAGGTTATCTGGATGAAATGTACAAATTCTTAGAAACACACAATCTACCAAAACTGATTCAAGAAGAAAAAGAAAATCTGGATAGACCAATTACATGCAAAGAGACTGAGTTAGTAATCTAAGAAGTAATTTAAAACTTCTAACAAAGAAAAGCCCAGGGCCAGATGGCATCACTGGTGTATTATACTGAATGACTAAAAAGAATTGATACCAATCCTTTTCAAATTTCTACAAAAAATAGAAAGGAAAGGAATGTTTTTAATTCATTCTATGAGGCCAGTGTTACGCTAATTCTGAAGTCAGACAAAGACATCACAAGAAAAGAAAATTACAACTCAACATTTTTATGAATATAGATAAAATATTAACAAATGGAATTCAGCAGTATATAAAAAGGATGATATACCATTACCAAGTGGGATGTATTCCAAGAATGCATGATTTGTTGAGCGTATTAAGATCAATCAATGTCATACATCATACTAATAAAGAAAAAAAATCACATGATCATCTGAATAGACACAGAAAAAGCATTTGACAAAATTCAACTTTCTTAATTAAAATACTCAACAAACTAGGAATGGAAGGAAACATCCTCAACCTGATAGAGGACATCTCTGAAAAAATCCAGTTAACATCATACTTAATGCTGAGAGACTGAAAACTTTCTAAGATCAGGATACAGGCAAGAATATCTTTTTATTTTTGACTGAACACTGTATAGGATTTCTAGCCAGGGCATTTAGGCAAGAAAAAGAAATAAAATCATCCAGATTGGAAAGGAAGAAGTAAAACTACCTATTTGCAGATGGCATGATCTTATATATGTAAACACTAAAGAATACACACATAATCAGAACTCATAAATGAGTTCAGGAAAGGTACAGGGTACAATATTAATATATAAAAATACAATTGTATTTCTATATGTTTGCCATGAACAGTATGAAAATGAAATTAAGAAAATAATTTTATTTTCAATAGCAGCAAAAGGAATAATATATTTAGGAAAAAAATTAACCAAAGACGTGCAAAGCTTGAATGCTGAAAACTAGAAGACATATTTAAATAATTTAAAGAAGATTTAAATAAATGGAAAGATATCCTTTGTCAATGGATTAGAAGACTTAATGTCATTAAGATGGCAATAGTCCCCAGTTGGTGCATAGATTTAATGCAATACCTATCAAAAGACAAACTCATTCTAAAGTTTATAATAAAATGTAAGGGACTCCAGATAACAACAATCTTGAAAAAGAAGAGTAAAGTTGGAGTACTTGCATTTCCCTATTTTAAAACTTACTACAAAGCTATAATAATCAATACAATGTCTTACTGGCACAAGGCAAGATGTAAGGATCAAGGGAAAAAAAGCCTGAGAATTGAGAAATAAATCTATTTATCTATGGTCAGTTGATTTTTGACAAAAGTTTAACCAAGAGTATTCAGTGGAGGGGATCATAATATTTTCAAAAAATAGTTTTGGGAAACTTGGATATCCACATGTAAAAGAATGAGTTTGGACTCCTCACACGATACATCAAAATTAACTCAGAAAGGATAACATACAAAAATGTGAGAGTGAATACCATAAAAATCTTAGAAGAATTCATAGGTGTAAATTCACATGATCTTGGATTTGTCAAAGATTTCTTAGATACGACACCAAAAGCAAAAGCAACAAATGAAAAAATAGATAAATTGGAATTATCTAAACACAAAAACACTGTGTTTCAGAAGACACTATCAATAAAACAGACAACCACAGAATTGATTTAAAAAATTTGCAAATCATATATCTGATAAGCATCTAGTACCAGAATATAAAAATAATTTATAACAAAAATGAAATAACCCAATTACAGGATGAGCAAAGGACTTGAATAGATATTTGTCTAATAAAGATATACAAATGGCAAATAAACATATAAGATGCTTGACATCATAGATCATTAGAGAAATGTTAAATCAGAACCACAGTAAGATATCACTTCACACCACAGGGATGTCCATCAAAAAGTAGAGAAAATATAATGAGCGTGGGCAAGGATGTAGAAAACTTGGAATTGTATATTGCTGGTGGGAATATAAAATAATGCAGGTGTTAAAAACAGTTTAGTACTTTCTCAGAAGGTTAAAAATAGAGATACCATGTCACAGCTATTCCACCTTTAGGTATAAACACAAGAGAATTGAAAATGTGTTCACACAAAAACCTGTATACAAATGTTTATCATCGGGGTATTCATAATATCCCAAAATGGAACCAATCCAAACGTCCATCAACTGATTAATGAATAAACAAATGTGGTATATCCATACAATGAAATATTATTTGGCAATTAAAAGGAATGAAGTTACATGTTACAATGTCGAAGAAATTTTAAAATATTATGCTAAAGGAAAGAAGCCAGTCACAAAAGACTACCCTTTGTATGATTCTACTTATATGAAATGTCCAGAATAGACAACTCCACAGGGACAGAAAGCAGATTAATGTTTGCCTGGTGGTAAGAGGAGCAGGAACTAGGAGGCACTGTTAACAGATACAGCCTATCTTTTAGGGGTGGTAGTGATTAGACAGTGGTGATGATAAACAGTGCAAATATACTAAAAGCCACAGTGGATTTCATGTTACGTGATTTTTATCTCAATAAAAAGACAGAAGAAAAAGAAAAATGAATCAAGGCAACTTCATCAACCCAGATTTCCAAGTGACTTATAAAAAGCAAAATCTTCCTGCCAATCACATGGAGCATTAAGGGAGAAATTAACTTGTTTTGAGCCATGGAAATTTGGGGTTGTGTTACCACAGCGTAAACTAGCCTATCTTACTAATGCAGCCAGTGAATAGGTAACTCCCGTATTCATCTACAAATTAAGTTACAAAATCAATGCCCTCCCAAAATCTCTGGACAAAGTTCAACCATCCTACATGTATCAGGATATAGGTTTCTGTATCGAAGCAATCCTGGTTTAATATAAATCTCTATATGTCACTAAACATACATAACTATTTGAAAGTGCCAGGGAACTTACTTAGTAAGGACCTTAAAACCTGAAAATACACAGTTGATATTTGGAAATAAATCTATCTGCAAACATTTGTTAAATGTTTCCAAACACTTAGTTTTATTTTCTGTGATTTTATTTTCATCATCACCTTAGAGAATAAAAGTGGGAAGATGAGATGCTGGATAACTGCATTCTTATATGTCAAAAATTTCCTTTCGCTATTTTGAAACTTAAGCTTCCTTCAAAGAATTATATACCCTTAATATTGACGCATAAATGTCACTATATCACATTTAAAGTGAAAAAGATTGATCCGAATTGAAATTGCACAGGGTTGGCGGAAGATTTAGTGTATATGCATCAGCCAAACTTCAATTTTGGAACTGACTTTATGATTTCCAAAGGCATCATTTTTTCTATTTTCAAAAACCTTTACCTGTCAAAGAAAAATTTATCACAACACCTTTCATTTAAATTTTCCTAGTACTTACCATAGTTTTAAGTGTGTTTATGTTAATTGTGTGAGGTTCATATGAGGATGATTCTATGTCTTATTTTTCCCTTTAAAGCTCACAGGAAGACTTCTTAGGTTGTATGTAAGTAATGAAGGACCTTATCCTGAGCAATTAAATCCCAGAAAACCAAAATCATGTCCCAGATTTTTAATGCCTTGAAATTTCCCTGACAGTGTCATAATTTTCATTCCCACAAAATAGTGGAATTCTCTGTATTTTCCCCTGCTATTCTAAATAGCTATCATTGTTGTGGGTATTTGTTTGGCAAAGCAAATCTAATGGGATATTTAAATATAAATGTGTAAGTAAATCAGTTTGCTTCACTCTTTTTATCAAAACTCACCAGTTTTGAGCTTAGCCTATTGTTCACAAAACTTAACATGTTCTATCTTAACTGCATCATCTGGTCTCTGCCTGTACTTCTGATCCCACCTGTCTCCAGAACCAGAGGGTGGTCCAAGCCTTAGGGCCTTCCTCTAGACTAGTACATTCTTTCTTCCACTGCAGATTTCATATGGCTGGCTCCTTCTCATCATTGTGGTCTCAGATCCACAGGCCCCCTAGCAAAATAAAATCCCCATCACTCTAAATAACGTTATCTAGTTTTATCATCTTTATTGCACTTATATAAACTTCCTGGTTTATTTATTAGCTGTCTTGTTTATTGTCAGCATTATGTCTCCAAAACAGGCACTTCATGAGGACAATGTATACTCAGTGCCTAGATGCAGCTAAACTGAGGAATGAATAAGATGAGTGAATAATGGTTTGGATAACTATGACATGCCACATTACAAATGATTTTGAGGCTCCCCATCCCCCAACTCAGTGCACTCCCATCTTCGCACACAGCTTTCCTGTCTTTCAACAACTCTTTTGTCACACAGTTCTCAGAGATTCTCAGAGCAAAAGACTTTCTGCAATCAGAGTCACTTCTAAAATGTATTAATAATCATTCATCTGTACCATTCATTATTGTGCAAATAGTGACAGAAACCTGGTTTGAGGACCATAGGTTGCTGCATGAAATGGGCTTGTTTCCCTCGACCCCAGTGAGCGTTCTCTCTGCTCACTGAAGGGCAGAATTTGGATATGTGTGGTTAGTTGATTACAATAAACATATGGGGAAAATGGCTGAGAATGCTCAAATATTGAAACCATATGTTACTGCATGGGAAACTATGCCTTATTAAAAAACAAAACAAAAACTGAGAATCCAGCTAGAAACATACAGCACAGAGCTTTTGCTTTCAGATTTTAACCAGCACTCCATTTATTGGAACGAAGACTTTTAGATTTAACTCGGTCCTTACATCTCAAACCAGCTACTTAGTTAAAATATCTCTTTTGAGTACAGCAGTCTTTGAAAATCAAACATCTAACAAAATTTGAAAATTCATTTAAAAGTATCTTGAATCCAATGAGATTTTTAAAATTCTATTTTAAATGCCATGAAGATTTCATAGCTTTTATATATACTGCTCATATAAATGGAATATTTTAACTCTTTTTCTCAATTAACATCATACCATCTTCATAGAGGAAAGGAACAGATAAGGAGCTTGAATGGCAGGCACACTTATAAGATATTAGTCTTGTAATTAAAGACTAAGAAAATTTAAATCAGAGTAGGATTTGCACTGGAAGTTATGCTGAGCATCAGTGCAAGACCTAAGAATAGACTCACACATGTTTCTTTTGATTCTCAGATGAACATTACTTACTGTCCATTAAATCTAAGGGGCCATCAAGTTGTAAGATACACTACGACTAAGAAGTAAAAATGCTCCCAATTTAAGTATAATGCAATGCTCTCTTACCATACAAAGTGTAATACACATCCTGATTTCAAAGAGTTTAAAATGTGAAAACATAAGCACGTTCGAATCAATGAAGTGTGCTAGTATATATACCAGGATGAATTTTGGCTTAGTGTCCTAGTATAAAGCACCAAATTCAAGGTACTGTAAGAAATTCAAGAAATTTGGTTTTGATGGATTCACACTTCCTTTCCAATTTTCGTGCCTGTTCCCTTAGCTAATTTCAATTCCCCTCCTCCTCCTCATCCCCCAGCCACACCTAGAACCCTGGCAGGAGGGAGTCCTTTCTGAGCTTTGCTTTCCAGGTAGGGCCAACACTCCAGACCTTTCCTTTCAACTTCCTTCTTCCTTCTTCCTTCTTGTCACTGTTAAATATTGATCTGATAGTTTACTTTGGGCTAGGAAATTTGATAGACAAAGATAACAGTGTGTTATCACATTAACAATATTTGTATCTTAATTGCTGATCCCTAAATTCACACATTTTAGCCCAATAAAACCAGTCACCTACGGTGGCTTTTGAAGTGTAATCACAGGCAATGCTTTGAGATATAAAGACAATTAATCCATGTAAATTATGTCCTCATTTTGATTCACATATAGAGGGAGGCAATCTACTGCAATAGAGTATCAGCTAAGATCTTGTTTGAATACCCACTATGTGATATGGAAGTTGCTTAATATTTCTTAATCCCATTTTCCTAATTGATGAAGTGATAAATAATGACAAACACATTTTATAGACTTTATAGGCACTAACAGATATAAATTATGTAGGATATTTTTAGCATATAATTATGCTTCAACAATGTGATGTAATATATAGCTATATAATTATATAATAGAAACATATTATATATTAAATTACTTACTTTTGAAACCTCCATCAAATTACCAGATCAGGCCTAAGTGATACTAACCATGTGAGCTCTACTAAGTCTATCATAAAGCATGAGCTGCTTTTCCTGGTGTTTATTCTTGTGTACACATCAAAATCATTTACCTAGTGATCTATGCAATTATATAACTGATATTTCACATTATGCCATTTGAAAATCTTTTACTTTTTCTCACATGAATGAAATTAATATTTTATATCATTAATATTTTTAAAGATTTGGTGATTATGTTTTCTATGTAATTTTTTCTTTTAATTTAAAACTGTATTGCTTTGGTAACAGCACACCCCTACAATAAGACTGACAGAACTTTTATGTCTGTTACATTTCTCTAATTATTCTCACCTTTCCAGAATGGCCATTTTTCCTTTTCTTTTAATTCTCCATATCTGCCTTTAATTGTTTTTTATTAACTTAGAACCTACTTCTTACCTTTTCATCATCCCTCTTCAAACTCCCAAGTTTTTTTGTTTCATGTTTCAGACTATAAATTCAATAGGTATGCAGTTATATATAACCTTAATTTTTTAATAGTTAAGAATCAAAACATATTTATTAAAAGGTTAATTTGTGTCCATCTTCACACTTATTTGTATCTTTGCTGATTCTTTATAAGTTTCTATAAATAAATTATTTTTCAGCTTCCTTAAATTCTCTCAGGTTCAAACTTTTTCAAGCAGGTACAAAATCTAAATATTTTAAAAGAAACAAAAGATCAGCTCTAGCAAAATTCTACTCCATGGAAACCACTAAGCAGGTTATTAAACAGAGACAGAGAGGGGGCTAACCAGAAATGAAGAAGAGTGGTTTTAATCAGAGATCACAATTAGTTCTCCCACTGAAGATGGCTGAAGTGAGATAACTTCAGGAAGGAAGTAGAGAAGTGAAGAAGAAAATAAATAAGATGGAGTAAGGCTGGATAATAAAGTGAAATCATTTTGAAAATGGAAAATACTGGAGAACTGTATAGACAATGGTATGTGTGCCAGTGGATAGGGAGGACTTCAACATTTTAAAAGGAAGAAGGCAATTGATGGAAGAGAGAGGACAAAATTATGGACTTGACAGTCAGTTTAAATGTTAATGGTGAGTTCCCAAGTGTGTAGGAGCAGCTGCTGACAGGAACTCAAGATACATCAGTTTTAACTATCACCCCTAGGCAGATGAGTCCCAAATACTGTCTCTTAACTTAACCTTTCTCCTGAACTCCAGTTGGGTGGGTGGGCTTGTCACTCATGGACACAAATGCAGCAACCATGCTTCCATCCAATTTATCCTGCTATTATTAGTCTACAGACACACATCTATTTCTGTCTGTCAACTTGTCTCTGTTAACTTCACCACACCCTTGCTTCTCTTTTTCCATTTGCCTTCTAAAAATACACCACTTATACACTGACAGTGTCCGTACATGTGATTTGAGATCTAGAACCTTTGAAAGGAAAAATGCTGAAGAATAAACAAACGGATGGATGGATGGATGGATGGATGGGTGACTGATAACTTCCTGATAACTTCTTATTATTAGCTAGTCTAGTCCCTTTGCATACAGATGTGTCAAGAAGTAATGTTCCTCCTTCTACTTTATTGATAGATATAGATGAAACATAGTATGTGCCCATTTGTGATAAGAGCTAAGAAGACAAATGAGAACTGAGGATGGTGAATTACAAGAGCTGTTTTAGATTGGTTGATCAGAAAAGGCCCCTGTGAATACCTGTCATTTGGGTAGAAAACTAAATGAAATGGAAAACGAGGTATTTGGAGAAGAGTTTTATAGGTCCAGGGAAAGCAAGCTCAAAGGCCCTATGGCTAGAATATCCTCAGTTTGTTCGAAAGCAGTGAAAAGGACTTAGCAGTCTGAGCAAAAGGAATGAGGAGGAAGGTAAGAGAATGAGTCCAGATCATGGAACACTTCGTAATGTAGGGCTGCTAGATTTACCAAACAGAGATACAGAAGGCCCAGTTAAATTTGAATTTTAGACAACTACTTCTAAAATATGAATGTCCCAAATATTGCATAGGACTCATGTAAATGTTAAAATATCTGTTGTTCATTGAAAATTCATGTTTAACTGGGTGTCCTGCCTTTTATCTGGAAACACTATGATAATAAATTTTTGGAATTTATTCTGAGTGAGAAGAAAAGATGCTAGAGTGCTTTGAACAAATAGAATAACTTCTTTTTCATTAAAAGTTTCAAGTGCACAGTGTTATAGTTCTACATGTGTATACATTACAAAATGATCACCACCACAAATCTAGTTGTCATCCATCACCATACAGTTAATCCTCCTTACCTATTTTGTCCATCTCCTGACCCTGTTCCTCTCTGGTAACCACTAATCTGTTCTCTGTATTTGTTTCTGCTTCATTTTTTTTTTTAGATTACACATATGAGTGAAATCATGTAATATATGTCCTTCTCTGTCTGACCTCTTTCACTTAGCATAATATTCTGAAAGTCTATCCACTTCTTGCAAAACAGCAGAATTGTTTTTTATAGCTAAGTAGTATTCCACTGTCTGTCTGTCTGTCTGTCTATCTATCCATCCATCCTATGCCTTTTTTACCCATTCATCTATCAGTGAACACGTACATTGTTTCCATAACTTGGCTATTATAAATAATGCTGAAATAAACATAGGTGTGCATGTATCTATTCAAATTAGTGTTTTTGCGTTCTTGGGATAAATACCCAGGAGTGAATAGCAGAATCATATGGTAGTTCTAGTCTTAATTTTTGAGAACTTTCCATATTGTTTCTCATAGTGGCTGCACCAATTTACAGTTCTTAAAACAATGTTCTAGGGTTCCCTTTTCTCCCCATGCTCTCCAACATTTGTTATTCCCTGTCTTTTTGATAATAGCCATTCTAAAAGGTGTGTGATGATATCTCAGTGTGATTTGATTTGCATTTCCCTGATAATTAGTGATGTTGAGCATCTTTTCATCTGTCTGTTGGCCATCTGTATGCCTTCTTTGGAAAAATGGTTATTCAGGTCCTCTGACCATTTTTTATGTGGGTTCTTTGTTTTGCTGACATTAAGTTACATAAGATAAATAGAGAAGGAAGGAAGGAAGGAAGGAAGGAAGGAAGGAAGGAAGGAAGGAAGGAAGGAAGGAAAGGAAGGAAGGAAGGAAGGAAGGAAGGAAGGAAGGAAGGAAGGAAGGAAGGAAGGAAGAAGGAAAGAAAGAAGGAAAGAAAGAAGGAAAGAAAGAAGGAAAGAAAGAAGGAAAGAAGGAAGGAAAGAAAGAAAGAAAGAAAGAAAGAAAGAAAGAAAGAAAGAAAGAAAGAAAGAAAGAAAGAAAGAAAGGAAGGAAGGAAGAAAGGAAGGAAGGAAGAAAGGAAGGAAGGAAGAAAGGAAGGAAGGAAGGAAGGAAGGAAGGAAGGAAGGAAGGAAGGAAGGAAGAAAGAAAGAAAGAAAGAAAGAAAGAAAGAAAGAAAGAAAGAAAGAAAGAAAGAAAGAAAGAAAGAAAGAAAGAAAGAAAGAAAGGAAAGAAAGGAAAGAAAAGAAAGATATCCCTTATTGGATGTATAATTTGCAAATAATCTCCTCCGATTCAATAGATTGTCTTTTCATTTTGATGATGGTTTCCTTGGATGTGCAGAAGTCTTTTATTTTGATGTAGTACTATTTGTTTATTTTTGCTTTTGTTTCCTTGCCTTTGGAGTCGGATCCACAAAAACATCACTAAGACTAATGTCAAGGAACTTACCACTTATGTTTTCTTCTAGGAATTTTATAGTTTTAGGTCTTACATTAAATTCTTTAATTCATTTTAAGTTAAGTTTTCTGTATGGTGTAAGATAGTGGTCCAGTTCCATTCTTTTGCATATGGCTGTCCAATTTTCCCAACACCATTTACTGAAAAGACTGTTCTTTCTTCATTGTATGTTCTTTGCTTCCTTGTCATAGATTTATTGTCCATATATTTCTGGGCTCTCAATTCTGTTCCATTGTTCTATGTGTCTGTTTCTGTGTTAGTACCATACTGTTTTGATTACTGTAGCTTTGTAATATAGTTTGAAATCAGGGAGCATGACACTTCAAGCTTTGTTCGTCTTTCTCAAGATCGTTTTGTCTATTTGGGTTATTTTCAGTTCCATACAAATTTTAGAATTATTTGTTCTAGTTCTGTGAAATATGCCATTGGAATTTTTATAGGGATGGCATTGAACCTGTGGGTTGCTTGGAGTAGTATGGACAATTTGTAGTATAGAAAATAAATCACAAAGTAGTACGGATAAATGCATAGATACTGACAAATGGGCTATTGTTATAGACAAGGCAAGAGATGATGGTGTCTTGCTAGACTGGTTAGTGGGGAAGGAGATTATTAGTAGTAGAGTTTAATAGTTAAATTTGTGATGGAAAAGAAAGGAGTCAAAAATGATTCCAAGGTTTCTTGCCTAAGTAAATGATAAATCAGAGCTGACATATCCTGAATGATGAAGACAGAGAAAATTTAAGGCAGAAGATCAAAGTTAGGTACTTGAACACTTTATTGAAATATACATTCCATACCATAAATTTCACCTGTTAGCTGTATATAATTTAAAGAGTTTTAGTAAACTTAGAGTTGTGCAATCATCAATTCAATCTAATTTAGAACATTTCCATTATCTCCCAAAAGATCTTCTGTGCCCATGTGCAGAAACAGAATCATCCAAAATATAGGCTTTTGTGTCTGGTTTCTTTCACTTTATATTATGTTTGGAGATTCACCCAGGTTATAGCATGTATCAATACTGCATTTCTTTTCACTGCTGAATAGTATTTCATTGTATGGATATGTTACAGGTTGGGTTTTTTTCCCAGTTTGGGGATATTATAAATAATGCAATTTTGAACATTCATGAACAAGTCTTTCTAAGGACATGTTTTTATTTCTTATGGGTAGATTCCTTAGAGAATAAGTACTGGGCTGCATGGTAAATTTATATCAAGAGTTTGGTTTTGCACTAACATTCAAGTAGAGATATTGTGTAGGTACCTCATGTACTGGACTAGAATTTGGGAAAGAGGTAAATATAAAGTTGAAATTTAACATTATGCACATGATTTCAAAGTGACTGGACAGTGTAAGTTCAGCTAAGTAGTAATGTAGTTAAAAAAGAGAAAGGTTTAAGAATTAATTCCTCGACATGCCAATTTTAAGGTTAGGAAAATGAGGAGGATTTATAAAAAGATAGTAAGATGGAGCAAAAAGAGACAAGGTCAAAGCAGACACTTTCTGTGTCCAGTGCACCATATCCCTTGGCCAATTTCTAGGCTCAGCTGAAACTGTGGCAGACAATTTCAGCCCAGATTAACAACCTCCCAAGTTTTTCTGCTTAACTGCCTCAAGGGTTTTTCCAAAATGAAAAAAAAACTCACTCAGCCCTTGTGGTGGTGTACGGAATCAAGGAACCAACAGGCAATTCTCAATGAGAAGATGGGACTCAGGATTATAAATGCTCCAGTCTCCTATCCTTTGGCAAGATAATTTTTGAGTTTCAGCTAACAAAAAGGCTGACTGGCATTGATTCAAGAGAAAATAGGAGGAAAGAAAAGGAAGGAAATTGAGATGCATATAGAATCTATTTCTGGGAGTTTTGCTGCAAGGCAGAGGAGAAAAGTGCCGTGGTGGTAAGGAGACAGAGATATGCAGTGAGAGAGCTCATGGGAGGGACTTGTTTTAAAGATAGAGAATGTTACATTGTGTTTTTATAGTAGGAAGAAACACTGAAGATGCAGAAGACAGCGGGAGAATTGCTGGAGTGATGTCTTAGAGTAGGGGAGGAGGCATTTGATTAGGAATAAGTGCAGAATGTTACTTTGGAAGCATGGACTTTATCTGCCTGAATGGGGGAAGGCGGAGCTTTTGGATGTGGATGTGAGTCTAAGGGTATATTCAGTGGTGGGAGCATTAGTCTGATCCATGGCTTAACGAATAAATTCACTCCTGAACATCAAGAAACAGATAGTCCACCTTCTACTTGAACCCACCAACAACACTGAATATTTATATCTTATAAGAACCCATTCCATTTCAGACAGTCCTAGAGCATCATAATTTCTTCTCCATGATACTGCATAGAGTGAAACTATAAAGTCCTGGATGTGGGTGGGAAAGACATACTTGCTGCAAAACAAAAAGCAGCCAGTTGCAGCAAGTAAGGATAAAGTGAATATCCTTATCCACCAGCCAAAACTAAGATCAGGAAGTACACATACAGGAAAGCAAGTATGTATGCATGTAGGAAATACACATGCATTGAAAAAGGTAGTTGTGGCAGTCACAAATGTTAGACAAATTAAGCTACAAAGCAAGATACAACACAATTTCTTCAGCACAGGTATATCAATTTTATTTTAGTCCTTTTTATTTTACATCTGAAAGTTTCATGTTTTTCATTTGTTTTGAGTACTAAGATAAAGGTCTTAATACACACAGTAGATAAAGCCTTGCAATAAGATTAGAGAACTGGTCATTTTAGTTTAGTTTTTTTTTTTTTTTTTCCTGCTAGTATTAAGCTGTATAATAACTCTTGTCAACTGGAGAGAAAATAGAAAATACTGACTTATGTTAACATTTAATGAGTACCTGCTATGGTAAGACACTGGTAGGTGACAGAGATAAAAGATGAATTAAACAGTTTCTGTCTCCATGGAATACACAAAAAATTGCAGTGGAGCATTATTTGAAGACAAAGCACATGGCAACAAAACAGTATATGATGACTCCATCTAGATGTTGGTTAGGTCACGACAGAGCAGGAGTCCCATGAAAAGGGTTTTGAAATCTGGAGACACTGACTAAAGAGGGACATTTCAGATAAGAAGCTAAACTCACTTCATTTCTAAACTTAGTCTTGTGTCTGTATAGTTGGGCTTTTCAAGGCTTTTCAAACTCTATTCATAGAGTTCTTCACAAGCTACAGTAGCTGGAGAGAAATTCAAGAGGAGGAGGAAGTCAAGATGAGCAATTAGGGCTCTTGCCCTTTCACTTCCACTTCAAGCAGAGATGTGTTTGAAAGCATAAAAGGAGTTCCATTAATTAATTAACTAATTAAAAATGTAAATTAATTGAAAAATACATTTATAAAAAAAGTCACTGGGTAAGATGACCTCTAAGGTTCTGAATCTAACTTTCCATAGGAAAACTTTTCAAGTGGTCTTGTGTACATTAGTACTATTTTGTTAATTACCAGAAGAGAAATTTGATTGCTCCTATACTCTTGGGATTGCCACATGGCTGCCAAATAAGTAAAAAAACCTAATTACCTACTCCCCACCAAAAAAAATTCTCAATACTGATAACATCTCCAACAAAGCAAAGTTGGGAAAGCTTAATCATTTCTCAAAAAAAAAAAAAAAAAGGTAAACTGCTTTTTAGATAATCATGAGGGTACAAAGTAGATTTTGCATCGTTATGTATATGCTTTAATTTTCTGTGGTTTCCTTGCTCAGTTTCTATTTTTGTTATGCAAAGAGCACACAGTCTGTTTTATGTTATCAAGAAACCACAGTTAAGAAACTGGACACTAAGAAGTCTCAATTTTCCTAAAGGTTTGCTTAAGAAGTGTCACTATTTCGCAGTATGTCAACATTCTTATGACATCCCATCATATGGCTTTATTCACATTTGTTTTCTACAGTTTGCCTTGTAAGCTTATCAATTACTAGGTTAACTTAGAGTATGTCTTGTCCTCAGACCATTATCTTGCATCACAAGATCACAAATTAAAAATGTCTCACATTGTTTTTTCTGTGAAGAAATTGCATTTTATAACTTTATTTTTTGTACATTATTGTCATGATTTTTATGATAATAGCATTTTTTTATGAAAACAGTTACTGCTTATAAAATGCACAGAGATTTTTATAATAAATACTAACTAACCTTGTTTTACCCCACATATGTAAAATTAGTATGTATGTCTAGAATTGGGATCAAAAAGTAAAACTGATTTTTATGCATTTTTAAAAACCTTTTACAACATAGCCTACTCCTGTTTAAATCCAACTAGTGCTACAGTATTTTGTAGCTAGACTAACTTTGTGACTTTGAAGTGTTCTTCACGTTGCTTTTTACATGGCATCAATTTCACTGTGCACCAGAGGTGACTGAGAAACACATTTTGTTGGTTAAAAATATTATAGTAAGTGACTGTCCTCCATGCAAGTTTCAAATAAGAACCAATCAAATCCTATATTGTGATGTGCAAATTTTCAGGCAATTTTCACTGGTTTGGCTCTTGTGAAGGTTAAGGTAGCTTAACGGTTGAAAGCACACTGCAGGGAAACTAACTGGACAAGTCAAAGGATAGAGGATTAGGATTTCATTTCATTTTAGCTGTAGCCACGTCTGTTTTCTGTCCAAGATGCCTCTTGCTGCCATTTAACCCATGCTTTTAAAGACAAAACAAGTTGAGAACTTGAGGGCCTCTGGCTTCATTTTAACAAGGCGTCACTAGCACTTCGGTACCTAATTTGTCATAAAGGTCAGAGGCCACTGGATGTTCGAAACCTACCACCAGCTGATGGTCATTACAAACAGCAGTTATGTTTCAAAGGCAAAGGAGGTTTTGTGATATTTACTTCAGTGTGTTAGTGTTCCACCTCAAAGCATAGCTGAGAAGATTCTAGTTTAAATAAAATCATCCTTGTGGTTGACTGCTTACAAGGCAGTAGCAAAAGATGGAGCTGTGTTCAAAGAGATTCCATTTGGTTATTCCAGTCTAAAAGTAACACCATGTAATTCTTTACAGTCCTCCTCGTGCTCAAACACTGATTATGGGTTTCCTAGTTCTCAGTTTGGAGTACAGTTAATAAAAACAAAACTAAGTTAGAAAAGTAAATTATTAAAATGTGTTAATATGAATTTCTATGTCTAGCCAGACTGTTGAAAATGTAAAAAATGTGGAGAGCTATAGCTGAATTTCTGTACTACACTAAATATTATCCAATAGCAGTGTCACATAAAACATACAGAAAATATTTTATTAGATTTTACTATGCTTCTAAATTTGTTTAAACTTTACCGATTTCTTCACTATTTTGCCCTCATTTTTATTTATGCCATTTTATACTAAACAATTTTGACAGGTCTGAAGAGCTAATATTCGGAAGCAAACTCAAAACCTACCATATTTTTACTAGATAATCCCAGCATAATGAATGCAATAAGTATTTGTGTTAAATAAAGAGATCCACCAGTTTCCAGAAAAAAAATTGTTCTTAGAATCATGACTTTAGCAGCAAGAACCCTTGGACATAACCTTGTCTAAATAATACTAAGATATGTATTTCTATAAAAATCCCTGATCATGAAGATAGCAGATCATGAAGACAGAAGCATGCTTGAGATTGGCTGAAAATAAAAAGAGAGATTCTAGTGCTGCCCTGGTAGAAGTGTCCTACTGAGTGCCTGAACATACAGAGAATGTGAATGATGATCTCCTAATACAGGTGACAAATGATACGGACGTGGGGGAAGATGCTGATTGTAGCTGTGGGGACTTCATCTCTCCACATACCTACTAGATCACCAACTCCATCAAAAGGTAAACTTCCTGTGAACATAAAATCTGTCACTAATGTTGCTGATAATTTTTCTCATATAAGATACAAGGGGCAGTAAGAATTGTGACTCTGAACTTCACTTTGATCTGTAAGGAAGAACTGCTTAATGATCTGAAAGTGGCAGTGATCTTGGGAGAAATTAGGACATGATACAGTTAGAATTAAGTTTAGCTGCATGCAACAGAAAATCCAGATCAGCTTGTTTAGTGCCTGAGATTTGATTCTTTGCTGAAAATGTCCAGAGGTCAGCTCTCCAGGGTTAGTATAGGAACATCACAAATGACCACAGGTCCCAGGCTCCCTACACTCCTCTGTTCAGAACTCAATAGGTTAAGAGCATGGATACAGAATCTAACTTCACTGCCTTCTAGTCATTTAATCTTTGGCAAGTCAGTTCATCTCTCTATACCTCCGCTCTCTACATCTGTAAATAGATTTATAATCACTCACTATAAATTATTTTAATGGAAATTGTTAATTGGAACTATGGATAGTAATTTGTAATAACTACTCAAACTTAATAGTAGCTAACATTTAATGAGTGCTTCTCGTGTGCAGGTGCTGTTCTTAACTCTTTACCTGCTAAGTAAGATACAGATAATAAAATGCAGCATCAAACTCCAGCCCGGGCAAAGTGACTACAGGATCCCTGCTCTTAGTCCATCCTCGTTATTTAGAATGAGGAAACTGAGGTTCCTACCTCAAATGATTGTTGTGAAGTGTATATATGCAAATTGTGAAGAATGATTCCTGGTACATAGCAAATACTATAAATACTGCTGGCCATTATTACTGCTACTGCTTTTCTGATGTAGCCATCTTCTGCATGGCAGCTACTGATCCAATCATTTCATTCTCGATAAAGGACAAGTTTATGTCACCCTCCTTTTAGGACAATTCCTATATACACATAATCTCCGTTTATACCTAAAGTAATTTAGGTCCATGAATATGATATGTAGTCTTTATTCTATATCCTGGCAAAATATGTAGAGTTTATCACTCAGGAAATAAAGAAAAACTAAATATTGGGAAGATACAACTTACAGTTAACTACTGTATGTCATCTAGGAGTTCATAAAAGTGTAAAAATCATTTATTGGAGAGTCTTAGACAAACACGTACCTTAGATTTTTAGGAAAGCATTTACAAAATAAAACATATGCAAAAAATGTAAGTATGATCTGGTATCTAGAATTCCATTTTTCAACTCCCCAAAGAAGACTCTTAGGAACAGAACAGTTAACAAAAATAAAAGCAAAACCAATGAAGAAATAAAAAGGGAGTATCTCAAGAAACCATAAGGTTTGTTTTGATGAGCTAAGATTTGCACATAGAAACTGTCATAGATCTCTATGACCAAAAGCAAGAAGAGAAAATCAAAGGTAAGACAAAATTTCAAGGATAATACTAGAAAAGGAAAGTTTACTTTAGCTATGCATGGTATACAAAGCTGAACAAAAAGGGAGAACCTCTTGGTTTGGGGAGATGAAAGTGAAATAAAGAATTACTCATTTTTTAGTCTTCATTTTCAATCTCCACTGTGAAGACCCTTCATACTGAGAAGAGTATAACAAATATCATTGAGACAGTTCTCCACATGCTGTACCTTTCCCGCACTGTGCTTTGCACATATTGTTTCTACTTTCTGAATATCTTTTCTCTCCGATTCACT
The DNA here is from genome assembly GCF_036321535.1 of Camelus dromedarius. Classification (NCBI taxonomy): domain Eukaryota; kingdom Metazoa; phylum Chordata; class Mammalia; order Artiodactyla; family Camelidae; genus Camelus; species Camelus dromedarius. The sequence goes on from NC_087438.1 coordinate 62,486,607, forward strand.
CATGAAACTCTCACTCAGCCTTCAAGAGCTAGTTCCAATGATAATCCAAGAAAGCCCAGAGTGAGTGGGAGAGTTTCAAGAAGACATATCTGTTAGATGATATCCAAGTTCCTTCCCACACAGGGATGGGATAAAGCCAGCTAAGGATAGCTAGGTGGATCAGACTCAAAATTTCAAAATGCTAGAGCTCATTCTAAGCCAAGAGTTCAGGAGTAGATAGATTGAGCTCACGAGTAAATGCCAAAATGGGGACAAAATGAGAAACAAAGTCACACACCAAGTCCAGTGAGATGAAAACTAATGGTTCACATTAGGTGGAAATATTACAAAAAGAGATCAGTTTTATTTAATACAAGCCTTAATAATGAATTTAATATGAGCCTTAGTGATTTCCACAAACATCTTTGGATGTCTTAAAAAAGTGTCTCCAGTTACCTTAAGTCTTTTTTTCTGGTTGCCAGCTTCAGTTTCCTCAGGTGTAATAAACTTCCAAGGCTAGTTATGGCCATTAAGTAAAATGATGCATATAAAAGACCCTGGTCTGCTGCAGACACACAGAATTTGCTCAATACTATGCAGCTGTAAAACTCATGAATAGGTTCAATACCTTGCCAAAAGTAAAGAGTTAAGATGAATCAACAGTGTCCCAATTTTCAAAAAGAAAATGGTTTATGACCACTTGAATAACCTGCGGACAATGAAGCTGAGGTCACTTTCTTCCTCTCATTCCACTCCCAGTCCAGGTCCTCCTTCTGACCTCTCTGTCTCTGCCAATGTCTTCTCCCTCTCTGGGCTATTCAGGCTCAAGTATGTAAAGCCCTATTTGAATCCTTCTTCCTCGTTCTTGCATCTATTCACTTGTCAAGGTATGTAGATTCTAAATGGTCCATGTCACTCACGTCCGTTCCCATTAACAGAGTTCAGGTCCTCATTTCTTCTCTCCTGAACTGTGCAAAACCCTCCTAACTGCTCTTTCACCTTCTGTGTCTCCCCCACACTAAATGCATCTCCACAACTCTTTCTGTTGAATTTCAACTCATTTACTTGAACCCATCATTTCAGCCTGTCAGGATCATTCAAAATCCTAATTCTGTCATCTGTCATCTACAACTTGTGATCTCTGTATTCCCTACCCCTGCTTTCTCTGTTATTATCCAAATCGTAAAACTAAAATAATAGGCAGTAAGACAAAGCAAAGGGTATGCAACTGGAAACCATTTCCAAGGTTGTTATCAATTCAAAGCAGTTTAACTAAATAAAAATTTGTTAGTATCCTTCCATCTACAATGCAGTACAGTGTGGAAAAAAGCATTTCACAGTCTCATCAGGCATATAGTCTTGGTTTGAAATTCCAGTTTTCTACATGATAGTAATTTGGAAAGAAATTTTAAGTCAACTGAGCAGGCAAAATGGTAATATCATACCTAACTTATTAGCTTTAGTGTTAATTAATATTATCAGGAAGGCAAATCTAGTTCAATTTTCAGAATATGGTGACTGTTGAATACGTTTTATTTTTAAAACATTAAGCTTCATGCTAAACATGCAGAAACACAAAGAGTGAGACACAGTTTCTGTTCTCAGAAAACTTAAAACAGTCCAGTTGAGAGGCATTATAGATGTGACAAGAAAAGTACACAAATATTAATAAAAATGCTGAATGTGATAAGACCCAGTGAAATGAAATGGAGTTCAAAGTAGAGATCACACATGTCCTGAGGGTTGAGCCTAGTCAATTGCTTTTAAAATTGATTTGAGGGCAATGAGGAATCAGTGAAAGCTTTTAAAGAGCGAGTTAAACAATGATAGCTAGATTTTAGTAAGGCTGAACAGAGAGCAACCTGTAAGCTATATTATAGGCTTAGGGAGAAAAAGCCAGATAAAAATATACTAACATTACTTTTTTTTTTTTAATCTTACTTCACTCTTATGCTACATTTGAAACTACTGACTGCTGCTTCTTCCTTGATGTTCCCTCTTTCTTCTCCTTTTCTTTAAACTATCTCTCTCTCTCTCAAGATCTTGCCCAAAATGTTTAGTTATTTTTCAATCTTATTTCCGACTTCTTTTTCTCTACTTCTGCCTTAATTTTTGATGTTTCCTAAGTTCTGCCATCTCCTCTTTTCATTTCATAGCATTCCATTACACTCTTTTTAAACAATTTTATCTAGACTCAAGAGTTCAAATGTTGCCTGTGTCTTGGCAATTCCCAAAACGAAATTTCTTTGCAGAACACTCTCTTGAGCTGAAGATTTAAATTCACCTGGTCCTAAACTTCTGCAATTGAATACTCAATCACTTCTCACTCAAGTCAAATTCGTTATCATCTTTAAAATGAACTATCACTCATTCATTCATTCATTTATTCAGCAAGCATTTTTTGAGCCTTTGCTATACCTAGGTACTATTATAGATATTTGGGCCTCCCAATGATTAGAGGTATTAATTCTTGTAGAACTTACATCAAGTTCACCTTGGCAGTAGAATTTCAGTATTGTGATTCTGATCTTGACACACACACTCCCCCGCCCCGCCAACACTTTCTAATCCTTTAGTTACTATCCAGTGTCCTCGGGATAAAATTCAAGCAACTCAGAGTAACAGTTAGAAAACAAAAAGTCAAATTAGTGAGTTAGCCCATGCTTACCTAAAAAAGAGATTTTGCCATAGTTCACAAATTTTATAATGTATAATTCATCATGTGAGCAATGCTCTAGCTCACTCTTAGCTTTTGCCCTTGCTGTTTCCTCTATCTGAAAAGTTTTCTCTTCTTCATGCATGCCCCAGCTAGCTAATGCCTACTAATTCTTTGAAATTCAGCCAAAGCATCAGCTCTCCTGTGATCATTCTGTCATTTCTCTAGGATGGATTAAATGACTTTCTCTATATTCCTAGGAACATTTAATATATCCCTATCATAGCATGTATCCAAATCTGTTATATTTACTTTCTACCACAGTACAAGTACTTTCTGAGTTAAAGAAATATGGGGACTTTGTGGTTAATCTGATTCTCTGTACCAGTCATCTTAGTAATGCATCTCAACTCCAAGTCTATCCTTCTTTGCCCAGCTTGGTAATACTATAGCTGGAACCTACAAACATTTTGCCAGCTGATGTGATGTGAGGCTGTGTTAAGAGAGGGCACTGAAGGTTAGTGTAAGAATCACACCTTTCTTACAGACCAGCTCACTCACACCTTGCAGTTTTTTTTGCCACTTGACAAACCTTTGGTTGGGACTAGCTCTGGACTGACTGTGCCCTCCAGCAGGTTTCTCAGTCACTCAAGGGGACACTTCTAAGGAAGAAATACAATCCACGCCACCCTTGAACAGGTTTCTCAGTTCTCATGTGGATCATTCTTAGGGGTCAACTGGGTCTACTTTTCACATCTACAGATTTCTTAAGCACCAGCAGGATGTGTGTTTCTGGGCAGTCATGCTTTCTCTCATAAGGGCTGAATCTCTGCATTTGGGAACTTCTTCTAAGTTCTTAGTTTCTTCTTGTGCACCCTCCCTTGGCCCTAGATACAGTATTTTCTTTCTGCATCTGCTTTTTCTTTAGCCTTAGAGTCCTTTTTTGTCCTTTTTCGCTAGTTAACTCTTCATATTGAAATTTTCCCTATTCAAATTACTGTGTGGTTTTTGTCTCCTGGCTGGACTCTGATAAACCCTAGCACAATGTTGGGCACATATCGATGATCAAATAAACAGTACCTGAATTGCTTAAATAATGATCAAAGAAAGAGGCTTAAAGTCTAAACTGCTATATTAGCTGAAGAAGGGCTAGATGCAAGAATCACTGAGAATTCAAACTTTACTGAAGATGGCAACAAATTATACATGAGGAGCAAGATGGAGCCAATGATAACACCATGATTTTGAGCCTGAGAGATTGGGAAAATGGTGGAACTATTAAAAGAAATAGACAAGTAAAGAGGAGAACTTCTTTGGAGGGAGAGATGGTCATTTTAAGCAATTTTTTTTTTTTAAATCATAAGCTCATCTCTTAAGAGAATGGCATTTCCTGGGGTGTCTGGAGTATCTGTGGTTATATTAATCAAGTTACTCCAGTAGCTGAAACAAATAATCCAAACATCGCAATGAACGGCTGAATGGGCAGGCTTTCTCTTTCCTGATTGTGTAACAGTGCAAAGCCAGTGTCTGGCTGGAGAGCTCTCACGTGGTAACTTAGGGAACCAGGCTCCCTCCATCTCATATCTCTACTTTCCCCCTGGAAGTCCTCCAACTCTACATGTATGTGGGGAAGGAGACAGAGAAAGAAGAGTGGCTTGGGGGAAGAACTGGCTACAGTCTTATATCTGTGGCACATTTAGGCGGGAAAGAAAAAGCAGGAAGGAGAGTCAATGCCTCTTTGGCCATAATGGACTATATTAACTATCCACATTTATGTGAAGTGATCCTAAATGGTCTTACTGTGGGGTGAGAAATTTGCGAGAAAGCAGAAAAACTTCCTTTCTAAGCAATACAATTTTTCTCTGGGCTTATTTATAATATTAGTTCATTAGCTTGCTCTCAAAATAATGGCTCTATTCAGTGACAGTCTGGTATGTTACACACAGCCTCTAATAGAAAAACCAGCCTCTCTAAAGAAATGGGTACTACTGACAATGGGTACTACTGGACACTTGACTTGTGAATCCTCACCTCGCAAACATCCATTACATCCTATCAGGAGAACCGTTTCCTTGATGTAATTTTACATCTTAAATATAACAATAATAACTAACACTTATTAAAACGTCACTACGGGCTGCACCACATTGTAAGTCAAATATACGTATTATTTTACTTAAGCTTCACAATTGCAGTAAGAACTGCTTCAGCCCTTACTATGGCCATTGGAAATGTACTTTTTCCCCAAATCTTGGAACAGATGGAATCTCAACTCTATACTCCCCATGAGCCCTTTTTCCTCCTCCACTCAAGTCCTTGTGCTACTGTAGCTTCCAGAGTCTGCGTAGGACTTACCATTTGGGGACAAATTGTAGGAAGAAGTGGCATTATTCTTTCTGCTGAGAACATGCTTTGAGTTTGAGAATTCACAATTAATTTCTACAAAGAAAAAATGTGAAAAAATTCAATGCTATATTGGTATTCTAAATATGTTTTAGTCTGATAAGTATTTTACAATGTGAATAGAAATATTACCAGGTAGTACCTATAAAGAATTTGCATAGCTTCCCATTGAACTTGGGATTAAATCTAAACTCTATAAAAGGAAGTTTCCTCTGTTACATGAATCTTGAGCCACAGCTCCAAAATTATTTTGAGCTATTTTTCTATTTGCTTCTTATGATCAGCTGTCGTGGTTATTTCTTTTTCCTTCCATTTCTAGAGTATCCCAGGCTCTTCCCTATTTCATGGACTTGTCACCCAGCTGCTCTTTCTTTCTAGAAAGTTTATTCTTTTAATTTTCTCCTGCCTGCTCCTTCCCATTGTTCATCTCACTTCTGAAGAGAAATTTTCCCGGAGTAACTAATGAGGAGCAGATTCTCTAGTATTTGTTTTCCTAACACTTTCTAAAGTTACTTCATAGTGTTTATCACAATTTATTATATTTATTGTGTGTGTTTATTAAATGTTAAAGCTTTATCTCTGATTTCATTTTTTATTCATTCATTCAACAACTGAAGGAAGGAGAGAAATGAGACTATAGTTAGAGATATCTATAAAGTCAAGTACTGTCAGCCTCTGTAAGATAATTTTGAACATGTTCATTCTAGTTTGTTACAGGTATGTAATACTGGCTAGCAAATTATCTTATAATTTATTGGCTTAAAATAACAGCTACTTTATTATACTTATGCTTTTGTGAATCAGGAATTCAGATGGAGCCTGGCTAGATGACTACTTTTTTCATCCTAAGTGAAGTGAGCCAGAAAGAGAAAGACAAATACCACATGATATCACTCATATGCGGAATCTAAAAAAAAGAAAAAAAGAGGACACTAATGAATTCATCTACAAAACAGAAACAGACTCACAGACATAGAAAACAAATGTATGGTTATCAGGGGGGAAAAGAGGTGGGAAGGGCAAAATTGGGAGTTCGAGATTTGCAGATATTAATATATATATAATAGATAAACAACAAGTTTATACTGTATAGCACAGGAAATCATATTCAATATTTTGTAGTAACTTATGGTGAAAAAGAATATGAAAATGACTGTATGTATGTTCATATATGACTAAGACATTATACTGTACACCAGAAATTGACACAACATTGTAAACTGACTATACTTCAATAAAATATACATACATATATAAAAGGGGAAAAAAACAGAAAAAATAAAAATAATATAAAACAAAAAATAAAAATAATAGTCAGAGATAAACCTATATTAAACAATATCTAAGATAACTTCCAGGGTCCTATGATTCTGAGAATTATTTTAAATTTTAAATAGGATAATTACTGAAATAAAATACACATACTGAAAAAGAATAAATAGTAAATGTCAGCCTAGTTAATTTCCACAATCTGAACACAGCTGTGTAACCAGAATGCAGGTTAAGTACTGATAAAGTTATTAGTACTTATAATTAAAATATTTATTTACGTTATCACATTTTTTCAAATATAAGATTATTTATGTTTTGGCATTTATATTTTAAAGTCAAAGACAAATGTTTTCAAAGATAGAAAGAGTTTAATTACCAAAAAGGTTAGTATACCTGTACCTTTAAAGTTTTGCTGTATCCATAATGGGTGAAGGTGTTTTGAGTCAGAAATAAGTATCTGCTTTTAAAGTCAATAATTAAAAATTTTTAGTTTTATCACTTGCTATCTTAGAAGAAAAATGTACCCTTTAAATAAGGCCTTATGCAAATAAGCTACTGGCTACATATATACATATATGTACATGGGTAATAAAAATAATGATAAAGTACACGTATATTCTTTACTTGGGATTTTCAGTAATTAAATTAAGTCATTTTTTTAATGGTGTTTCCCTAAGAGGCTAATCACCAGTCACGATACTGAAAAAGGTAATAATGGAATTTAAATGACACTTGGAAATTGTAGTTGAGTCCCTCATGGACGTTCAAGTTTTATTTCTCATCAAGACTCCTACCAGGAGAATCTTCAGGATTATAAAACACAAATACCTTGATATTTCATAAGGGGGAAAAAACTATATTTCCCTTTTTTATTCCCAAACTGTCCTTGGTCAACCTCCTTCTCTCGTGACATGTAGATTCTGAAAGACATCTCTTCAAACATGGGTATCTTTTCCCCACAGAAGAGCAAATAAAGTAAAGTTGTACTCAAAAACAAATTCTGCCTAGAAATTAAAACTTGAAAAAAGGGATAAATTGTGCTTGAGTTGGCATCTCACTTGATGCACAGGTTCTTAACATAGTATATAAATCTTTTAAAATAAACCATTTCCTTCCGAACTAATTAAATAGCATCAAGTCCCAAGCATAGCTTTTGGCCATGGGCTTCAGAACGTATCTTGTAAAAATTATTAGGGAGAAAGAACTTACAGAAAATCAAGGAATGGTAGGTAGGTAGCCATTAATTAATGAAAAAGGAGCCCCAAATAACTCTAAATATTTAGGCTTCATTTAAATGTGCTTACTAAGGGGACGATTAGCCTGTTTGAGAGATGGTCGGTTCATTCATTGCACAATGCAGGTCCCTTGGAGGCACCGCTGTGAAGGGAAACAAAGAGTGGGGAGCCCCCCCACTCACTCTCCTCTCCTGCAACACCCCTGTTCACAAAGCCCCTTTCAACTGCTCCTTTCTTCTGGATGTTTACTTTTACTCATTCAGATCTCTTTTTTGCTATCTCATGCGCAGCCTCCCCCAGCCCTCCAGCAAGCTGGACTCTTGATACAACCCGACCACAAGCCTGCCATTGACGAAAACCAACTTCATGCCCAGGATTCAATAATTTTGTAGAAATGTTTTGTGAATTTTCGCTTTTTACACGCTAAAACCAAGTTCCTGGAGAGAACTATTCTGCAGTAACAACAGAAAGTCAGTATAAGCATTTTGGACAGTTTTTCCCTCCTTGATATTTTAAATAATCAAGCACAGGAAACCAGCAGCACCTGAGTAATGTAAGAACGGCAGAATAAAATTTCTGTGATATGTCTGGAGTTGGTATACTTGGTTTTGATTTTTTTATACTTTGATTTTTTAAAGGTAATTTTTATAATTCAGAAATTTTTATACCCTTCAGTATAAGATAAATGAATGTGTATATGATATTATTATATGAAATTATATATATAATATTCCCCCATGATATGTGATTATATATAAATAACTTTGCAAAAAGCTATACCTATAAAGGGGTGGGGAGACTTTTAAATTAAGGCCATCCTTAATTATAAACCAAGAAAACTAACAAAAAATATTCAACAAATATCTATTGAAAATAGCATAATCAAAGGAATATTTATAATGATACCACCATTTACAGGTAAAAATTTCAACACTTGTGTAAGTTCGTTAGACCATTCTCCAAGTCATGTGTGTAAAGTGGAATAGATTCTGTTCAATCTCATCTTTTGAACTAGAATGACAGTATAGCTTAAAAGGTATTTTAAATAATAAAAAATTAAATATTGACAAAATCTATAAGAAAACTATTTTAATACAAAGTAAATTAATCAAGTACAGGCTATGAAATCCAATGAAAACTACTAATTTACTGCTTCATATTCTTATGTTATAAAAAATCATTTTAAGTCAGCTTCAATATTTTTTAAAAAATGCATATTTCAAACTCTATAAGAAGCCATAGCATAGTAACCAAGAATTATAATAGCATTGCACAACTATAACATTGTGTGGTTTTTTCTTCTTTTCAATATCTTTCAAGTAAAAGTTAAAAGAATTTTTCATGTCAAAGAAACACATTGCTATTTCTCAATATCTCCACTTCTTACTTTAGAAATATGCCCATGTTCAATCTATTATTTAAGGCTTTAAGTTATTACAAATGGTGAAATTTTATCTTTTTCATCAGTAATAAGGGAGTTCCACAAACACAAGTGAATATTTCACTCATATCCTTTACACATGGAGTCACGGATGCGTTTTTAATTGGGATGATGCCAGTCTTCTAAACTCTCAGATACTTTCATTAAAGCACACGTGCATGTGAGCAATGATGACCCATTAGAGCAGTCATAAATTTAGTCTCTGAGAAATGAGAAGGCTTCACAGATGACTTAATTTGCTGTGGGAACCTGTGCTTCCTCCGCGGGTCCCCTCTGCATTTGGCTGCCCCTGACCTTGAGCACATCCACCTGCTGGAAGCCACGTTTGAGTCTCTGACCAGGGAAAACGCCTGTTTGACGGCAGAATCGTATCATAAGACAGTGTGATGGAATTTTTCTTTCTCTGTCATCATTAAGGGGTTTTCCCCTATAGTGAGGGGAATGAAAAGTACGATTTAACGTTCTCTGGAGAGTGGCAGGGGGAAAAAGGGCTCAAAGCTTTGCGTGCTGCTTTCCGAGTGGGTCATTTCAGTCCTTGGGGAGAATGGGATGTCCCAGTGGAATTTGCCAAAGACTGGTCTGAAAAGAAAGGGATTAAGACCCTTTTCAGGATGGAAATGTAACAAAAGGACCACTTTTATGATGTAGCAGCATAAAATAAGGGGCTGTATTGTGCAACTGATTGCTAAAGATCTTTGAATCCGGTAGCCTGGCCTGGTAGGCCCTGTTCCCCGCGGGTTTAGAGGCTTTTACAGAATGATACGTCTACACTCGAAGCAGAGTTCCGCTCTCATTTAGGGGCAAGTAAGAGATTATCAGTTTGTTCCTACAGGATTTTTTTTTCCACACCTACCGAAAAGTGGCCTGTAGGGAGATTATACTCTAGTGAAAGTTGCTGCTAATTAAAACAAGTAATTAGTGTTCCTCCAGGCTTTGCGGTTTCACTCACTTTTGCCCTCCAGACAGCATTAGTTTAAAAGCAATCCAATTTCTAGCAATAACAGACTGTAAAAAAGTCATTTAACAAGTATATAAGTGTAAGGTTACAGTTCAGGCGTTGATTTATCTCTTCTGGGCTATTTAGAAATAGTGTAGCAAAGTTGAAAAGAAAGAAAGTTAAATAGCTTTAAAAAAAATTTAACACTAAGAAAAGAAAAAAAAAGACTACATGCCTCAGTCCATTTACAAAAAAAAAAAAATGACAAGCAAAAACTGAGAGTCTATGAGATTTCTCAAATTGCATTAGGAAACCAAAATTGGATTTAATGCTGTTTTCTCATAGAACCCTCACTTAGCATTTTGTAAACAGATCATTTCATTAAGTCCTTTTGTTTCTTCTCCCGCCTTTGCTGAAACAAGGACTTTTTATTGACTGATTCTCATTGAAATGAATTGGAACAGTAGAGTTTAACACACAACACGTTATTACCTCCTTTTTTTCACAATTCCAAAATGACTAGCAGAGCTCTAGTTTGCATATCTGGTGGGAGGATTTAGTTAAGCTAGAGAGATCTTGAGAGAGATTAAAATATTTTATTATAAAGAGATATTACAGAAATTAATACAAAAAATCATACCTACACTAAATCATGCCCTGCTAAAATTCTTGTCTAATTGCTCAGTTTTTGTAACCTGACATCCTTCTATAATTGCTGCCTTTGCTGCTTAAAAAGATCTATTTCTGAGGCTGATATCATCAAAGACATGTGTGCTACTGTGCAAGCAATTCAGTATAGCTCATCGTTAAAATCAACGTAAGTCTACTTTTCCTTAGCAAATGAATTTATGATACTTTAATTGATGCACAATTTTCAGATTTGTGGGTTCTCCAATGCTATTTTTGTTTTACAAAAAGAGATGCCAACTATTTTTCTGCAGTACACAAAATGTTGCTATGCATTTTGTATAGTGCTAAATATAAATATTCCATATGTGAAAAGACATTTATTATAAACTTTTAATACCATAAAAATGACAGCTATTATCACATATTCAACTAGTGGGTTCTGAATTTACTAAGATTAAAAGATTGCAATTTGAAGTATTAGGTAGCCTGATTTGATCATGTCAGGTTAAAATAAGACTGTAAACCAACCACATTTTAAGCATCAATTTGGAATATGAAGATGTCTTTCATAAAGTCTGGCAACTTGTTTAAATTAACAAAATAAATTTTCAACATGTAACTTATGAACTCTGAACCATATGTTAGAATTTCAATATATGCTGTTCCTTTCCTAGAATTTATTTCCTATGATTACTTAAAGTATAAGAGTTTTGTCAACCCAGCTCAAAAGAATATTTGCACATGGCATTGGGTCAATAAGTAGACTTTATTTGAATCTCTGTTTAATTTTTTAAAGTATCTATGAGAAGACAAGGTCTACTTGGCTATAACTTTTTTTTAAAGAAGGAATCTGTAAACAAATAAAGACCACATTCATTACTAAGTATATTTATTGTGCACATCATTTTTCCAATAGACACTGTCGGCTCTAAAAATTCTAAAATCACTTTATAATTCTTGCACAAAGTCAAATGTGGTATATTGAAAATCTTTGTGCCATAACATGCCTTTTCCCCTAATCATTAGAACAATGCTCAATGGGCATTTTAAGGTATTTTATTTTTTGTTTTGCTTTTTAATGGTATAAAGCCTCTTTCAAAATCAGCCTTTGATTGTATTTGGTTTTCTTAAATCGAATTTAGGCTGCATCTATCAAGTCTCTTTTTTAGCTCAGAATATACTTTTTATTTCAGGGCTGAGAAGCTGGAGAATGTGACTGTGGCAGCACAGACCTAGGGCACCAGAGGGCAGACTCTGCAGAGACCTGAGAGGACTCTTTAAGGATCGTGATGGAGACAGAAAGGACAAGGATGCCATAATAGCTCCCATTTTATGTATTAAGCCATATTTGCACAACAATTCCATTAGAACACAAAGATAATCTTCAGAAGTAATTTTAAAACAGCAAATGTTTAATGCTGAGTCTCAAATAAAAGAAAACAATTTTCCTAAGCCAAATGTCTTTCATAAGAGATTTCAGTGGTCATTTGATTCTGTTTTAAAGATAATTTGACCTTAGGATTCACCCATTTCTTAAATGCATGTCTCAAATATAATTGTTCTCATTTGGAGTTGAAGTTAAAAAAAAAAAAAAAAGAAAGAACAGCAAAATAACCCTTTGTGATCTGCTTTACTCTTTAGAGTGCTTTTATACAACCAAAGGAAACTCTAAGCACACAATTATTACTATTAAAATTGATGCCTCCAACAGTTTGTAAAAAAATACTATATACTGAAAATAATGGTGATTTCAGATCCTCTTTACATTTTTATATATTCCTTGCAATAGAACTATTTAATCTGAGTCCACCCAGCTAGACCATACACAGCCTTTGAAGAGATGGTATTATCTTTATATAATGTAATAAAGATGAATAAATGCTTATTGAATTTAATATAATTTAATTTGATATTTTTATCAATATTTTGCTAAAGATATAGTGTAAATAGTAACTTTCATTGCAAAATAATTTAGGAGGTCCTAGCAAAGATAAAATAAATAAAAGATTATGTAGTCTGTGAGGCACAGTATTTAAAGAAGACCAGTCCTGTGTCACTTCATACCACGATATGCTCCTACAAAGTACAGGGCTTATCCTCTCCACAACAGCACTAGACAGGAAGAGTAAAATCAGCATTTATGAGAGGCTGCATCACGCCAAGCACCTTACCTACATCATATCATTTATTATAACAGTTTTGGAGATGAAGATGCAGGAGCTTAGACAGGTTAAGAAACTTTCCCCACAAAGGTAAGCAGAAGGGGGATTTATTTTAAAAATCAATGCTTTGGCTTAGACGTATTTCTGCAGTACCTGGTACATGACAGGCACTGTGGACAAGATGCATGAGCTCCCTGCTATCTGGAAACATACATTCTACAGGCAAATGCCTAAGTAAATACACAACCTAGTATTAGTGATAAGTATTATCAAGGAAATAAAGATAATTTTCAATCAATAAATTTGTCTCCAAGGTAACAGCAATCTTTTCCATATTATTTTGACCCTTTAAGCCTAAATTCAAGCCTTTACATTTATTTCCATTCTGTTTAATCCTAGGAACTTTAGTCAGTTTTCCCCAGATTTTAAATTCTCTTTGATTCCTGATATGTTCATTCTCTGAAAAGCCTGTGGTCACTCAGATCATACCACGCATGCCACCCAGAGCTAAGGCAAATTTCATTCAATTTTCGCAGATTCACTTTATTCTTTGGAATTTAAACTTATACTTCAGCCCTCCATCTAAAGAGAATTGATTTTTCAGTTCCAATCGGTTCCACTAAACTTCATCCCATGCTATCTTGACTTCCTCCCTTCTCTCTGCCACTATTTGTTTGATCCTGTTATCTTTTATCATGGAACCATAGGGATACTTGCATTTCTTCCTCTTCAGTACAATCGCTAATGTTCATTTAATGTCTGTTATGTGCCAACGATTATTCTAAACACTTTTGTTTACAATTTTATCTCATGTAGTTTTCTAATTTCTCTATAAAGATAAGCACTTGTCATCACCATTTTACAAATTAGGAAGACAAGGTACAGAGAAGTCAGGTCCCCAAGATCGTACACTAGTCAGTGATAATGCATGATTCAGAAGGCAGGTTAGTGATTTTACTGTTAATTTCATGTTCCAGAGTCTTTTACAACATTGGATCCATCTTCCATTTTAAAATGGATGACTGTGGAATCAAGCCACTTTTCTTTCAACATTTTTGAAATGTGTATCCCCAAAGTGCAGTGTATAGGTTAAATTATATTCAAGGTGCCTTCCCATAGTTGTAATAAATTCTAAGTTAGCATTACACCCTCCTAGATTTTTAAACACCACTTCTCCAAATCATGTTTTAGTAGAAGGGAGAATGGGAATAAGAAAGGCACTGGGCATTGGCCGTGCAGGCAGCCAGAGTTGCATTCAAATCTAGTTCTGCTGTTCACCAACTGTGTAACTTTGGGCAATTTACGTAATTTCCCTTGGCCTTGGTTACTTTTTCTTCTCACTGGGGATAATGTATGTCTTGGGTGGTTGTCATGGGTATCAGTCTCATACAAGTAAAGTGGACTGGCAAGTGCTTTGCACGCAATAATTTTGATTTTATTTTTGTTTGGACTTAAGATTGAACTGGCAATTCATTATTTCTTAAAAGTTTGAAAGATGATTTTTTTTCCAAAAATTGAATCAAGTTTTGTCAGATGCTCTGTTGTTTAGCTTTTTGACTTATAGTCTACATAGAGTCGGCCATATACTCATTCATCATTCACTTGCTTATTTATTCAGCAAGCAAGAGAGTAATAAAGCATTTATAATAGGACTATTATACCAGGCAATGTGCTAAACAGCAGGATTTCAGTGGTGTGTGAGGGAGGGCTCCACCATCAAGAAGTTCACATCATATGATGGGATAAGAGGTAGGAGAGAAGCAAAGGAGCTGAGCTTATGTTAACATCTGTATTGTGACAGCATTATCCACATCTTCTCTCTTGCAAGGTGGTCTGCACTTAAAAGTTCCTTCAATTCAGTTTCAACTGTAAAGTTAAAAAGTTTTTATAAATGACCTTCTAAGATCTACTACATCTCTGAAACACTATGCCTCTATAATCACGTCATGGTTGGTTCTCTTTCTTTCAATTCTTACTTAAATGCCATCAACCAATTTCCAGTCTAAGGTTTTTAGAATTTACTGGAAGTAGAATGACTAATTTTGCAACCAGAATCTCTTCTTATTCCTTCTATTAGGTCAATTTGTACAGATGGGTGCATAACATTATATTTTAAGGCCTGTCCAATTTACCTGATACCTTGCTGAAGGTGTAAGTTTCCTAACAGATCTGCGTGATTTTTTCTAATAATATCTGAGGACTTCCTATACCTCTTTTTCTTGATTATTCCCATAGTTTCTCAAAGAGTCTTATTTTATAGAATTTTCTTGGCATTTCCCCCATCTCTCTCAAATCCTATTAAAGTAATAATTTCTGGTGCAAACTAACTCGGCCTGAATGTGTCTTGAGAGTAGCCAACAGTAGAATACTGTTAAGCCTTTGCAATGTGGTGGGCATTTAACAGAGACTTGAAAACATACTGGAACTACAACCTTCAAACATGGTATCCTTGGACTGCACCTCTAGGAAAAGTTAAGAAGGAACAATGTGACATACTGTTGTCTGTATGGAGTGATGTTTGAGTGAACAAAGGTAGAGCCTTGGTGATCTGCAACCACAGTCCAACATACATATGACATACAGAGACTTCAAGTGTTGACCTTTTTTTAGCATTCTGTAACTCCTATATTCTGTTATTCTTTTCTGCCATTGCACTTTTTGCCACATTTATTAGTTTATTGTCTGACTCTTATCCTAGTATGTAAACATGAGGAAAATAAAGTTTAATTACTACCATGCTGCCTGCACATTCCTTAAATATTCACAGAATAAATGGCATGAATTGGATAATATGACACTGAAAATATAATGAGATTAAAATGCTTGAGTTACTACCATATAGTATTTGGAGAGACTTGTTAAAAGAGATATAATTTTGACATTCTAAAGCAAGGCAGTGTTATAATTGTTGCATAATTTTAGAGTTGCAGTTAAGTCATAATTTCCATGTATGGTTCAAATTTGTAATACATGACTTCACCTTGAAAAAAATGTTTACAGTCATGGAAATTTTATTGCTATGAACACAAATAATGAATAGTCTGTAATGAAGACTGGGAAACCAAAGTCTCATTCTAATCTTTACACCAACAATTTTATTCACAAAACAGTTTTCTACTGAGTGCTTACTGTGCGCCAGGCACTGAGAACAGGGTGCTGTAGATGCAGAAGAGAAAGATATAATCACTGCTCTTGAGTATTTTCTGGCTAAAGAAGATGAGGATATCTACAGTTGAGGCAGAGTGTGGAAAGGGTTAGTATCTAATAAACCACAGAATTAGGCTCCCAACAGAGCAAGGAAGAAGGGAGAAATGAAAGACAGGGGTATCAAAGAAGGCTTTCAAATCAAGACAATTAATAAGCTGAGTTCTTACAAAATAAATAGAAATTAGACTGGATGACCAAAATAGTCAAATTCCAAGATGCCCACAATATCGTATTTACCATGTGGACTAGCAATTTCCACTAATTAAAGTGCGTGCTAAACAATGTGATTCGTGTTTACTGTATGTGTTATTTGTTCCCACACCAAAGAACAACTTGTAAACCGTGAGTTTTCTTTTGAATGGAAGTGCCAGCAATACTCCTGTTTCTTATTTAGTTCACATATTTCAGCACCACAATGAGAACAATAAAACAGGTTTTGAAGCCACTGCTCCCTGTGAGTAAACGTCTCTATTTTCTTAGTGACTTCGCACTCCAAAGGTGTCATCTACACTCCTTATGACCATTCTCTTTTAACTAAATCTAGACTTTTCCATTGCTTTCAGAACTACCACCTTTTCTTTCTTTTTAATTTGGTGTGATTGTTAATAAGCCATTAATTTACTCTTGTTCACCATCATTAAAATTGCTGTTGATTAATTAATCAACATATATATAATTTCTTCTGAAAATAAATAAGGCCACTTGACCAAAGTTTTCACCATAATTCATAAGAATCATGTTTATGCATTTGCTAGGGCCTAGGACTGTAGATTTATTATCGAGACCTATTTAGAAAGTAAATACTTTGATAAACTTTTCCAATATATTTATCAAGAAGTATATGGTCTTCGATCAACCATTTTTTCTTTTTGTATAGCATCAAGTTCTTTCTATTGAAACTAATTCCCAGTTCTAGTAACAAATTGTATCTTACTAGTCGTTCTTTCAACAAAAGTAACTCCAAGATCATGAGTTTTAGGAGTATAACAAGTACCTCTCCTACCCTCATTAAACATTTAACTCCCCCTCCCTAAATATTTACTACCTCCTTGAAGGACTCCCATCTCTTCCAAACTATCCAAAAATGTCTCTTTCTTCCTATTTCAAGGAAATCAACCCTGCCTTCCTTCAGGGCATGCCTACAGCTTATTTGGTGAAAATAGCACCGCAGTTGAAACCCCAAGATGAAGATCCATTGCTTTGTTCCCCATTTTGTAGCCACAGGATAGCAAGCAAGTAATTTATTTTTCTAAATTCTTCTGAGCCTGAGATTTGGCAAATGAGAAAAGTAGATGAGATCATCTCTAAAATCCCTTGTGGTTCTTATACTTTATAATCCTATTATAAATCAGTCTTAATTACAAGGATTGTCAGGTTCTGTGTAGTTAAATTTATTCCGGGCTTTTATTTTTGTTATTGTCTTCATTTTCCCGTGTGTTTGTTTTTCTATAACCACTTTGATGGATAGGAGCCCCTTCATCTGTCCTTTGCAAAGCTGCATAATCTTTAGCAATTAAATTAGTCAAGCTGATATAATTCGTGACCTCATTCATACTAGAAATTTTGATGTAAATTTCGTGTAACAAGAAACTTGAGCTATGAAAATTTTCGAAAATTCAATTTTCCTATTATGTATGACTTTCTGTTTACTTTGGAATTTTACTGATGGTTTCAAGTTTGCCTGAACCAATGGCTCAGAGCACCATCTGAAAAAAAAAAAAAAGAAAGAAACTAAAGAAGATGGAATTTATATTTGTGCCAGCCTCCAACTCATGCTGTGTCTCATAATGTAACCTAGCATGAGACATGTGATTGAAGGATACTCCTATCAAACAACTGTTCAGAGAGAAGTGTGTTGATCTCAGTCCAGTTCAGAGCAGAGAGTTGTCCACCTGGAAAAACCCTCAGATCAGTGGAAATGATCGTCCTATGTGTTGCCAGTCTCATCCAAGAAGTTCAAAACTGAATGTACTCATGGACCATGTTAGTCCTTTAAACCATCAAAGGGGTTCCTGTGCATCAAAGATAGGCCCTAGTCACTGACCCCATCAGTTCATGAATGATGATCTTTTTAAGAAGACCCTTAAGTCAGCTTTAGAAGAGAGCACTAAAATGCGATTTAATAAAAAGAGAGCTAGGAAAATTGAGAACAGGAAAAACCTGAGAGGGTCCAACACTGAAGGGCTTGAAGGCATCATTCTTCTGTTGTATTAAGTAATCTAGTTTTAAATGACCAAGTCAAGAGGAAAACAGCAGCAACAAATTACAGAATATTTTTAAGGAATGGTATACTTTACTTTAGAAAATATCTTAAGGTCTTTGTTAGACCAAAATGGAGCAATTCAATAACATAACAAAATGTAAGTTGGGTTCTTACAGGATGTGTATTCATATAAATTGTAGGGACTCAATACATGCTTAGTGATAGTAATGAAATAGTAATAATTTTGATCATGAAGTGATATGGAAATAGAACACTTTGAAAGGAAGTTCCTCTTTTGAGTTTAGGAAGTAACCCTGATTTACTGTCATTTTTAAAAGGCTTAGTATTATCATTAAGAAATACATGGTAACTTAAAACACAAGAATAAAATTAACGAACAATGTTTTTAGAATCATTGATAGTAAGAAACATGTTGGTGGAAGGCTTACATTATTCCCCAAAATTCAGAGGGTTAAAGCAAAGCTAATTTAATGTGGTCATATTCTTTCCAACCTGAATCTTAAATGAATGAGATGACCTAATCTAAGACATATACTATCCTTTGAAACAAACTCTGATGAGAGTACTTAAACAGTAAAATCCTTTTTGCCTTCTTTGAACAATTTGGTGTATGTTTTCGGTTCTTTGCTTGTTTTAGTTTAAAATTATGTACTGTAACTAAAAATAAATCAACCTTCTAGATTTTAGTTTGGTAATCAACTGGAGTTTTAGCCTCTTGGCACTCACTCAGATTTTTGTTTTACTTTTTTCCTTCTTTTGCTCGATCTTTGTTTTTTGTTTTTTTTTTTTGTTTGTTTTTTCTCTCTTACTTTCAACTACATGATAAATTCTGGATTATGTCTCACTGTAGCTTCAAGACTAGTTTTAATGAACTGGCTGAACTTTTAACCTTTGAGCCCAACACACTTTAAAATTATCACCAATATCCATTGCCCTTTTTTTCTTCCTGTAATTTTGTATCAGCTATACTGCGGAAAAACCTTTTAGTGTACAGGACCTTATTTACCCAGGTTCTTTGAAACAGCAAATAAAGAGGATTTAATTCTTTGACTGGTTCTTTCTCAAAATTCTTGGAAAAAATAAAATACTGGGGCCTGGAACCTTCCATACTCCCCAATCCTGCTTCTCTATTGGCAATTGGTCTGTAAATAAGGAGCAAATGAGGGTGTCCATTTTCATTCAAAAGTCACTTATTCATAACCAGGCTTCCAATGCCCCAACACAAAGGATTTTTTTTAAACCAGGTCATCCTCTAACATCCAGTCTCATTCTGTCTCTTTAGCCATGCATTCCCTGCGAGGCAGCACGAGCAGCATCTCCTAGAATTCCACAGCCGAATAGTTTTTATGCTTTCAGTGTGCTCAAAAGGAAAGAACTTTTTTTAAAATGTAGAATTTCTACTTACATTTTCCTCTTTGCGCCGTTATAAACACTTAGAAATGTCACTCCAAGCTATGTCCTTCTGAGGAACCCAAAACCCTGACAGTTCTCTGTCTTATTTGTTGGAGGGATAATCTGATGAGCAGCGGACACTAGAGGGGGAGCTTATCCGTTCAGGAGAGAGAAAGCCTCAGACCCTTTGGGAAAGGATCAGAGGGACACCAGAGCTACTGACTTAAACAAGTCGGGCAAGAGTTGGTCAGCCATGGTTCAGAAATCAAAAGGTCAAGAATGGTAGGTCACCAATTTATTATCATTCTCCAAAAAGGCAGGGAAGCATAAGTGGAATTTTAAGTTTAAGGGAATCATAAGTTTTAGCTGCTGCTCAGGCCATGATATGGAATATTTTTTAAAAAAAAACCCTCTGGAGGCAGTTTTAACAGGAGGAGTAGGATTACAGAGGCTTTTCCCCCTTTACCACGACTGCCTGTCATTTAAATGTCTAAGGAATGATGGAATGAATTATCATAAAATTTTGACAAATTTGATGGCTCAAGCAAAAGAGGGAAATAGGCATTCTGATTATGAGGTTCTAATAAGACATGACATTTAAAATGAGTTTACATGGCAGTTAGACCTTTGCTTTTTTTCTCCTTGATTTAAAAACATTGAGATTATTTTCTTTGAAAAGGCAAAGACTTATTTCAGCTTCTCTTCTCTCTAGTTTAGTGACTGTAAGTTCTCTTTTAAATTGTACATATTTTTATCCCTTCTAACCACAATCTATTTGCTTTTTTATAATTTGCCTGAACTTGACAAATCTTAAAATTTATCTTGAAAGCCAGAAGAATATTTCAGTGGAATTTTAGTAGAATTTTAGTAGAAAAAATGTAAATGGCCATTTCATTTATTAGTTTATTTTTTCTGTATTACATAATAATGCAGTAGATAAGACTTATTGGCTTAAAAGAACAAACTGTATTTTCCAAAATGAAGAGAACAATAGAAGAGGATCAATCAAAGCATAGAAAAACAAAATTAATTTTCTCTGATCTCAACTTCTACTTCTTTAACAACCAAAGAGCACCTTCTGTTTGTAATAAATTATTTCATTAACCCACAAATGACCTCTTATATGTTGTTTTTATTATTTATTGAAGAGCTTGCTTTTTTAAAAAGAGGGGATAACTTAAACACAATTCACCTGACCCCTGGAAACATCTTAAACTTTTAGTTTAAAACTAAAATAGTTGGGGGGGGATTTTCAAACTACGTATCTAATAATAGTTTGACAAAACTATTTCTTTACAAAAAGTAAAAAGAAATATAAAGCACTTCACTAAACATTTCTAGAATGATTTGCATCGTGTCAGACTTTGACAACTAGAAGCAAAGTGAAAGAAGGATTTGATTCTAGTGTGGAAATTGTATGTGGATGATGCAGGAACTGATCAAACCTGAGGTTTCCTAAAATTACCTTATTTATACAAACAGAAGAGCCTGAGTTAATGAGACTGTTTTTCCTGGTACATTAAAATATGGGCTTATCTTTGCTTTCCAGGGGATTCCCAAGAACTGTGGTGACTAGATTTTTAAAGTTCTCTTTTGATTCTAATGGTGTTATTTCCCAGAGGTTTGTTCAAGGCTAGTAAGCATCTTCCACAGACCTTGATAGCAAGGTCTTGTTACACAGTTTTTATTTATGTAATTAAACAAGAGAGCAGAGAGAGCTTGAATTAAAATATTAACCGTAAGTTTCTACAGTTTCACATTATGAAAGTCAACTCTGGGGCCGCTCGGTAAGATCTATCTTGAGGTGGCTGATCTGGCCTTCGGGTGCATCTTTCATGTTCTACCCATAGGTCATAGTGCACATTGTGAGCGTGACAACACTTTGGAGTTACGCGATTTGGAGGGAACATGAGCTGACCAAGTAAAGGAACTCTCCCCTTGCACCATTCGGACTAGAGCCATTTGGCTCCCTCCAGAGAAATGTTTAGCTAATCATCTGTGCCCCATCACAGGGAAAAAAAAAAAAAAAAACAATATCCTGTTATAAAATGCTTCTAAGTCTTCTGTGAGTATTAATTAAACTTCGTTGAAATATTTCAATTCCTCAAATGAGATAAAAAAGTAGGAAGTCAAGAGGAAGATCACTGGGCCTGTGAGTACACATAATACACATGGAGATTAGGTCCAACAGGAATCAGACAAATCCCTTGATCTGTTTGGTGCCTAATCTTTCTGATCAAATTTATTTCCCAGTATTTCTTTTAGTTATATTTCAAGTGACTTGTTTCCTTTAAATCTTGGATTTTGAAATAATTTCTCAAGTTGAATTAACCTAAAATTAGATATTGCTCTAATTCTAACTTTACTCTTTGTAAGATAAGTAAATTTATTCCTGTTTTATTTCTTCCATTTCCATTTTATGTTCTAGGAATTTGAAAATAATAAAGGCTAGAGAGAAGCAAATCTGTGATAGCTGTATTCATTTTATGAGTTTAATTTATCTATTATATGTTAAATATGTTCCTCTTTCACCTTTATTGTGTCACAATTGCAGAGAGAAAAATATTAAAACACAATCATCAGTTAAATGTCTAAACATCATTCAGACACATAAAATTCAGATCTACAAATATGAGTGGGGCAAGATAAAGTATGATGCCTCATCTTAAAAATAGTTTAATAGAAAATTAATAGCTAAGTGAGTATTATATTCACGTGACAGTGAAGAAACAATAACCTTTCATATGTTTGGGTTTTCTTCTTTACTTTGGGGAATGCGTCAGATAAATGTCTCTGCTAAGACTACCAACAGAGCATAGGAACCCATGTCAACATTCTTCCTTCAAGGATTTTAGAATTCATTTTCAACATCTTGTGGAAATCGTCTGCCGCTTGTTGTGTGCCCTACTGATGATGTATTTTACTTTGAAACACAGACAGGACCAGAATGAGAGAGACACAGAGGGAGAGAGATAAGAATATATTTATAAAAGGGGAAAAATAATAAGAACTGATTGCTAAAGATTTGAAATCAAATAATGGACTTGTTTTTAAAGACTTCTTATAACTGAAGCCAGATATCTACACAGAATAGTGCTGGGAGATGTGATTAACAAGATAGGAATGTGTGTGTCTTCAATCTCAAGTTGTTCTCACAGAAGTTCATAATTCAATCAACCAATCAATCCACTGATCAATCAAAAAATAGATTGAACACCTACTATATACCAGGCACTACATCTGACTGTGACTTACTGTGAACAAGACAAGAAAGGTGAGTAATATTATGAAGTTTACAATGTAGCAGGGCTTCAGATAAATAGACAAGTGTGATAAAGCAAGAGGAGGTTATTACTGGCGTACATAAGATTACCTAGATTTCAAAAATCAAAGAAGATTCTCAGGGGAAGTAGCAAAATAGGACTGAATGGATGAAAAGAATTACATTGGAGAAGAAAAGGGGAGGGGTTGAAAAGTAAGAATGTTTGGGGAAGATGAGCGAGTGCAAGGGAGGGAACAGTGTGAGTGGTGGGTTAGCAGGGGCCATGATGTAAGGGAATCTGTTAGCCACGTTAGTTAGTCCAGCTTTATCTGGGAGTAGTGGAGACCTGACAAGACTGGATGTGGTAGAAAAGGGAAAACACATAGTCAAGGGTATAAACAATGTATTAATTATACCAAATGATTTCACTGCTACATTTAATGTATTTGTGCCAACTGACTATAACCCCAAATATGCTGAAATGGTACCATAGGAAGTGCATGTCTACCCTATATATTCTCCGTAACCTTAAACACCATGATGATATTTTGACATGCAATCCGTTTTTCACATTTTACTGAGTATATGATTCTTTTCGTAACCATTTTAGTCTAACTAGTAATTTCCAAGTTAAAAGAAAATTACATACATTTTACACAAAATTACATAAAGCAAAACTGTCCAAAAATAAGAACAACTCTGGCATACTTAGAATCATAAATACTTGCCAACTGATGAGAGAAAATACTTGGTAACCTACAATCTTTTTTTTCCAATTTTAAAATAAATGGCAATACTGAACCAAAAAAAGCACTTCAGAAACAAATATTAAAATATTTACAAACTTGTGTTTGTATAATTATTCATGAGTGTATGTAGAAATTTGCACTCATTTTTTACTTCTGTTAATTTACTCATTCAATAAACCATTATTTTATGAAATATATGCATATATAGACTCATATATGAGTCTCTCATTCCAGGTTTATTATTTTGTAATATTGTTGCAGAGGGGAAGCAAGTGAGAGAAAGGAATTTAGTTTGACCAAATAATTCACCTGCATTCTGAAAAACAGACCAAAGGAAAAGATGAGCATATCTCAGCAACAGTGAAAGTAGAGATTTACCCAGAATTCACAGTTTTGACAGGAGTACATCCCTAGTTCCTTGAAAAGCATGGGGGCAGAATTCTCTGATTTTTTTTCATAATAAACATCCCCAGTGGTGAAGACAAAAATACATGAGAGGGGTTGAGAATAAGTCAGGATGTGGAGTGTAAAATTCTGTTAATTTCCGGCTCTTGGTTTGGACGTCAAATGCCCACTTTTCTGATGAAGAAATTATTTTTAGTGCCTTGAAGTCAGAGCAAAATTACTATCCCTTTAACCACTTATATCCCTCTAGTCCTCCCAAGAGTCAAGCCAAATATTAAAAGAAAAAAGTGTGGCATGTATTTGCCAGTTCTTAACATTTCCTTGGGATGTTCAAACGCAAATACATCTAAAATTTTAATTGCTAAAAAAAAACCCTATAAAACAGAGCTAAATATGTTTAGAGTGCTATTGGAAACAAAGTTGACTGAAGACTACTAACCATGCAAAAAATGCTAAGTAAAATCTAAACGTTATGGAAAAAAATCATCATTCCAAGGTCTATTAAGACTTCTATATTACTTAAAGAGAGTTACCTCTGAGTAGGTTCGTATGTCCTGGTTTTCCCCGTATATCCCACAATGAATCTGTTCTGCTGCCTTATTAATAATAGCACTCTTTCATTCAAAAACTATACAGATTTGGATGGTAAAAAACATGGTTACTTTACTAATAGATCTTTAGCACCACAAACGCTAAACAACATTGGTATACAGTGCTCTAAGAAGGATCGCAGATGTGGACATGATGATAAAGGGACATGGGGTTCAATATTAATCACAGGTTTTGCTATTCCACTGCTTCTGGGAAATGACATTAATAAAGACAAGGAAGTCACAGAATAATGAGAACTTATATCAAAATTGTGTAAACAAAGCAGCGAGTATGCTTGCTTTGTGCAGCTGGTGGAAACAACACTCTAGGCTACTTAACCTTTACCAGTTATTTTCAAGATTGCATTATTTATAAGAAAGTTCTGTAAGTGAATTTCAAAAGTATCTCTGGCTCAGGTGTCTATGAATGGTGGTTGTGGGGGATTTTTAGTCGTTCTCATGAAGGGTGAGGGGAATTTTTTTCCCATCAGTGAATGACACTGTCTTTTGTCACTAGGCACAAAATTTTAAACTTCAGAATCTCATTATGTATTGGTAACCTATTGGGAGGTGCTACTTACACTACCCTTTGTTCATCCAAACGAGCTCAGTTAGTTAAATGGTGCAAACTAGGAAACACATTTTACGCCAATTTTAAAATCAAAAGTGAAATTCATGAAGAATTGATTTAAAAAAAAAAAAGAATTGAAAGTGTCCAGCCAAAGTTGAGGTAAAATCAGTGGCTTGCAATGTGTTAAACGTGTTTATTTGCACTTTCAAAGTTCAGATTTCCTCATACATTTTCATACTGATGGAGATAAAATGCTAAAGTCTTAAATCCCTCTATGCCATGCTGAGTTGCTAAGGGCTGTTGAGTTTTTGTTATTTCTCCTCTCGAGTTAGCTCTGATTAGGCCTGCTGAGTGAAAAATTTGTATTTGCCGACAGAAATAGGAACCACCCCACGTGCACTTGCACTCAGCAAACGCTCCAATACATCACAAAGATTTGCTCAACCCACCTTCAGAGGCCAAATCGAGCATGTTATTTTCTGTTTAGATCTGATTCTGGAGCCTATCAGTCAGGAGTGTTTTCCAATCTCTGATTAAAGCAAGGCCTACAAAGGCTGGAAGTGTTCACACACAGTCTCATTAGAGTGCTGGATGGAGTGACCCAGGCCTTCTAGCACAAAGCTCTGAGTGAACTTCAAATATGAGAGTGCATCAATCAAATCCAAGCAAGGCTTTTATGTCATTTTTCTACTTTGCCTTTAAAGTCCTATAGGAATGCCCTTTCCAGCTGTACAGCCGAAAAGCATTCAATAGAAACAAAAAAGCAAAGACCCCCCAACCCCCTGCCCCTCCAAATGGGGATGGTTTTACCTCCCCCCACCAAGCATTAAAGAGTCTTCTGTGTGTTTTAAATTATTTAGCATGTTCAACAATGCAACGAAGAAGATACTCGTATCACTCAGTGACTCTGTATTAATTATTAGCACCCCTTTGAAAAGGAAACCAATAAGGTCAAAGGCAGAGAGATTGCATATTGTACATTTTAAATAGGGGTAGCAGAGAGATAGGGTGAAAAATAAAGCAATACTCATGGAGGTTTTTCACTTCTTGTCCCCAACCCTAACACCTAACTTCACTTCTTGCTTTTTTTGTGCCAGCTTATACCATTAAGAAGACAAAAAGCAAAAGGAATAAAATCATAAAGGACCCTTAAGAATCTTGGCAGGAAAGATGGGAAGGTATAAGACAGAGGAAGAGGAGTCAGGCATTTAGTGAATGTTTGTTATACACACTGCTCAGGGCACTAGCGTCATCTTCAAAAATACATCTTTAAAAGATAAGCATGAAGCAAAACAATATAAATTTGCCCACTAATATCATTAGAGTAAAATGCATGAGTACAGTTAGCAGTGATGATTAAATTTAGGTGCTTTTGCTTCCAACATCAGGCCAAAAAGTATTAAAACGCAAGTAACATCAGTATGAATTAAATAAAATGAGGCTTTTGAAGCCTGAAAAACAAAATAATTTAAAAGGAGAAAATAAATCTTTCCTACAGTGTGGATAAACTTTCCTGAATTTTACACCTCTCTTTAAACAAGCAAATGGTTCAACTTCTCAAGATATCCTATACTGATCCAATTAGGAAGGGCAACATAGTGACAATACAGTGTACATCAAAATATTGGGCGGATATATTGCTTATTCAAGGGAATTCCCTCTATGTGTACATTTGTTTCCATTGCTAAACTTTACTAAATGTTAGGCAAATACCACCCACAAATAGCACTTCACCCACTCAAATATATTGCAGCATGCGTAAAAGAGTGTTTGAATTTAGAGCAATATATATATATATATATATTTTTTTTTTTAATTTAGCATGTGTTTCTTTACAGGGCTTCAGATGTTCAGAAGAATTATGCAGATTTTATAAACGAGTACTAAAGCATTACGCTACTTGATAGTGTCCCATCTGTGCTTCCCTGTAGTGTTTGACGGGGCATCTGTGTAAATTGTTTTTTTTTTTAATTTTATTTTTTAAAGTTAATTAGTTTATTGCATAAAACTTCATGCACTACCTGATAAAAACTTTTGTTCATTTTAGCACCTTCTCCTCTAGAGCTGATGTTCATCAAATCCCTAGTCAGGCCTAACTTCTTCTTTTGTAGATTTCTAAATGGAAATAATCAATGTTTTTTTCCTCTTTATCTTATAGGGCATGTTACGCTATGTTTATGTGACAATAAATACTGAGTGTAAGTAATCATTTAAGTTGATCACCCCGGTATTTCATATATTTTGTCATAGCTTCTCAACTGAACTATCTTCTAATATGTTTTTCAAGGATAGCTTAAGAAAAGCTTAAAATAGAAAACTTTCTAGAGAGCAAATACACGTAGTTATAAAGTGGACAAAACCAATCTTTCTTCTCTTTCTCGGGGATACTTGCCTCCATTTAAGGTTTTTAAATTATGCCAACATAGGACCAAAAATCCAGATGAAATGAAATAAGAAACAACAAGAAAAATTATGAAATGTTTTTCATTTGCCGATATCTTGCTTAGGCAAAATAACAGAAATCTCAGATAACAAACTAAATTTTTCAAGTTCATTTCAGTACTTTTTCTCTGGAGAAGCAACATAAACTAAAGGAAACAGACACCCAGGACAGAGAGGAGAAATTCTGCAACTGCTTTATGAGTAATACAGACCATCGGTTAAGGGCACAGTTTCTGAATCCAATCTATAAGAGCTGTGTAACTTAGGGAAATTTTTTTACAAATCTATATCCAAGTCTCTTTATGCTCAAAATGATCTCATAATGATATTTAACACACAGAATTATTGAGTATTAAATAAGTTTATACTTGTCAGTGCATAAACAGTGTTTGACATGTAGCAATTGCTCAAAATATGTTCACCATTACCATGCTATTTTGATGAAAATAGCTATTTCGCTAGAAACATAAGCTTACATTAGCTCAATGTATCTGAAAAAAAGTAACTATTACTTTTTCAAAAATTAAAATATGTATTTTATGTAACATTTAATTCAAGAAGTCTTATCATAGATAATACATAAGATACATTTCCTTTTATAATAAACAAGAGTACAATCCTGTAGGAATAAATTTTATTTTATGAATCTTTCAAATTGAAAATTTAGCACAGTCTGCCCATTTTGAATTATATAACTTTAGAGCTATTTATTTCTCTTTCTGACATTATGGTCATCATATAGGCAAGCTCTATAAATTTTAAATAGCATACAATGTGAACATCTTTTGCATTTAAAAGCCATATAAATTATTTGTCCAATGATGTTAACTATTTATTTAGTGGGCACTGAGATCATAACTGATCTATAACATGATGTTCTAATATTTGTGCTCCATTATGCTCTCTATCAAATAGATTTAAGAAAAAAAAAAGGAAAAATATAGGTTTGAGTTTGATCTTAAATTTACCTTATTTAGAAATTTGGAAAACCTATCAATGAGGTGCACTTTTTTTTTTAATTGAAGTATAGTCAGTTTACAATGCTGTGTCAATTTCTGGTATATGGCATAATGTTTGTCATACATATACATACATATATTCATTTTCATATTCTTTTTCATTATGGGTTGCTACAAGATATTGAATACAGTTCCCAGGCGGTACACTCTTGTTCACCTAGAAAAATCAATGCAAATGAACAAGCGAGAAAGTGGAATTTGGAACAACATTTCAATATGTGAAAATTAAATCAAAATGTCACCTTCTCTGACTTGGAGCAGACTGAATCATGAGCTAAAATCCTCACACTATCTAAGTGCATAAAACCTTAGCAAGCTCTGAGAACATTCTTAGACTCACATATAATCTGTTCCATCCAAGAGCATGAACGTTTAAAAGTTACTCTGTAGGATAAAAATATTTACATGCATTTTGCCTTAAGGTTTAAAGTATAATGGGTTCCAGCAGTTGCTTAACTCTCAAGGGGAAAAAAAGAAAAATCAAGTCGACACCAGTCATGAAACTATTGAAGAAAGTACATTCTGTGGTTGCAGTTTGCCTCTCCCATGTGGAAGATGACTCTTACTACGATCTTAGTTGAGACGCAACAATCCTTCACCAGTGATTTTTCACATAAAGTGTACCAATTACTCCAAAATTTAGTCCCCACCTTCCCTCGTCTTAGTATGTTCACCTCCACAAAGACCAGAATATGAAAACTACACACACAGGCATGTACGTGTGCACACACACACGATACTTTTCAGAAAGTTAAAAATCATATAAAATGTTCTTCAAGTTCCCATGCCTAGTTTGAAAGATTTGTCATAAGAAATATTTTATAAAAATCAAATCTATATGTGACTTCTCAGCCAATGATGATTCTTAATGGTATATGAGACAGAATTATTCAGTTTTCCTCTGATATAATAAAAAGGTTATCAATCGTACACTTTTGCTTGGTATTCCATGCTGTGCTGTAAGAGTTAGTTAAAGATATATGGATTCCATTCTTGTAAGTATTACAAACAAATACTATTTGGAGAACGTTGGACCAGATTAATTTTTCTGATTTTTTTTTCTATCTACTTGGAAAGGTGTCTAAACTTCTTAGTAAATATGTTTAAGTTAACATTCTCTTCTTTGAGAAAAAGTAAGTCACAATCATAGCTATGAGACTATTTCCATGTACTATCAAACATGATTAGCTTTCCTTTAATAAAATCTCACCATCATTTAATTTTTAGTTTTATTAACTTTTTTTAAAGATGATATATCTTTTCTAAAATAATACTCAATTTTTATATTTATGAAAACACAGAAATCTATGCCTACCTTCAGTATTATTATGGCTACTTTTATCCAAGGGAAAAATAAAAGAAACCAAATTTTCAAAGACAGAACTTCTTATAGAATAATTGGAATTGGTCAAATGAGAGGTGAAATACACACACTGACAGTAGTACTGACAAAGCAAAAAGTATCCAGCCAAACTTAAAGAATTTCCTAAATTTGCTAATCATTATTTTTTAGACCAAGTTTCCATCCACCTACCCCCACCATTATATCAGGTGGAAGTGTCTATAAGAAGATAGATCCCAAAGAGCAGTTTAAAATGCTTTAATTTTTTTTTTAATGTGATACTGTTCTTTTTAAGGGTTCTTTCATATGTGATCAGTCAGAGATACTGACTTTTGTGAGTTAACACAAAAGTGAAATAGCACTTTTAAGTGCTGTCTCTCTTTGGAGATTTAATGCGCTTTGTAATATCTCTGAGATCAGTCAGGGAGAGACGAGAAAAAAGAAATTTGATTTTGAGTCTGGACCAAAGCTCGGTGACTTGAGAGGCACCTAAACATAATGAAAAGGAAGAAGTTTCAAAGAGAAAGTTGGCAGCTATGACCAGAATCCACAGGGCTAGCAGGACTGACATCAACCAGAGGCAGATTTAGAGGGGTACCCTATGATCTCTCTTGATACCATTGACACTTCAAGACCCAGTTTCATTGGGGAACAGTCCGGTAAAAGAACATCTCCAAAGGACACAGCATGGTTGCGGTATTGAGAAAGACATGAAAATGCCAGCACCAAGGGCCTAAAGCTGTCCTTTTCTCCTCCAAAGATCACATATATCTGAGGAAAGCAAAAGTCAACATCTGAAACCTGCTTTTTCAAGCTTGACTTGAATGATATAAAGTTGGCCATATAATAGCTAGATGCTTACCTTTCTGACCCACGTTCAGTCTAATGTAAGAACAAGTTATTAGCTGATTCCTGGTAGTCTTCGCTTACCTCCCGGTGAATAACTTTTCTACTCTAGGTTTTTTTTTTTTTTTTTCAAATTAAAGTAACTGTCAGCTAAATGTGTGTCAAATACTGAAAATCAGCACAGAACACTCCCATTGCTTTGTTGTTTCCAATGTTTTCACAGGTCTATGTATTTCTGGTAGCAGTTCTGAACGTTGAAACTGATGCCCAGTTTCAACCCAAGTAGCTATGTATGAAATGTAAGTTCTAAATTTGGGATAAACAGTATCTAAATAAATAATAACAATAATGATTGGTAAATTAAAGAAATCATACAGATATTTTAAGCCAGAATGTGTGTGTTGATAGAAGGGGTAGGTGTTTGAGTTCCACAACCTTTAAGACACTTACACAATACAATCAAACAAAAATCTAGAACAAGCATATTAACCACGCATAGGATTTTAAAATTATGGGTCAAATGGATGCATCACGGTGATGTCTATTCTAAAATGGCATCTCTCCCCAGTTGTATAGGCTAAGTTACAATCGAATTATGGCTATAGAAGTTTTACAAATTCACTTACATGAGACTTATGCTCAAAATGAATGAAAGAATTGAGTTCTCTGTCAAAATAACTATGGTAAAAATATCACTTTTGGTCCAGATGCTCAGCCAACTGAAGGAAACAACAACTAATAATTACCAATTCTATTCTGCTTATGCTCAACTTCAATATAAAGTACAGATTTCTGTGTCTGCCTCCAGTATTATCATTAACTCCAGGATATCATTTTGGATATACCTTCATGACATCAAAACATCTGATTAATTTGATATAAAGAATTCGTTAAATTTAGTGAAAAAAATTAGTCTAATGTCTTCTTTCACAGAACATTAATTGAAACTTTATATTTTAGGAGACTATGTTAGCATTTTGTGGGCACTTTCAAAGTTTTCAAATTGCAAAACCATTTCAAGAAAATGAAAACTACCACACAGTAAAATAAACACTACACCTTTACTGTTAGGCAGGGTATATATTTCATGAAACCAATTCTAGAAGAGTTCCTGAGGAGCCCACCTTTTTCGAGGTCACAGAAGTTTGTTTTCTCTTAATTATTAAACGAAGTTGAGATGAGAATATATGATTTTAGTCACAGACATATGGTGAATTTACAGAGTTTCATTCCTTACTGTCAAAAGTTCAAAAAGGATTATCTGATGGCATTCTAAATGCTTGCAAAGAAAACAGACTCATACTATAAAGTACTAGAGATTCATCTACTAGAAAGACATTTATTAGTCTGTGGTCTGTGGTTATTTATACATGAGTGTTAAATATCATTGATACAGTTAGTGAGCTAAAATATGAAAGTGATCTTTTGCATGTTATAAGTATTTAAATCAAAGTAAGATTTTTATCACCTAGCATCCCAAATCTTTGTATTTCTTTAGGCATTTCTCCTTCTTCTTCAAATCTAAAGTATTTTATTCTCACACGGAATACCTATATTGAATGTAATCCTTGGTTCTATTTTAAAAAGAAAAGTTGTCCTGTTGGTCTTTACAGAACTACCACACCCAGGAGTCATACACCGTAGAGATAAGGCTATAATTTCGTGCATATACCAATATTGGCCAACTAAAATTCTATCAAAAATAAAATACTTTCTTGTTAGTTTGGAGAGTCTTTTCTATCTCCTACTTTAGTTTTTGCATAGCTAGTCTATGAGTTTCCTATGAATAGTACCTATGTTTTCTTTGTAAAAATATCTATGAAATCATTCACATGTGATAATAACTTTAAACCAACAAGAGGAAGCATAAGAGAGAAATCCTACAGAAAACACTGGGAGTAATTCATATCACTATCTTTTCTACTCATAGAAGAGCATGTTTCCACAAGTGTGCCTATATGAATTTTGATGTCAAATATTTCATTCCATAAATATTTATTCAAATTCAACTACATACCAGGTTCTGAGGATCCAGACGTGAACAAAACAGATCAAGTTCTTATTCCCCTGGCGTACACAATCTAGTGGAGGAGATTGAATATGTTAAGTTGTAATAAATTTTATGTATAAAATGCAGGACACACAAATAACAAGAGACTGGAAAGTACCCTGAACTCATTTAGTCTATGATCCAAATGATGTTAACAGTATGATTTTTCTCTATTGTATTTCCTATTATGACACCCCTCCAGCTCAGTAAGTTTTGTTTTGCCTAAAATATGAGGTGGAAGGCAATAACAAGGGAACATTATCCAGTAAATCTAACTGATATTTTATCAGTTATATAAGACCTCAAATGACCTAAAATATTTCCTAATGATGAAACATTAACAATCCAATTCAACTAACGTTTAGCAGGCAGAATAACGCTAAGTAATTTAATTTGCACATACGTGCCTACTTATTTAAGATTTCCCTAGTCATTTTGATTCATATTATTATATAAGTAATTGTATATTACACTCTACAAAACATGTGATTCAACAAGTTA
The DNA here is from genome assembly GCF_036321535.1 of Camelus dromedarius. Classification (NCBI taxonomy): domain Eukaryota; kingdom Metazoa; phylum Chordata; class Mammalia; order Artiodactyla; family Camelidae; genus Camelus; species Camelus dromedarius. The sequence goes on from NC_087438.1 coordinate 62,519,922, forward strand.
ATAGTCTAGCCCTTGAATTTCTTCTATTGCTATATTGTAGAATGCATCATTAAAAGGCAGTACAGTTATTAGAATAGTATTCCATGTCCTCTCTTTCGTTTGGTGATATCTCAACTTTTTTTTTTTTTTTAAGTCTCTCCTAGTTTTAAAAATGCCCAGTCAGGAATTTTCTTCTGAGTTCCAATTACTTAAATATTGTTAGCCTTACCTCATATTTCTCTCTCTAAAATGATCCATTGTTTCAAGTTAAACATGATTCTCAAAATATTACCCTTCTTGATTTCATAAAATAATGTTTCTTTACTAATATATGAAGGCTGATTCAAAAATTCTGGAAATGTATTTATTTTAAATGGTTTCCAATATTGACTTCTAATATTTATTTTTTTTTATAAATGGGAATTTGCTATCACCATTGTTTTAAGTTCATACTAAGTAATCTATAAGCTAAATAAAAAGCATGAGTCTCATGATTTATGATTACTGTCTTTAAAATCCACCACTATATTTTCATAAGTAAAGTCAGTAAGCTCCTAACTCCTCAAAGCTCTTAAAACAATTCAGTGAGAACTATCCAAAAAAGAAGCAAAAATGGCAAGAACAGCTGCTCTGTAAATAAATATGAGGGCCAGCTTTTCTAGGTAAAATATTTAAGTTAGAGTGGAAACATTTTTTCAAATCTTTATCTCCTGTCCAATACTTCTGCATCTGGGAGTTCCACATTCTATAAGGGATGGTTGCTCTGAAACTTGTTTGAAATTTAAATAATAATTATATTTAGTACAGGATTCCATGATTACATGGAAAGCATGCCATACATATCATCTCATTAATCTTCTCCATAATCTTTAAAACTGTTTAGAACACATAATTTGAAGAGCTTAATTTGGCTCTGAATCTTCAGCTCCTTCAGAGGACCTTTGAGAAGGTATGGAAGGAGCTTTATTTTAATTTGTTACTCTGCAACATCCCTTTTGTGGCATATAGGAGAGAAATAGATATCATTTCTCAAATGATAATTCTAAAAATATGAGCTATTGGCCCCATTTAATTCAATTTTATTGATAGATTTAACATCAGCTTTTATTATGAGAAAACATGTCTATAGTTATGTTCCAATAGCTGTCTTTCTGTGTTTTTCACTGCCCAGAGGAGAAAAGCCTACCCCACAATCTCACCAAAAGGAGGATATGAACCAAGGTTCATATATCTGAAGTGATGCGTATCCCAACCACCTTGAATGCAGGAATTTCTAAACTATTTATTTTTGTTTTCCAAAAATATTTACATTGAAAATGAGCCATAGATGGTGACAGATTTTGTGTTACCCTTCTGAGATGTATCATATACTGCTTGAGGCCAAGAAATGAGTAGTTTCCATAGTTAGTAAGCAAAATTGAATAATTGGACTGTGGTTCATGAGGGTTTTCTTTTCCCTCTAAGAAAACCACATAATCTGCAAGTCCCGGTCAAGTGGGCTTACTGGATTTATTCTTTAGAAGCATACACTTATCTTGTGCTTGTTTAACATAACTACAAATAAACACTCAAGCATAAATTTTTTCATTTTCTTTCACCAGAAAATTCATATAATAGTTTTCTGTTCACTTAAGAGTTTTCTTTGAGTAAAAATGTACTCTTTGTTTAATTCTAACATAAATTTAAAGATCAAGAAAAATTAAAAAGTGCTCCCTATAATAAATCAAACATTTGAAAGTCATATAACTACAACATTGTGAAAGGATACAACTGATTTGACTCATACTTGCCTCTGAGGGAAATATTTATTTTAATGATTACCATTTACAAATATTGTATTTATTTTACTATACCTTTATTCATTTTATTCTCACATCATGTTTATAGTAGAATGTGTTTTGCTAGCAAAACAACAAAGTACTTATAACTTGACAAACTGAAAAATTTTTTCAATTGTTTTTTTTTTCCAGTCATTCATTCATTCATTTATTCGCAATTCAGCTGATATTAGTTGAATATCTACTATGTCCTGGATGCCAAGGATATAACCATTAAAAAGATAACACTACTGCTATAAAGGGACCTGTAGTCTAATTCCATGAAGGAAATAGGCAGTTACTGTTACTTAATCCAAGCCTGGAGGATTTGTTTTAATCCACATTTTTTTTCTTGAAAGTTCATCTAATCTTGGAGCTTTATTAACTCAATAAATTAGCTTTGGCTTCTTCCATCTACCGAATGACATCCTGAAGAAATACCCAAGTAAGTCAGTATGTCTGCTACTTTTTCAGCTTTCTGACCCAAGGCTGGTTATGGAAAATCTTGAGTAGATGCACATTTTTGCTTCACCAGATTCTTTCTAATTGACTCATCAACTTTTAAGATATTTCAGTCATTCAATCCATCTATGAGCTTTAAAGAAAATTTAAAAGGACCTGTGAAGCCTTCAGGAATCAAGCCTTAGAAAAAATTTATAATGTAGATATCCTATAACACTAACAATACTGGATTATTATTGGTGTTAAAATTTGTAGAGAACTTTCAGGGTTTTAAGTACCTTGGGGCATGTACATTGCATACAGGACATTTTACATAGGAATCACTCAATGAACTATTCAATCATACATATATATGTGTGTGTGTGTGTATGTATACCTTAGGAAGTTTTTTTTTTGGAGTCATATATATGACCATATACGTGTGTGCTTATGTACATATATATACATTCATATACAAGTTAAACTTCTGGGGCCTCTAAACTTTAACATTTTCCAGTAGTTTTGCCTAGTCCCTACAGTAAAGTCCTAGACCTTTCTCTACACAGTATTACCAAATGTTGGCAGCAATAATATGTCTGATAGTACTATAAGTTCATTCCTTGAAATACGATCTCAAAGAAGTAATAGCCTTGGGCACAGTGTTTGATCATGGTAGATTACAAGATTTCAAGGGTAAAATGAGACAAGGAAAAATTGGGTATTAAGTATAATACCATTTTTAGAAATATCCTAGTGGTTGTATGTCACAATTACAAAATTTTAAAAGTTAGATTAGTTCTTTTAAAAACAGTTTTTATTTGCAAAAGAAAGCACATCTTTGTTACCTTCACTAAGAAGTTTTCATATAACATTATCATTAAATATATTATTCTAATATTATATGTAATATTATTATTTCTAATAGACTAAGAATGCATTGGAGAAAACACTGCCTAGAAATAATTTGTATTTTTGAGTAGAGTTTTGTATATCAATTATAAGCAAATAAAAGGGTACTTCTGTCAATCCCTATAGTATTTTTCATGGCTGCAATCAATGCTTCCATTACCATTATTTGTCTAATTAAGTTAAAGTTGATTGGTGTATATGTTTTTCTACAACAGAATAATTTAGGCATTCATTTTCACAGGATGAACACATACATTTTAAGTAGTTGATGGAAGTCATTGTCTAGCCTATAAAGAACAATAATGCATACAAACACTGAGAGGTAACCAAACACTTCACTGAGGTCACCAGCCTCTGCATTTTTTAAAAAATCATTTATCATCTCTCTGGCACCACTTCCACCTTCCAATGCTTAGCAGCTTCATAGTCTCATTACATACCTGCTTGTATTTATCTATACAGTCTTCAGAGAAACCCATCTATAGCTAGTTATGTTAACTCTCTGCCAAGTATTTGCAGATTATTAAATTATTTTATTTATTATATTATCATGCTTTAAGTCAGTAGACTATATTGCTAAGGATGGTACATCCAAAGAAACTGACTTAAAAATCCTTCAGGAAGAAATAATTTGTGGGCAGGTATGAGTATGGAGAGGGATGGTCCTTTAAAGTAGTTCAGCAAGCATTTAATTAGCATGTACTGTGTGCAAAGAGCTGAAAATGGCTGGAACACTGGTATGTTCATTTCACACCACACACAGAGTCTTTTGGCAACATGGTCTCCATTGTATACTCCAAATTACCCTGGTTGTCTGATTCACAGAAATGGAGTTTATTTAAATGTGAATAAACATTTTAATCACTTGATAATACTTTAATTTTTCACCCCTTCAGGTCCACTTCTAAGAATCAGATCACTCGGTTTAAATGCATTGAGAAGATGTTTTAACCACATTAATTAATCTTTTGTTTATGGAATGTCACTAAACAGCAGGTTTGCCTGTAACTGGTTTCTCTTTTTGCTCTTAATAAACTAACTTTTAAAGAAGGTTATTAAAAATGGACACCCAGCACCTATATCCATATACTTAGGGTCTGGGGAAGAAGAATGATGGAAGTGAAGAAACAGGGCATATGTTAACTAATTTCTTTCTCTGCAGAATGAGGATAATTTTATAAGGAAGTAAACATTCACATTTCACAAGTAGATGTCTGCCTGCTAAACTGTAGTCTGACTACCACTAGAAATGTGTGCTCCTCCCCCACTTCCACCAAGAAAAATAGGACTTAAGGAAACTTTTTCCTCTGGACTAATAGAAACCTGGCCCTTTAGGAACCTGTAACTCAAAACTCTTCTGAGTTGGTCTCCTCACTTGGAAATCATCTCCCACTACTCTGTACTCTTCAAGGATATGCTGAAATAAGTCGCAGAGATGTCTGCTTTTCCACTTGTTCTCATTACTTCCTACAGAAAGAGAATGTGCTCTATTATCTTCTGCTCCAAAATGAAGTACCTACTCCAGACATTATCCATCTCACTGTGGGATAACAAATAGTCACAGTGATAACCCAACTTAATAGTTGATTGGATGTGTGAACATGTCAATTCTATAATAGTCTTTTCTAAAAATGTATATGGCATCATGAAGGATTTTCATGAAGGATTTTCACAAGTACCATAAGTAATTCTATCCTAAAAGTCTGTTTTACAATCAGGATCCAATGTCCCGCATCTTCAAGGAGTAATCACAGAAAAGGAAGGCAAGGGGACAGCCATGTTCAAACGGGTTTGGGAAAATCAAAGGACGAAGATCGGTGCTCCCTGCTCACATTTACTGTAGTGATTAGAAGAGCTATGCCACCCTGGTGTTACCTTCTCAACCAGCATGGATGGTGCAGGAGAGGGTGAGTAAAAATGGATCAGTGTGGTGTCTATTCATATAGCCCCAACACAACCTGCACCCTAATAAGTCAGAGGAACAGCTGGAAGTTTCCTGTGGCCCTAGAGAGAGGCAAAAAATTGCAATGTCTTATGCATCAAAGAGGTTATTAAAGCAATTCTGAAGGAGAGGTCATGTGGGTTCATGAGGGAAGGATTCAAGTGGGATGTTCTTGGTCCAAAAGCCAAAATCTTTAAGTAAAATAGATGCCCCTGCAGATGCCATTTTAGGTGACAGCAATGGTGACAAGCAAAATGCTTATCCTCTGCTCCAAGGTTGGCCGCTGTGCAAGCCCCAGAAATGTATGGACAGATATGGGTAGAGAGCACCCTGAATGGCTGACATTATCTTCCAAGTGAAGAACTGAAGTAGAACCTAAGTTCGTTTATAGAAAATTAAAATGTTATTCTTCTTACACAACCACACTGAGTACTGAGATTCATTCCTCACAACACTGTCATTCTTCACTAGGTGATGATCACTTCTGCTAATGGAATGGATGACGATAACATTATGAAAAGGGATATATTTCAAAAGATATATTCAAATAACATACAACTTGGTATAGAAAGGTTGCTGTTCATTTATTGGGTCTTTGCTTTCAGAAGCCTACATAATATGCAGAATAACAGCTTAATCAAATGCTGTAGCTTCAATGACAGTTTGTTCATAAAAATTGGATTATACCTGAATGCATGTTATTTTCATGAATTGTGATTTCCTAATCATAATTTTACACAAATAACATTTATAGGATAAAATATGACTCAGTTTCCACTAAACTCTCTCGGGGTAAATCTGGGAACAGATAGCCCATTTTCAAGGTGAAACTTCTTTGATTTCCTTCATAAATAAAAATTTTATTACCTAAGTAAGAGCTAAACCCAGATCTTCAGTAATTTCAAACAGCTCTTTGGACTTTAGATTAAATTGACTTTAATTTAAAAAATCATTTTTCTTCAAAATTTGAATTTCAAAATTCAATATACTAAGAATTAGTTTTGCCTTCTGTGAAAAAGTGTGGATGTGTGGATATGTGTGTGTCTGGGTGCATGTGCCTGGTGCTCCCTTCCCCTCAGCTCGTGGTAAAGCAACTTCCAGTTTATTTAAATAAACCATAGACAGAACTGTCCTTATACACAGGTGAGAAGAATAGAAATTTAAATAATACGAATTGAGGATCAAAAAAAAAAAAAAAACCCAAACAACAACAAAAAACTGAGAATCTACAAAACCAAAATGAAAAAAAAATTACCTAAACATTGTCTATACTAGAAACTTTTTCAACAGAAAACAAATCTTTTAATTGTATCACATGAGATAAAGCTTAAAGGGCAAATGCATTTTATGGGACAAATTGACAAGAATAATGTAATTTGTAAATGAATGGTATCAGACTTGTACCGGAAGTTTTAACTTTAATAAAAGCAGTTGGAGGAAGAGTCTGAAGGCAGCGGATGACCAAATTTAACATACTGGTGGGGAGGGGTTTTGCCACACAAAGAGAAAGCAGTGTTGCCTTAGATTAATGTCATAATTAGACCCAACATCCAGTCATGCTGGGACTACACTGATTCTCAAATAGTTCTTGACACCTCAAATTCACTACTGTGTTTCATTTCTTCAACATATTTATTGAGTTTCTACTATCTCTCAGGCATTCTGGGTGTAACAGTGAGCAAAATTAACACAACTCCCTTCCCTCAAAGAACTTCCAACCAGGACAAGAAGCATATAAATAAGCACCCTATATATTATGTCAGAGCTAAAAGAGCTTCATAGATGAACAAAGCAAGGAAAGAAAACTGAGATCTTGGTATCAGAAGGTTTGTAATGTTTAACTGGGTACTGATGGAAGGTATAGAAAGGTAATTAAAGACCTGAAAAAGATGAGGGGGCAAGACATGTGACCACGCCAAAGAAGGACATGATGAAACAGCTGAAAAGCCTGATGCTGACACAGTTTTGTTGAATTTCATTCTAGCTACGTCTGTGGGCCCCATTCATGGTATGTGTTGTTCAGCTGAATGGTGGGATTTTATAATTCTGTTCATATAAATTCATAAATACATAGAATACACATAAGCATGTGTGTTATATTTATGTATATCCTCTCATACAAGGATGCATTATATTTTTTTATAAATTTTATTTATGAAAAAAATTTTTCACAATAAACATTTCAATTTTCTTATTTAATAGACAGGAATGGGACAGAATGAATTAGACTAGAAAGAAATCTTTCTTTACTCTGTATATCATACAAAATAAGAGTTATAAAGCTTCTCAGAATATTTTTTAACTGGGAGGGTAATTTAGAGACAAAAATGAGAATATCCATTATTATAGCTCATTAAGTCTTTTTTTTAAGTAAGCTCCCTAACTGAGCAAAGACCTAATAAGTTTTATAATTAGGAGCTATTGTACTTCTTCTTTTAACTTTATTTTCATCTTCAGATAAAAATTATGACAATTCTGTAATATCTTCCTAATTTTAAAAAAGTATACATTACTGAAATTTAAGGGACACTGTCAACCCGAGTGGAGTCAGACTAGCCCAGATTTGCAACCCTGTTTATCTTCATAAAGACAGTCTGACTATTACACCTCACCTTACATTCTACATGTAAGGCCTACATGTAATATTAAGGGATTTTTACAGAAAAACATGCAGCTTAAAAAAAAAAAAAAGCCTTTCTGTAACAAATCAGCGTATTCCAATACATCTACTCAGTAGCTGTGGCTTAAATATGATTTGGGAGATTTCATGAAAGAGAAAAAAGAAAGAAGGAAATGAAGGCAGGAGGAGTGGAAGGAAAAAAAATGAAACTGCCTAGCTACAAGCTGCAGAGGGAAATTAATATTCAAAAGGTTAAGGTGTCTGTGAAATGTATGTAATGAGTAACACTCATAGTTTGTTACTATAGGTTCATTGCCTCTAATGTTGAGGACGGCACATGGATAATTTACGATTCCCATTGTCCCCTCTGCAGGGATTAATTCTGAATTATTTATGTACCTATATACGCAGAGAACTGAAACATTTTAGTTAAAGTCAGCCACTCACTCATAGTCTTGAAATTATGCAGCCCTTGTTGCTAAAAATGATGTTAGCCTCTTGTGATTTAAGTCATAACATTTTATTTTCAGTCCCACTGAGAGAGAAGGCATACAGGAGGGAGGAAAAAAGATAAATTTTTCTAGAATAAATCTCAGAATGCATTTTTTAAAGATGTAAATAGATAATGGTAATTTTGTTGAGTCGAATTATTGTTGTAGAGAGCATGTAAATAAACCTTTATTTTATTCATGATTTGTGATTTTGTAGTGGAATAATACTCCACAACTTGTTTTCATATTGGGATCTTTAAATACAAAGCCTCTACATTTCAATAAAGGGAATTCCACCTACGTACTAATTAATCAAAGAATGAAATTTCATTTTTGGAAAACTGTTCTAATTCATTCAGGTTTCACAGCAAACCATTTCATTTAGTCAACTGAATTCAGAAAAAGTACTATTTCCACTTACACTCCTGAGATTACTCACCGCTATTAAAGTCTCCTTTGACTACATCAGAATTAATGAAAAAAAAATGCAGGTATTACACACTTCTCTGAAAAAAAAATAACAGATTATATTCTGGACTGATAATGTGTCTGATGGGTGCTAATCTTGTCACCTTAAGACTATCTTAACAATTTTTAATAAATCAGATTTTGAAACATTGTGTATATTTAACATGCATTTTTTGCATAATTTGGTGTAAATTATAGGTTCCTATATCAAAATTTTGACTGAAAAAAAACCGTTTTATACACAATTCTTTTAAGAAAAAAATCTGAATTAAAAAAAAAGTCTCCCAACAACTGACCCTGGGCCTTTGAAATTCAGATCAGTCTCTTCTGTTCTTAGCCATCATGCTTCCCCAAGAATCAGGGTGCACCTCAAGTAGACACAATGCTGGATAGGATACTGAGTATGAAAATAGATAAGGAATTCGAAGTTGGCAAAAGCAAAAGAATTTATACATATATATGCCACCTATAAGACATCAATTTCCCTTTTCGCGCCCACCTCATACAATTCAACAATTGCTAATAAATTAGGAGGAGGGGCATATTGATGTACTGCTTGACTCTAACACAAAGAAGTGTAGTTAGCAAAAAGCTGCAGTGGGTAATGAACAGTATTTTAACTCGGCAGTTTAACCTCCTTGTCTGTCAGCTGTGACCTTTTACCAACCCCAATGAGAGTCTGATTTCTCACTTTTGCTACTCACTGCTGGATGAGTGAATGTAGAATTTGACAGCCAGAGGTTTTACATGAAAAGGAAAGGTACTTAAAAAGCATGTTGTGATGATAGGCTACATTTATTCACTGTTCATTACGCTGGGTGCAGCGCAGCCTTGGTGGATTGATTGGGTGTGAGCGGCTTGTCTGCTGTGGAAGTGCAGAGGCGTTATTGACCTGCATGGGAGCTGGAGTGACCTCTAGATGACCCCCTTTTCACCTGAAATTGACCTTGAGAACAACCTAGGGTTCACTCTCATTTAAATAGTGGGGAAATTCGTCTAATAGCATGGGAATTATTAGAATTGATATATTGAGCATTTCCTTTTCTCCTTCCTCCTCCTCCTCTTTTTTTTTTTTAAACTTTTACAGAGGTAAATGCATGCAGGGGGTAAGGCAAGTGTTGGCTTTTAAATTTCCAGACCCTGCTGCTGCTCTGCTTGGTGTCTGTACAGATTTATGGAGGGGGCCAACCAGACTTTGGACTGCTTGACGTAAAATTTTACCATTCATCACCATTGATTAGAGTCCACACTCTGTGACAGAGCCCAAACCTGCCTATGACAATTGCTATTTCAGTTGTTATGGACCATAATGGGCCATAGGGATGATTTAAAGGAGCACAATAGCTATCTGTAATTACACATGAATAATCCATGAATTCTACACCCCGACGCTTATGATCAGACCCTAACAACCAAGGCTTGAGACATTTATTCTCGTTCTCTCTTTGGCACCTGTGCCAAAAGTTACCCATTTATGAAAACTGAAGCACAACAAGCTTACCCCTCCCACATTCAAAGCTAAGTTTTCATTCATAGTTAAAAATAAATCACACACTTGGAAAGTGATAGAATATTGCCTTTTTACAGATGGTGTGCTCACTAATTGAACTTATTTCTTATTAGCAAAGGATGCCCATTATCATTTCATCAATTAGCATCAAGTAAATACATTAGATGTTCAGTATAATAGCTGGTAGGGCCGGAACAGAGAAAGTAGAACATTTATTATTATTGTTTTCATGTTTAAAAAAAATGTTTTACTTGAAGTCTTTAGCCGTATATTTGGCCAAAAAACTAAGGGAAAAAATCAAGATCATAAATAGTTTCAGTGGTAGAGTAGAAACTGTTGAAACTAATATACTAACCAAGGAATTCATTATCTTATACCTCAACAGTGAAGTATTCTCTAATTTTATGTGGAATGGGGAAATGGATAAAATGTTTGCCAAGTGAGCTTATGCAATGTGTTCAGCCTCTAAGGTCCAAAGCACTGGCACAAAAACACCTAATAAAAAAATCACACTTATCAGTGACTCCTCAGGATAGTCCCATGTCCAGAATATATCCTGAAGTAGGGACCAAGCTATGGGTACAGTCATTTTAAAGACTTTTTTTTTAAAGGGGACCAAGTTTTTTTCTTGGTATTTCCAGAAGACGCCAACTCTTCTAGATCCAAGAATGGGAATCTATGCAAAGCTTTTGTAAGCTTGCTTCTTGTAGCTCTTAAAAATTTGTGTAACCGACTGCTAAATTCAGTTCATTTTGAGATTTTGATTTCCTGACATTTTAGGAAAAAGTTTTGGCATGTGCTTTTGGTCTGTCTACCACATATTCCAGAAAAGTGTCCTGTCTGCCTGGTTTATGACAACATTTCAGTAGCTCAACCTATTTGGGGCACAGGAGTGTTGCTTAATGCAGAAGCACTTTTTCATACTGTTCAAATATTTACATGCAAGGCTACAAGCTTATTAGCAATCTGGTGAAGTATTTGTAAATCTGGATCAAAATTCTGACAGGATATTTATTGCATTGACTTGACCTATTTTCTATCTAAAGCCCTACTCCATAATACTTGTTTCATTTGATGTTAATCCTATGCATAAAAGGGAGTAACTATGACATTTGTACACAGTAACACTCTAGCATCCACACAGGAGGATTCTACTAATCTGATTCGCCCCCTGCCTCCCTCAGTGTGTGAGGTGCTTACACCTATGACTGTTTCAAAGCTCCAGAAGGCCCTAACTTAACCAATGTGTGTTATCTATTACATTTTATTTTCCTCCTCTCTCATTACAGTGATAAACCACTGCAAGGGTCCTCAGCAGGTTAGAGGACTTACGAATTGCAATTATTCTAATTTAGGATTATATCATGCTTTTTTAATCCTTGGGAAGTTATTTTTCCTCTTCAAATCGTTCTAATACTGAAATGTGTTTTGGATATTCTGCAAAGGGGGATTCACTGCAAGACTGAAATGTAACTCTTATGTTTTTAAAAGTAACTAATTTAAAATGAAATAAAAGATGACACTTTTTTCCAAGCCATGTAAATGATTTTTTTTCAAACAGTATTTTCTTCTAACTGTTCCCATTTGTCTACCCACCAAGTAAACTCAAAGCAGGGATATTTTTCCTTAACAGCAAATTCTTTACAGAATATAACAAAAATAAAGACGTAATTGGTATGACATTAGAAACCATGTACTCATCTAGTCAGCCTCCATCTCATCTTTGTTCCTACCTCTCTATAAAGGATAAGGCAGTTTTGCCCAAAGGAAGAAATAAAAGGGAATCCTCGTTAAAAGGTACATTAACGAAAAAAGAACAGCTTTATTGGGGACATGTGCATAAAGGGATGTTTGAGTAGTAAATGATAATTTACTTTTGAGGTATATTAAAAAGGTTTAATCTTACTGATCATGAGTTAAATTGGATGTTTTAATCAGTTAGTGAGTGCCAAAAATAATTATGCCAGAGCGCTTAGTCTGCAGAACATGTACACAAAGCATATAAATCCTTTGCTTCCCCAGGGATTGCTCAGAATAACACACAACTAAAAGACAAAAGGGATATCAAACTCATATAAATTAACATTGCAAATGATCTGAAAAATACAATAAATAACATGATCCCATCCCTTTGAATATGCAGCACAGGGAAGGGTGTCCAACACAAATATATGCATTCATCTTCTGTATCCTTGCTAAACTTTTCCAGTAAACTTTTCTTCCATTTACTTTCTACAGTTCAATTCAAGGTCACCCCTTTCATTGAGAGTGCTGGGCTGGGTGACAGAGCATAGAAATCTGTGTTCCTTTTACAAATGAATGTGAAAAATAGCATTATTTTCCTAATGAGCTTTTATTGAGGAAGTAAAATAAAGGAGTTGGACCCAAGGTCCTTTGAGAGTCCTTTGAAGTTCTAAAAATTTTATGATTTTAAGGTAAATATTTACCACAATTTTGATATACCTAACCAACCAATTATAAAGATATGGGTAAAAATCAAGAATATGAAAATGAATACATGCATATTCATGTATGACTGAAGAATTGTTCTGTGCACCAGAAATTGACACAACATTGTAAACTGACTATAACTCAAATAAAAAAATTTTTAAATAAATTTAAAAAAAAGATATGGGTAAAATCATTTCAACTCCTGCATAATGTTTTGAAATGAAGTATTTCTAAAATGCTAATAGCTACAAAGGCTGGGGTAGACCATAGGCATTACTCCATTTTTGTGAAAAATAGAAACAATATGAATAATTTTGTGCGTTAAACTTGCCACACCCCTTAAATCCCCATTTAGATGTCTTTTTACCTCTTATGTGAACTAAGTACTCGTTCATTTGCAATAATATAATTTGAAAGTAATGATATCTTCATCATTTTTTCCATTGATAATTGTACAATTTTTAGGTGCAAACAGTATTTCCTAACATAAAAGAATATTTTGGGTCACAGATTACTTTCAGTCACTATTTAAGATTATTTTTAAGTGTAAAAAAATGATTAAAGTTGAGGTAGCCACACCAGAAAAAAATTAAAAGTTTCTAAAATGTGTTTCTCTTTAAATAGTAGAATTCACCCTGGAATATTTATTCATGTTTGATGTAAAAGCTTATCATTTTCTGGAGCTTGATGATTATTGAAAGCTAAAAGAAGAGTGGGATGAGGTTAAGTGAATCATCAGTTACACATCTGATGTTTTTCCCATCATGTAACTTAATTGGTTTACACTGATTTTGTGCTGGAGTATTTAGGGACAACATGGGGCCTTTTCTGCAGATCTGAACAGCTGCTTGATTTGTTAATGAACAAGGTCATCAGTAGCCAATTGCTCATAGCTGAAAAATTGCATGCTCCTGGTTAGTCCAATGGAAAGAGAATTTTTTAGATGTGGCTTTTGTGTTTGACACTGTTGTCTTCTGGGTGATTTGGGTACATTCCCCTGTTCCGTTTGTAACCCAGTTTCATTATATGCAAAACAGACATACAAATTTTTATTCTGTGTAATAGATCAAAGGATGTGATAGAATTACTCCTCTTTGAAACACAGGAACAAATGTGTCCCCGTTATCACGTACTTAGCAGTTATCACTACTATTTGGTGGGGGGGGGGTCACATATCCCTTTGAAAAGGTAGGGACTTCTATCCACAAGTTTGTGTATAAGTACACACACACAAACACAACATTTTTCAAAAAAATATGAGGATGTTCACATATGTCAGGTTAAGAGCCCTTTCAACAGAATTATTTTAAAATCAATTTCCTTTAGTGCCAAAAGAATGATACTTTAAAGAGAAAAGAGTTTCTAAACAATCATATGGGAAACAAGGAATTAGGTACCATGTTATGAAAATCAATTAAACGTTTTTCTTCAAATAATGAGCCATTCCTCTTGGACAACAAAATGTGTATTTGCAAAAGGAATATACCAATTCATCTGAGTTACCTCTTCTAGGAACAGGATCATTGAAAAACTATTTTGTACTTGTTTGAAAGATATAATACTTCACTGAATATGCATTTTCATTTTTTCCTATATTTTCAGCATAATTTCAATGGTCAGCTAAACAATGTATATATATGTATACTGTGTTAATAACAATTCTGAAAATGAGATTTAAAAGTGAATTCAGTGCCCTTCAGTGTGTTGTTATTCTCTCCTATTCCAGTTGTTTCCTCACATATTATCTGATCCAGAAGAGATACTTCAAATGACTGGACAGTCACAGACCTTGTTTTTGAACTTCATTATTTTACTTACCTTGGTAGTTAATAATGCTTCCATTCAGAGAACAAACACATAATCAAATGCTGAAATGTCAATGGTGGTATCTCACTGGAGTTCTAAAAAAGAGATGAAGAAACTTTATAAATAACATTAGAACTTAAATTTTCAAATTGGATTTTTATTTGGTACATTATTATTAATGAACACATTAATATCATCATCCTATTTTCAGAGATTATCTTGGTTTACAAAAATAAAGAGTTCTGCTTGATTTTAATTTAACCTGAAATTTAAAAAAAAAAAAACCCTCCATGGTCAAGCATTATAATTATTTCCTTACATATACCTTTAATTCCTTTGCCCCTCTCTTGATTCTGGTTAAAACCAGATTTCCTCCTCCTCTGCTCCCACACAGCTAAATCTGGCTGGAGAACAGCACCCCATCATGCTGACTGGTCTCACTTTATATTCCTGTTCATAGCCTACACTGGGCTCTTGATGATCTCTGTAATCATTAAATATGTCTCCAGTACATTCACACTTCTATTCTCTAGACAAGTTTTACACATCTTCTCACTCTTCACCCCTCAAGCTCCTCTTTCTTGTCCTGAGTCAGCTGGTGACATTTTTTTCCTTCACTGAAAACGACTGAAGCACTCAGAGAAGACCCTCCAAAGAACCTACCCGCCACATTCCCCAGTACTTGTGCTCTTGTACTTCCTGCCTGATGCCGTTCATGTCATTCCCAAGCTCTTTTCTCACTCGAAGTCTGACTTTCATACAAGTTCCCATCTTTCATTTCTACTCAAGGACATAGCTCCAGAAATTCTGCCCCTCACTTTCTCCTATAACATCTACTACTCACTCTTTGCTACACCTTTCCCATAGGCATATGGGAAATAATACACTGATTATTATAGTATTATTTCTCCTATCTTAGAATAAACTTTTTTCATCTTTTTGTTCCCTTTCAGCAAAACTCCTCATCAGACCTTTCTACTCTATGTTCAATTTCTCTCCTCCCATTCTCTATTGATGTTACCCTAGTCCCTACCACC
The DNA here is from genome assembly GCF_036321535.1 of Camelus dromedarius. Taxonomy (NCBI): domain Eukaryota; kingdom Metazoa; phylum Chordata; class Mammalia; order Artiodactyla; family Camelidae; genus Camelus; species Camelus dromedarius. Next base: position 62,535,393 of record NC_087438.1, read on the forward strand.
ACCACCACTGCCACCACCACCAAATTCCTCTCTTTGATCACAACTCCATTATAGTAAATCCAAGTCACACTTGACTTATCAGCAGTCAACAGAGTTGATGACTCCTCTTCCTTGAGACATTTCCTTCACCTTATTTCCAGGTCACAGTCTCTTGATTTTCCTCCTACCTGACTAGTGCCTTGTTCTCTGACTCCTTTACTGGTTCTTCCTCTTCTCCTAGGCTTCTTAATTTGAATGTTTCCTAGAACTCATTCTCACATTGCCTCTTTCCCCATTCCTTGCTTATATCACATAGTTCCATGGCTTTAAAAAAGTATCTATATTCTTACACTCTCAAACATTTATTTCCAGTTTAATTATCTCTCCTAAATTGAGACCTGACATAGCCATGTGAGTGTCTAATAGACAAATCCAACATACATCTAAATTTGATCTTCTCTCCCCAAATCTGTTCTACTACAGCCTTTTAGACCCCAGTTGATGACAGCTGTATCCTTCAGTTATTCAGGTCAAAAGCCATGTTTAATCCATCTGCAAATCTCATCAGCTGCTCCTTCAAACATCTAGGATCTACCTCTCACCTCTCCTGACCATCCTAGTCAGAACCACCTTCTTCTCTCCTTGGCACATCAAAGACAGAACTCCATGCCTGAAAACCAACAAAACCAACAAGGGAAAAAAAACCCAGGTCTACAAGTTATCTAATTGTTAAAGATAAGAGACAGGTTCTAAAATAATTATAATAAATATATCTATGAGATGAGAAAAATGAAGATAACTGAGTAAAATTTTTAACACTAAGCTAAAACCTTTAAAGAGAATCAAATGAAAATTCTAGAACTAAAAAATAAAATACGTGAAATTTGGGACGTATCAACAGCATGTTAGACACAGCACAAAACTGTTCAACAGAATAGAATATGTCCAGGTCAGAAGAATATATCAAAATGATGAACAAAGGCAGGGGGGAAGAAAGATACATTAAAGACTACAAAAAGCATAAAAAATGTTGGACAAATTAAAAAAATGCAAGTCTACCATGTGTGTAACTGAACTCCCGGAAGGAGAGGAAAGAGAGAAAAAAATAGGAGATGAGAGGGAAGAGCCAAAATGGCGGAGCAGGACACTTGTAGCTCACACTCTCCCACAAATACACCAAGAGTGAAATCCACGGACCCACCCATTCAATCAGGACACCTGCTGAACTTTGACAGAACATCATCTTCTTCAAAAGACAAAACTCACCACAAGTCTGGTAGGAGAAAAGGAAAAAAGAAAGAAGAAAAAGCAAAACACTGAGGGACCAGTCCCATGGGGAGGGAGTGGCAAAGGAGGACCAGCGCCAGTTTGCTGAGTCTCCCCCTCTCCAGCAGAGAGGTCAGCAGGACGGAGAGGGAGCCTCTGAGGCTCAGATCTGTACAGAATAGCCCTTGACTGACAGCTAAACGGGCACAAAATTTCCTCACAACCCTCCGCCCTAGACACGAACTGGCAGGTGGGGAATGGGACAGGCTGCCCAAGCTGGGCAGAGGACTGGGGCAGGCTGTACAGAGGCCACCTTGGGGACTGCAGTGTGCTGGCTGTGTGCCATGGCTAGGAGAGTATACAGGTCAGAACAGACTGGCTCCCCCAGAAAATACAAAAAAAAAAAAAAAAAAGCAAAGCAACACTGCTGGTGTGCCCTGTGGGGAGGGGCACTGTGGCCTTTGTCTCCACAGACCCATGGCACTATTACCAGTGCGTTCTCAGGAGAAGAGAGGTGGGGCTCAGCCACAGCCACCATATTCTCAGGCTCCCAGGTGAAGGTGGGGTTGAAACCTGAATCCTTACCTAGGGGCTCTGCAACCTCTTCGGCGGGGGTGAGATTTGTTTACAGCCCCAGGCAGAGGGGACTGTTCTGCACCAGGGCCTCTGTGAACTCAACATCTCTAAGACAAATGAACGAGGTGCAGAGTTCTGGCACAGAGCAGAGGTAAGGGCTGGTCCGCCATTTTCTGTGAGCCTGCCAGTGGAGCATGGACCCTATGCAATGCAGGGAGCAGCACTGAACAGGGAGTGATCCAAACACCTACCATGCAGTGCCGGGGCATGGCGCCAGGACTTGGCCTCAGGAGCAGGTGCAACCCGCCCGCCTACTATGAGCAGCACAGATCTGGAGCGCCACCAGGGGGCCTCTGGAAACAGCAAGCAGAGTTCACACATCAGAGCAAGAGCAGGAGCGGCTACAACCACAGAACAAAAAGGAGGCCCCGCTTAATAGCCAGGGCAGGCTCTGGCCACAACAACACTGGCCACACCCTCAACCAAAGGGATAACAGACAAAAGGCACAGAAGGAAGACTTGGCAACCACTCATACTTAAGAAGGACCTCTCGACAAAATTAAGAAAGCACAGTCTCCACGGGAACACATCCACCTTTTTTTCCTTTTCTATTTAATTTTCTTTTTTAATTTATAATTTTTTAAATTTTTTAATCCCTTTTAAAATTGTCTTTTAAAATATTATTAATTCTTTTAAAATTTGTCACAATTTGATTTTTATTTCTCTTTGTTTTGTTCTTCTGTTATTGATTACACTGTTTTCAAATCTTTTTTCTTCTTTAAAAATTTTTTTTTTTTTAGTTTTGTTTCCACATCCACTTTAGATAAACAAACAAACCCCTTCAGGACCACAGTAGGTAACTGATACTCCATAAGCCACAGTGCCAGAGAGATATAAATGAAGTGAAGAAGCAGAGGAACCACTCCCAATTAAACAAGAGAAATCCGAACAAGAGAAATCCCTGAAAGAATGATCAATGAAATAGACCTTGATAATCTACTAGATCATGATTTCAAAAAAGGAATATTAATACTGAAGGAACTAAAAGAAATTGTGAATAGAGGCAGAAAATACGTCCAAAAGGAAATTGAAACTATAAAGAGGAGCCAACTAAAAATGGAAAACTCATTTGCTGAGATGAGAGCTGAGTTTAAAGGCTGTAAAAAGTTGTCTAGATAATGCAGAGTAATGAAGAAGTGACCTAGAAGACAGGACAACAGAAGTCACCCAATCAGAACAGCTGAGAGAAAAGCAAAAACCAATGAAAACAATATAAGGGACATATGGGATAATATAAAGCATATCAACCTATGCATAATAGGGGTCTCAGAAGAAGAAAAAGAAAAGGGGATTGAAAAGGTATTTGAAGAAAACATAACTGAAAACTTCCCAAACCTAGAAAAGGAATCAAATATCCAAGTAAAGGAAGCACAGAGGGTCCCAAACAAGAAGAACCCAAACAGACCCACACCAAGACATATTATAAGTAGGATGGCCAGGATTAAGAATAAAGAAATGATTCTAAAGGCAGCAAGAGAAAAACAAAGAGTGAGTTACAAGGGAACCCCATAAGGTTTTCAGCTGATTTCTCTACACAAACACTACAGGCCAGAAGGGAGTGGCAAGATATAATTCAAAGTCCTGAATGAAAAAAAGATGCAACCTAGGATACTTTATCCAGCAAGGCTATCATTTAGAATAGAAGGAGAGATAAAGAACTTCACAGACAAGCAAAAACTAAAAGAATTTAGCAACACTAAAAGAAATATTGAAAGTTCTGCTCTAAATAGAAAAGAAGCAGGATGCTACAGAAAGGAGAAAACCGTAATTGGAAAGGCGATAACTACAATGAATTACAACAGAATAAACATGAAGTTGTAAAAGAAGACATCTAAATCATTAAGGGTGGGAGAGGGGAGCAAGAAAATATAGAGTTTTGTTGTTGTTGTTGTTCTTGGTAGGATGGGTTTAAGCTTATATTACTATCAATTTAAAACAAACAGATATGGTAATGGGTTAATATACATACAAAACAGGGTAACTACAAGCCAAAAGTTTACAATAGAGTCACAAAAACTAAAAAGAAACCAAGATAATACAAAGGAAAATTATCAAACCACAAAAAGAAAAAGAAAGGAGCAAAGAGGAAATATGAAATAAACTGTAAGACTAAGTTTGAAATGGCAATAAACATACATCTATAATTACCAATAAATAATACTTACCATAATTATAATCAATAATTACCATAAATGTCAATGGACTAAATGCTCCATTTAAAATACAGAGTGGCAGACTGGATAATAAAACAAGAATCTACAATATTCTGCATACAAGAGACCCACTTTAGGGAGAAGGACACACATAGATTGAAAGTGAGAGGATGGAAAAAGATATTCCATGCAAATGGAAATAAGAAATCAGGAGTAGCAATACTGATTTCAGACAAAATAGGCTTTAAAACAAAGAAAGATAAAGAAGGACACTATATAATCATTAAAGGAGCAATACAAAATGAGGATATTACACTTGTTAACATTTATGAACCCAATATAGGAGGACCTAAATACATAAAGCAAATACAGACATACAAGGAGAATCATAGTAGGAGACTTTAACACCCCATTAACATCACAGGACAGATCTTCCAGACAGAAAATTAATAAGGCAATAGAGAAAATAAATGATACAATAAAACAATTAGACTTGGCTGATATTTTCAGAACATCACATCCCCAAAAATAGAATATACATTCTTTTCAAGTGTACATGGAACATTTTCTAGGATAGATCATGTACTCAGGCACAAAAGAAGCCTCAACAAATTTAAGAAGATAGAAATGATTTTAAGCATCTTTTCTGACCACAATGCCATGAAACTAGAAATCACTACAGAAAAGAAAAGGAGAAAAAAATTACTGCATGGAGATTAAACAACATGCTGCTAAAAAAACAATGGGTCAATTATGAAATCAAAGAAGAAATTAAAAAATACTTTGAGACAAATGACAATTAAAACACAACCACACAAAATCTATGAAATGTAGCAAAAGCAGTCCTAAGAGGTAATCCATAATGATACAGGTCTTTCTCAGAAAAGAATAATCTCAAATGTACAATCTAACCTACCACCCAAAAGAATTAGAAAAAGAAGAGCAAACAAAACCAAAAGTCAACAGAAGGAAAGAAATAATAAAGATCAGGGAGGAAATAAATAAAATAGAGATTAAACAAACAACAGAAAAAAAATCAATCAAACCAAGAGGTTGTTTGGAAGAGTACATGAAATTGACAAACCTCTGGCCAAGGTTACAAAGAAGAGAAGAGAAAGCACAAATAAGGAAAATAAGAAAGAAAAATGAAGAAATTACAACCAATCCCACAGAAATACAAAATATCATATGAGAATACTATGAACAACTGTATGGAAACAAAACAGATAACCTAAAAGAAATGGACAAATGTCTGGAAACATACAGTCCACCAAGACTGAATCAAGAAGAAATTGACCACTTGAACAAAACAATCACTAGAAATAAAGTAGAATTTGCAATAGAAAACCTCCCTACAAATAAAAGTCCAGGACCAGACTGCTTCACTGGGGAATTCTACCAAACATACAAAGAAGAATTCATACTGGTCCTTCTGAAACTATTCCAGAAGATTGAAAAGAAGGGAGTACTCCCAAACTCAATCTATGAAGCCACCATCACCCTGATACCAACATCAGACAAAGACACTATCAGAAAAGAAAGTTACAGACCAGTATCACTATTGAACATAGATGCAAAAATCCTCAACAAAATATTAGCAAACAGAATCCAACAGCACATAAATAAGATCATATAGCATGATCAAGTGGGGTTCATCCCAGGAACACAAGGATGGTTCAACATATGGAAATCAATCAATGTGATACACCACATCCACAAAAGGAAGGACAAAAACCACATGTTCATTTCAATGGATGAAGAAAAAGCATTTGGTAAAATTCAACACCCATTTATGATAAAAACCCTTATCAAAGTGGGTATAGAGGGAACATATCTCAACATAATAAAAGCTATTTATGACAAACCTACAGTCAGCATAGTACTCAATGGTGAAAAACTCAAAAGCTTCCCACTCAAATCTGGGACAAGACAAGGCTGCCCACTAACACCACTCCTATTCAACATAGTCTTGGAAATCCTAGTCACAGCAATTAGGCAAGAGAAAGAAATAAAAGGGATCCAAATAGGAAAAGAAGAGGTAAAATTGTCAATATATGCTGATGACAAGATACTATATATAGAAAATGCTAAAAGCTCCACACAAAAACTACTAGAGCTAACACAAGAACTCAGCAAAGTAGCAGGATACAAGATTAACGTACAGAAATCAGTTGCATTCCTTTACACTAACAATGAATCAACAGGAAAAGAAAGTAAAGAAATAACCCCTTTTAAAATAGCACCCAAATTAATAAAATACCTAGGAATAAATCTAACCAAAGAGGGGAAAGACTTATACATGGAGAACTACAAAACACTGATTAAGAAAATTAAAGACGACTTAAAGAAATAGAAAAATATCCCATGCTCCTGGATTGGAAGAATTAATATTGTTAAAATGGCCATACTGCCCAAGGCAATCTATAGATTTAATGGAATCCCTATCAAATTACCCAGGACATATTTCACAGAACTAGAACAAATCATATTGAAATTTATATGTAATCACAAAAGACCAGAATTGCCAAAGCAATAGTGAAGAAAAAGAAAGAAGCTGGAGGAATAACTCTCCCAGACTTCAGACAATACTACAGAGCTACAGTAATCAAAATGTAATCAGCATGGTATTGCTACAAAAACAGACATATGGATCAATGGAACAGAGAGCCCAGAAAAGAACCCACAAATTTTTGGTCAATTAATCTTTTACAAAGGAGGCAAGAACATACAATGGAGTAATGATAGTCTCCAGCAAATGGTGTTGGGAAAACGGGACAGCTGCATGTAAATCAGTGAAGTTAGAATACCCCCTCACATCATACACAAAAATAAACTCAAAATGGATCAAAGACTTAAACATAAGACAAGACACAACAAATCTCCGAGAAGAAAACATAGGCAAACATTATCTCAGATACATCTCAGCAATGTTCTCCTAGAGCAGTCTATACAAACAATAGAAATAAAAGCAAAAATTAAACTAATTAAACTTACAAGCTTTTGCACAGCAAAGGAACCATAAGCAAAATAAAACAACAACCTACAGAATGGGAGAAAATATTTGCAAAACATGAAACTGACAAGGGCTTAATTCCCAGAATATATAAATAGCTCATAAGACTTAATAAAAAAAAATTCAAAAATGGGCAGAAGACCTAAAAAAGCAATACTCCAATGAAGACATATGAATGGACAAAAGGCACATCAAAAAAATGCTCAATATTACTAATTATCAGGGAGATGCAAATCAAAACTACAATGAGGTATCATCTCACACCAGTCAGAATGTCCATCATTCAAAAGTCCACAAGTGATAAATGCTGGAGAGGGTAAGGGAACTCTCTTACACTGTTGGTGAGAATGCAGTTTGGTGCAGCCATTGTGGGAAACAGTATAGAGATTCCTCAAAAGACTAAAAATAGACTTACCATATGATCTAGCAATCTCACTCCTGGGCATATATCCAAAGGGAACATTAATTTAGAAAGACACCTGCGCCATAATGTTCATAGCAGCACTATTTACAATACCCAAGACATGGAAACAACCTAAATGTCCGTCGACAGATGACTGGATAAAGAAGCTGTGGTATATTTACACAATGGCATACTACTCAGCCATAAAAATGATAAAATAATGCCATTTGCAGAGATGTTATTCTAGAGATGGACCTAGAGAATGTTATTCTAAGTGAAGTCATTCAGAAAGAGAAAGACAAATACCATATGTTATCACTTATATGTGGAATCTAAAAAAAAAAAAAGACAAATGAACTTATTTACAAAACAGAAACAGACTCAGAGACATAGGAAACAAACTTATGGTTACCAGTGGGGGAGAGGTTGGGAAGAGATAAACTGGGAGTTCGAGATTTGCAGATGTGTAATATATATAAAATAGATAAATAAGTTTCTACTGTATAGCACAGGGAACTATATTCAATATCTTGTAGTAGCTGACAGTGAAAAAGAATATGAAAATGAATATATGTATGTTCATGTATGACTGAAGCATTGTGCTGTACACCAGAAATTGACACAACATAGTAGACTGACTATACCTCAATTTAAAGAGTATTTGAAGAGATATTGGCTGCAAATTATCCAAAATTTATAAAAGGCACTGACCAATAGATTTAAGAAGTGCTATGAAATCCATGCAGAATAATTACAAAGAAAACTATACAAAAAGCACTATAGGAAGACTACTGAAAAGCAAAGACAACAGAAAATTAATCAGCAATGAGAATGAACTATACTACACAAAAAATATCTATGAATCTAAAAACGTATTTTTAAATAGAGAAGGTGAGCAAAAATTTTTTATGTACTGCATAATTGTATTTATATAAATTACAAAAATAGATGCCTCCAATCTTTAGTGCTAGAAGTCAGGAAAGAGGACAGTGACTAAAAAGAGGTACAAGCGGCATTTGGGGTCTAGTAAAGTTCTATTTCTTAATCTTGGGGCTGGTTACATATAAATGTTCACTTGTCACAAACTCATGATACACATTTATGATATTTTACTTTTCCGTAGCTATTTTATACTTTACTAAAAGTTTACACTTTAAAAAAAATGGACACTATAGTAGGAGAATAAAGTCCTAGATCAAGGTGATGCACAGAAAATGAAAATTAACTAAGAATTATTAAGAAACTAAGATCTGATCCGTTGGGGTTGTCTACCTGAAATAATGACTCAAAAACATACAAAAAATGAAATAATCATAATTATTAAATAGTCTTAGGAACTTTTATAATAAACAAATACAACTACCTATAAAGAACATTTTGTTAAAAAAATCTTTAAACCTGACATTCTGATTTCTGGATACTGACAATACTCTAACTAATGGCAATGAAGAACAAACTTTTGAGTCAAATAAGAATTGTAAGGTGTAATGTCCTGTCCAAGAAACCAAAAGAAAGCAAACAAAATAATCATCTTGTTTCTTAAAGTAATAAATATACACAATTTTATCATTTTGTACATAGTGCTGCCAACTGTATAATTTTCTAGTTGACTTCCTTCTTTTCAGTCTTGATTGTTTGACAATTTTTAGATAATAGTATTAGAATTTAAGTGAAAATAGAAGACAAAATGTGAAATGCATGAGTCGGGGGGTGTATATATTTAGGCATAGAATTAAGATGTAAATTTTTGTCAAAGTATATAATTCTAGCTCACTTGTGAGGATTACAGATCTGCTACATGATAAGAGATGTGACAGAAAAGCTGGTTCAGTAGCAATAATAGTAGGTGACATATTAGCAATATAACTAAGTGCCAACCAAAGTCTTTCACAGTTACTATGCCAGGATTAAAATAGAAATCAGACACATGTTTCTATCAGATGTGGGTTCATTGGTAAGATGCAGCTGTTGCCATCAGTACAAAAATTGAAGATAAATGGATTCATACTTTAAGAGGTTATAGCATCTTCTGATCATCTAAATTCAGGTTATACTTTAAATGACATGAAGCACCAAACAATGATATGTTAAGTGATTTCAAACACCTTGCCACGTAGTGATTCTCAAAGCACGTATCAAAAGTCTCTGCATAACGGTTTATATTCAATTCAACTAGGTCTTACTAAGTACCGTGGAAAAGACTGAAAGTTGCCTCTCAATATCCATTCGCCCCTTTTTTTTTTAACAATGGAATCCCGATTTTTGATGGGCTGCCACGCACCCAGTTCAAAAACTACATTTCCCAGCTTCCTTTGCATATGCAGCTATGTGACTGCGTCAGTAAGATTAAAATTAAGTAGTATATACTTGAAGACGAAGGAGGTATCCTTTATTCCTTCTTCCCTTATCCTGCTTTCTAGAACACATACATGATGCCAGGATTTCCACTAGCCAACTTGGATTCTATGGGCACACCCTAGGAGTGACAAAGGGGTGACCTAAAAAGAACTCGTACCTGAGGTAGCTTTGAAGCTGCCAGTCCAGCCCTGTTCTGCCAACTTCAGGGAATTTTAAACACTAGAGAAAAATTAACTTTTTTGGCTCACAGTTACTTAGAAGACATATAAAGTGCAGCTAAACCCAAATCTGATACAAATCCATGCTAAATAGAAGTGGTGTGTGCTTGCTGGTGCAAAGAACATAAAAGGGAAATAGAGCTCACCTTTGCACAGTGGAGGAAACCTTAGAATTTAACGTGTGTGGAAACATAGGAATTGTTCATGCTGTTCGTCAGTAAGTGAAAAATGATACTTTGGTCAGAAGTGCAATTTAATCATATCTTTCTGATCTAATTTAAGGAAGGTAATTTAGATCTATTATCTGCCATCATTAAGAAGTCAAATGAAGATTAACACTAAGCCAAGATCTCATTGGGAACAATATGTAGACCACCCTATAGAATACACTAGACATTTGAAGAGTGAACTCAGATAATCACTTTCACTCATTAAATGTATTCAAGGCTCTGAGTTATGTCACTTGCATGATCTTTGTAGTGTAATCTAATGATAACATAAAGATAAACCTAATCAGTTGTGGACAATACAAAATACCAAACCAAACCAGTCATTCATGTGATTACATAAACCTGGATTTAAGATTCACTTAAAATAACAAAGGCTTAGAACTATGATCCTTTTATTGAAATCACCACCAGAACTATAAGGTATCCTCTGCTTTCTGGCTGTACTGAGTAGTCATTAGAAAACAGAAGTCAACTCCAAGATATAAGAAAAAATGCCCTAGAGTTCTGAGATCCATGCATAATTGCCGTAGGCTCCTGATCTGTGAAAACAATCCTTCTGAGTTTGTTTTACAATGAAAAGTATTTAGTAGGAAACACTCCCTATTCATATAGCTTTAAGACACTAAGTCCAGTATGAATTGGGAGTTATTCTGTAACCAAAGCACTTAAAAGCTTGTTTTAGTGAAAGAAATGAAGAAGTAATAGTTCCACATATATAAAATCATGCTACCACAGAAAAATCCCTGCTTAGGAGCCTCATTCTTTAGATGTTCATTCCCCCTAGAAATCTTTAAACATATCCAAAACATGTGTAAGTCAGCACAGGAATAACACTTCAAACATTTACATTTACTATGGGCACCCACATTTTGCCTAGAAATTTACTCTAGACTTCCCCACTAACTCTGATAGAAATGGTCTTGGGTCCCCGGTTTCAGTGCCCACTATTGATTCAATGCCTCTGATCTGTTGTGCATCCACAGAGTCTTCTCAGCTCCTCCCATAAGGAGACTGAGTCTATTTCCCCACCCACTGAACTAGAGCTAGTTTTATGACTTGCTTAATGAATAAAACATGACAGAACTGAGTTTGTACAAGTACTGGACCCTGGGCCTCAAGTCTTCGCCCTCTAACAATGTTGCCCTAAGACTGCCATGTAAGGAGCCAATCTAGACTCCCACAGGATAATGGTCCATGAAGAACTAAGGTTCCCCAGCCATCAGCCTACAGTATTTACCATCTTGGACATTCTTGCCAATCAGATTCTCCAGTGAAATATAATCATCTAAGAAACCAAGAGGCAAAACCAGCAATGGAATTTCCCAAATTCACGTTGGACAGTAAATTGATACTGCTTTAAGCCACAGAATTTGAGTGAATAGCCAATAGCTTGTTGTGAATAGCCAATTTATATAATGCCTAATCTTCTTCTCAGTGGACCCCTGGATAGATGACCTGTTTTGGACCACCTATCTGACTTTTTTCAAGTTTCTACTATTAAAACACCACTGGAAAAGCATTTTTCTTTCTCATTTTCACGGTCTGCAGCCATGGTAAAGATAACCAATCTCTGAATGGCCAGTCCCTATGCTCCACCCAGACCTTGTCACTCTGCCCTATTTATTATGTACCTCCTTATTCAGGATGCCACAGACCTGGTCTGCTCTGTCTATATGGCAGAATGGAATCTTTTCCTATCAGTCAGATTCACCCAGTAAGTTTCCTTTCTGATTCTTCAAAAAAAAATTAATTCTGAACTTGAAAATGGCCATAGAAAGATGAATAAATAAGAACAAATTCACACCTTAAATGACAGAGAATTTATTAAAAAGGCAATTTAAGGATAAATATATTATGTAATATACATTGGCTTACATACCACAAACCATAAAATCTTGAGCACACATGTCCTGTGGTTTAGGGGCTAACTACCAAGCTTTCCTCATCTGGGTATTGGTGAAGTCTTTAAACTTAAGTCCTCAAATACATAAGTCCATATTTTCCTTTAAATTGCACAGGATTGGTTTTACCCTCTAAATATATTTTAATCTTCTAGTTGTCAAACTGACTTGCTAATTGCCGAATCAGGCTGGTCTATCAGTATTTGTTCAGTGCCTAGTATCAGCTGCACACAGATCATCAACCAAGAAACCATAAACATTTATGAACCTAAATACTGGTGAGGATATCCATGTAATTACAGTGAGTCTTCCTATAATGTGCTAGGATTTCTGAAAAGTTTCATTAAAAATGGCATTCATGAAGTGCCTGATCCTTTCTTCCTTAATTGTTACTTTTTATTTATAATCAAGTGCCCTCAGATTTGGTTCAAAGCATTTCACTAACTTCCCTACTAAGGTTTTGTTACATAACCACTTATGCCCATTACAGACTGTTTGGAGTCTCACAGATATCAGCTGCTTCCTCTAACTAATTAATTGTCCACCATTCCAAATTAAACTATCTAACCACTGTTAAGCTTTTGTGAATTCCAGTGGATATCTAAGGAAAGTCAACAATATTTTTGATAGACTTCTCTTCTGTTAGTAAATCCTTAAATATTTTCTCCTTTCATGGAGTTCAGAGAATATATTCCACTATCTGTTTACTAGAGAATCATGTAGAATAATTTGTATTTTTACACAATTCTTTGGCCAAAATGAAGCCCAAGTAATATGCAAAGTCTAGAAATACAATGATATTTTTACCAAAATAGCCCAGATTTTTTGTGTTCAGTAATGGAAAAACAAAATTAGACCCTTCTGCAAACCTCCATTTTGCACATCTGGGCCAATTTAACAATCAATGCTGCCCCACTTGTTAAGTTAATTCCTATTTCTCATCAAGGGGAGGATATTATGCCTACTCTAGGGTAATGGCAGGGTAATTCTACATAAAGTCAGACTTACTGATTTTTATAGTTAATAGGGTTCTGGAATCCAGTTTCCACTGCAGGAGTGAGAGGTGTTTCCCACACCAAAAGCAGTTCTGACACCAGCTGAGAACCCTACAGTTTAGCTCAGTTGACACTACTGGGAGATAAAGTTAGATTCCACAGGTTGACGGCTCAGACCGACAAAACTGCTCTCCCCACTACCCCTGACCACCTCCGCCGCCCTCCACCCAACACACGCCCTTCAAACGCCAGTCTCAAGTCCAGGTTGTTCCCTGCACTTTTGACCAACTGGCTGTAAGTTAGAGATTCCCACAAGCCCCCACCCAGTCCTCGGGTTTGATTAACTTGCTGGAGTGGTCAAAGGACTCAGAAAACCCACTTACTTACTAGATTACTGGTTTCTTGCAGGATATAGCTCAGAAACAGCCGGCTGAAGAGACGTGTAGGGCAAGGCAGGGAGAAAGGGCTCGGCGCGCCCTCGCCCTCTCCAGGGCACGCCATTTCCCCACCACCTCCACCACCGCACAAACCGTCCGAACCCTCCCCTTCCGGGTTTCCGTGGTAGCTTTGTTGCACAGGCACGATTGATTACATCGTTAGCCAGTGGTGATTGGTTCAACCTCCAGCCCCTTTGCCTCTCTGCGGAAATCGGGGGGTGGGACCAAAGGTCTGCTCTTCTATTCCTGATTGGTTCGTCTGTCAAACAGTCCTCTTAGGTGCTTTCCGAAAGTTACCTCCTTAACATAAACCTAGTTGCGGTGCTAAAGGGCTTGTTATAAGTAACAAGACTTTGGCTTTATGCTTCTGAAGCGTTTTCAGGAACTTCATCACTCAGGAAATTCTAAGAGTTTGGGGAGTTGTGAGCCAGGAACTATGGACAAAGACCAAACGTGTATGAGAAATATGTATCTGGACATCTGAATGATTAAATACATATTTCTTATAAATCATAACATTGCATTATTGTAATTTGTAACTCAGATTTAATCACTGGCCTCGGGACATTTTTCTACGCCTAATATTTTTCCTTGTTCTTAAGTTCTAGAAATGGTACCTCCCTGGAATTCTGTGTCCTCTGAGAACTAAGATCTGTCTTACTCCTTTTCAGTCCTTTGAGGGACTAGGGCAGGGGTCTCAAACTCAAATTCCCACAGAAGCCAGCAAGAAACATAGTGAGTAAGATTGGCAAGAGGCAAGTAGAAGGGAATGTTGAGGCTTGCATGTCCCATGTAAAAAGGACAGCTGCTAAGCTGTGACAGATTGTTGCCATATAGGAAAACGAAACCTGTTATTTTCTTATCTTCCGTTATTTTTTAAAAATCTGAAATCCATGTTTTTCTGAGAAATTTCCCAAAGCTTTAAATATTGGCAAATAATGTAATAATAACAATTTCGTTACTGTTGACACACTCACAAACACGCACACACACACCTGTGGGCAAAATCTGCCTCAGGGCTCCATTCTGCAAATTCGGGTTTTGAGCTTTGTCTCAAAAACCTCAGCTATTCTGATAAATGGGAATCTTTAAATGAATAAAAATATTAACAATAGAAAATCTTTCTTTACAGAAATGTAGAGGTGTTTTCTAGTTAGCAAAGAAAAGACTTAAAAAATGGTACAGAGCATTCTGGAGTGGCAGCAGGGCTGAGAGCTGGGAGTGCGGGCTCTGGAAACACACTGCCCACTCCTAAGTCCTGGTTCTGCTGCCCATTAGCCACGTGACCTTGGGCGAGTTATTTAAATCTTCTGTGCCTCAGTTTCTTTGTTTTAAAGTTGAGGTGATCATGAAAATAGTAGTGCCTACCTCATAGTGCTATGAGAGTTACATAAGCTACTTTTTGTGAATCTCTTAAATCAGTGACTCGCATATAATAACTGCTATACGTATGTTTGTTGAATAAATACATTTCATGTAAATGTATTGTCTTTGAAACATTTTTGTGCCAAAAAGGTAGAATGAACAAGATTATCCCTGGTTAAGTTGCCTGAAAAGTCCTATAGGGACCAGTTAAGAAGTGTAAGTCCATCAACCAGATCGCTGGGGGGAAATTTACAGTGTGAGGAGAATGTCATGTCACAAGGAGCCTCTGCAGAGACACTTAAAATTATTCTGCTTTTTTTTCTCCCTTGTTAAGATGGTGGCTAGGATTGTTCAGAAAAAATTAGGCTATCAGCCAATCATTTCTTACTACCAACACAAGGAAAGTTTCTATGGCATGAAAGTGAATAGAATTAATCTAAGTTAGTTAGTTAGTTAGTTATTTCACTCGTAGCAAGTATTACTATCAAACTCCACTCACTGGGCCAGAGAATCCTGTGGTGTTAAGCAAAAAAATTGCCCCTCATGTAGCACACTACCTACATATATGTGCTCATCGGCCAGCCAGAGGGCTCAACTCCAAGCTCTAACAATGTGCAGAGGAATGCCTGTTTCTAGAGCACTTATTCTCAAGCTCTAGTTCAGATCATAAAACTGTTACCTTGTTGTTGCTGCGGATGGCAATGTCCACGTAGTGCAGAAGGGAGTCCATGTTACACTGAGCAATGGTAGGCAGGTTAACGTAAGATGCCTCTATGAGAGGTTGGTGGTCAGCCCCGGGATCAGTAACCACCGGAAGCCTCGGCTCCCGGAAAGCTGCCTGGATCTGGGTAGTGAAGGTTCCAGGCGTGAAGCGGCCAGTAATGGGAGTAGCTCCAGTGTCAGCAGCAAACTTCAGCACAGCTCGCTGGCCAGCATTCCTGGAGGATGTGACACTGACATCAGCTGGGTTTTCAATGGCACGAGCTGCCAACAGAAGCTTCTCCCAGGTTCTTTTCAGATTTATGATGTAGATGCCATCACTTTTCCTTTTGTAGATACACTGCTCCATTTTGAAGTCAAGGTTGGTGCCACCTAAGTGAGTTCCTGCTGCAAGGAATTTGAGGACATCCTCCTCCTTCATTTGCAGGACATCAGGGGCTCCGGACATTGTGAAAGTTTCCCTTTAAGTTGCAACAATGGAAATCCAGAGCAACGCCGTATGGACCCCTGTCTGGGTAGCACTGAAAAGAAGATGACCTTTAAAAAGAAACTAGAACTTCATCTAAATTAACAAGAGAAATACATTCACAAAGTAGGTTTTACCTTATCTTAGAAGCAGTCAATCTTTGGATCTGTAAAGTAGTTGTGTCAGTGAGTAAAGAAGAGGAGAAAAGACCTCCTTTCTGATGTCTGTGTACTGTCAATATAGTCACAAGTGAAAAATAAGCTATGTCAGAGATGAGAATCCATAAAGCACAGGGGGGCCTCCCATGGCTGGTGACATCATCAGGAGAGGGTGTTACATGGAAATGACTCATTCTTGCTGTCAGTTTTCATTTCCCAGATTCACCCTTGATGGAATCAATACGTGAAGTTTCCTAGGCAGATTGGAAATAGAGATCATATCTGGCCTTTGTTGGACAAGTGTTCTAGGTTATTGAAAAGAACTTACTGAGAAATGTGCTTTATTTTTTTTATAGGATTTGGCTAAGATTCAGTGGATCTCAGCAGGAGAGTAGTTTTGCTCCCCAAGGAACTTTTTGGTTGTCACAAATGAGTGGGAAGGTGCTTTGGCATCTAATGGAAAGAAACCAGGGACGAGGCCATGCATCCTACAATGCACAGCACAGCCCCCAAAACAAAGAATCTAACCCCTAAATGTCAATAATGCCAAAGGTGAGAAACTCTGAAGTGAAGCAGAGTGACGTCCAGTCCTCTATCTTGGGCTAAATTAAAGAGCCAAAAAGTGTACTTTAACAGAGTTCCACTACATAGTACTGATAATTTGGATTATACAGTGTGGTATGAAGCAAAGAACATGATTATAGTTTCTGGCAAAACTGGCTTAAATCTTACCTTCTCCGTTTTTTAACTATGTGAGCTTGGACCCCTCTATGCCTCGGTTTTCTCATCTGTAAAATCAAGATATTAATAATACCTATGTCACAGAATAATTGTGAGAAACAACAAGTCCTTATGTACAAACTACCTAGCACAGTGGCTGGCCCATAGGAAGCGCTACATGAATGTCAGCTGAAGCTAAGTGAATGATGAAAGGATGAATACATGAAACAGATGTAAAATGCCTAACCTCCTATTGTCAGTTCCTCCTCTTTTAACCTTATTGTTGAAGTAAGAAATATGATATTGATTTTAGTCTGAGCAAGGAGCATAATCATTTTATAATACTGCATCTGCTCTTCAGTTCTTTCCATTGAATTCCAGTCTAGTTCATCTCTACAATTTACACAGCACGAAGCAGTGCAAAGGTACATAGCATGATTCCCATGTCTTCTCCCTAGATGAGACATTCCTAACTGTTGAAAATTAAAGTTGATTTTATATTGACTATTTCAAGCTTTTGTTTCTTTCCACTATCGCACTAATTCAAGAAAGGGTCAAATAACATAATGGCTGTTAACAATGTTCTGATATATTTGCAGAGTATTTTTTAATGGAAAGACCTTGAGCTCCATAATATATAGAAATGTGTATGTAATTTTCCAAATTGGTTTTTAAATTGTATTGTCCTAGAATTTCTACTTTTTTCTGTCTTTCACCTTTTCCCAATATTTTCTCAATAAAAGCTTATTAGATACTTCAGAATATCTTCACTTTTCTGAAGGCTGAAATAAGAATTAAAAAGTGTAGTGAAATATTCAGCTATCGTGATGGTTTTGGTAGGGTTCTGTTCTTTTTAATTGGGGGCTTTACATGCATTGGGAATAAAAAATCTGTTTACTCTGCTGGAGAAATTAGGCTCTGAAGAGATTGTTTTAGTTCTCTTTGTTTATGATGATTTGTTAGCTCTCGACTGCAGAAATAATTTTGTTGTTTACATTAATCTATGGTGGCAGTATTAACTTCACATCATACATAAATATAATTATTGATCATTACCAGATGTAATTCAGTGTTAGAATTACAGATTTACATAATTGTGCTATTAAGTATAAACTTGAACTTCATATCTGGGGTCACAAATAACTGGAGGCAGTAGAAATGGAAAATTCTGATTATATGTCATTCATATTTTAATACACGCTGTTGCAATTTTGATCAGTGTTAATGTAAATATTTCTATGTACTTTAAAGCAATGAGATGCTAATGGGTGGAAATTACAGCAATATTGATCTAGCTAATAAAATGTAATACATTAGTAAGAAAGGATATTTATTATATGCTTCAACTGTTACTATACATTATCTGCCTAAGGAATTGAGCTCCATCACAGATGAAGAAAGATTTTTGAACCAAACACTATAAGCTTCTTATTCACAATCATGATTTTTCTGCTCTGTGTCTTTTATAGTGATATGGTTTCAAAAAGGGCAATTCCACTTCAGTGACATTCTAATATTCTCTCTTGATATAATTAGTACATGAAAAACATACTATGAAAATCAATCAACAAAGTCGACTGGTTTAGAAATATTCTTTAAGATGCTGCATATGTCTGTATTGTTTAAGTCTCAGAAAATGTATTGTATGTAAACCATGCAGTGAGACCTAAATTCTAATCTTTGAAATTCGATGAGCTAAAACATTTCACAAACACCAATACTTGCAAGCAAACTTTCAAATAAAGCAATTTGGGCTATGATATCAAAAACTCATTCGACTTCTAACATTTTAAAACTAAATTGAGACTTTTAGAACTATCTTTTTGGGCATTTATACAATTAAAATTGGAAAGGATTGTAAATATTGCTATTTTTGTTCTATTTTACTAACTCTTGTATGTTACTGAATTGTATGAGATTGCCATTTTTTGTGGGTCTAAACTGATCAAATGTCACCAGTTTCACATGGTCCATCCCAACTGTATGTGCATCTTTTCATCTGCCTATCTGTCTGTCTACCTATCTATATCAATCTACCTTTCTAAATACTTTTTTCAAAGTAAAGATAATATATACTCATGGACCAAATTCTAAAATATACTAAAGGTAAAAATAAAATACAAAAATATCCCATTTCTCTCTTATTCTTAGTTAGTATTTATGCCCTAATTCAGTTTTTAAGTTATGATTTATTTATTTGTAAAAATGGTGTTATATAAGTGACTCTCATTCCACAACTTTCTTTTATTTAACCTTTAAACAATTTTTAAATTATGGTAAAAGCATGTAACATAGAACATCTTAAACATTCTTAAGCAAAAATCTCAGTAGTAAGTACATTCACATTGTTATGCATTCAATCTCCGGAACTCTTTCTATCTTGCAAAACAGAAACTCTATATTCATTAAACAATTCTCCATTTCTCCATCTCCCTAGTGTCTGGCAACCATATTTCTACTTTATGTCTCTATGAATTTGACTATTTTAGGTATATCATATGAGTGGATTCATATAGTGTTTGTCTTATTTTGGCTAACTTATTTCATTTAGCATAATGACCTCAAGTTTCATCCATATTATAATATATGTCAATTTCCTTCCTTTTGATGGCTAAATAATATTCCATCATATGTATGTACCACATTTTGTTTATTCACTGATCCATCATTGGACACTTTGATTGTTTCCACCTTTTAGCTGTTGTGAATAATGCCGCAATGATTATGAGTGTGCAAATATATCTTGGAGACCCTGCTTTCAATTATAATGGGTAGTACCTAGAATTGGAATTGTTGAATCTTAAAGTGAATCTATTTTTAATTTTTTGAGGAACAGTCATGCTATTTTTCATAGCAGCTGCATCACTTTATATTCACACCAACAGTGCACCAGCATTCCAATTTCCCCACATCCTCACCAAAATTTGATAGTTTCTGTTTTTGTTTTTGTTCTTTATAGTAGAGTTCCTAAAGGATGTAAGGTGGTATTTTATCAGGTATTTCCCTCATGATTGGTGATGTTGAGCCTCTTTTCATGTACTTTTTGGCCATTTGTTTGTCTTCCTTTGGGAAATATCTATTGAAACCTTTATCCACTTTTTAAAATTATTTGGATTTTTGTTGTTGTTGGGTTTTAGAAGTTATCTATATATTCTAAGTATTAGTCACTTACCAGGTGTATGATTTGCAAATATTTTCTTCCAATCTGTAGATTGCATTTTCACTTTGTTCATTGTGTCTTTCGATGCACAGAAGTTTTAAATTTTGATGTTGTCCAATTTATCTAATTTTACTTTTGTTGCTTATGCTTTTGGTGCCATATCCAAGAAATCATTGCTAAATCCCATGAAGTTCCCCTCACCATGTTTTATTCTGAGTTTTATAGTTTGAGTTTTTTCATTTAAGTTTTTGATCCATTTTGAGTTAATTTTTGCACACGATGTAAGTTGAAGATCTAACTTTATTCTTTTTCATGTGGATATGCAATTTTTCCAACATCATTTATTTTTAAAATTGCTCTCTCTCCATTGAATGGTTTTGGCACTCTTGTCAAATATCATTTGACCATATGTGCAAAGCTTTTCTGGGCTTAAAATTCTATTCAACTGGTCAGTATGTCTATCTTTATGCCAGTTCTGTACTGTTTTGATTACTGTATCTCAGTAAAAAGTTTTAGAATCTGGACATGTGAGACCTTCAAGTTTGTTCTTTTAAAGATTATTTTGGCTATTCAGGGTCTCTTGAGATTCCATATAAATTTTAGGGTGGAGTTTTTTATTTCTGAAAAGAGTGCCATTGAGATTTTGATAGGGATTGTATTAAATCTGTAGATCACTTTGGTATTGTTGACATCTTAACAATACTAATTTTTGCAAATCACGACCTTGAGATGTCTCTCCATTTATTTGTATCTTTATTAATTTCTTTTAAAATACATTTTTTTACTTTTCAGTGTACAAGTCTTTTGCCTCCTTGATTAAGTTTATTTCTAAGTATTTCATTCTTTTTGAGAAAATTGAAAATAAAATTATTTTGTTAGTTTTCTTTTCATATTGTTTATTGTTAGTAGATAGAAATGCAACTGATTGTTATGTGTTGGTTAATATCCTGCAACTTAACAGAATTTGCTTATTAGTTCTAACAGATTTTTCTTGTGCAATCTTTAATGTGTTCTAAAGATAAAATCTGTGAACAAAGGCAATTTTACTTCTTCCTTTCCAATTTGGGTAACTTCTATTTTTCTTGCCTAATTTCTTTGGCTTGGACATCCAATACTACATTAAACATAAGTAGTGAAAGTGAGCATCCTCATCGTCTTCCTAAGCTTAATGAAAAACGATTATGTCTTTTATCATTGAATATGATGTTAGTTGTGGGCTGTTCATATATGAATTTTATTATATTGAGGTAGTTTCCTTCTGTAGCTTATTTGTTGAGCATTTTTATCACAAAGGGGTGTTGGATTTTGTCAAATGCTTTTTCTGCATCAAAAGGGATGATCATGTGCTGCATTTGCCCTCATTCTGTTAGGTGGTGTATTATATTGCTTTACTTCTATATGTTGAACCATCTCCCTTTTTTGGTGTGTGTGTCTCATCTATAAATATGCTACCCCTCTTTTATCACACTGCCTTTAATTTTTTTTTATCCACTCTCTGGAATATATGCTAAATCAAGGCAGGAATTTTTACCTGTATTGTTCACCACTGTGTCCCTTGAAATCATGCCTGATGAGTGGCCAGTGCCTAATGAATATTTGGTTCATATTGCTTTAATTTGCTAACATGCTTGTATCCTTCTGCTAAACTACAAATTGCTTGGTACAGAAGAATAAACTACTTACTTGTAGTTTATTTTTGTTCTATTAATTCTTGGGTTTTCCTTTAGAAGCCAGAACATAAATAAGTAACTAATTAATGCCAGATGAAATTGCTTACTTAAAATAATCTTATGCTATAATATTTTATACTACTAGTGCTTAATATTTTGAACACTACTTAGTTTGTATAGAGATTATAAACCAAAGAGACTTAAGTGAATTTCCCAGCCTCATTAGACTTTGAAGTTCTTATTCCCTTTTTCTTTTATATGAAGCACAAGAGATGCTTCAGTAAAGAACAGACAATGCTTCCTTCTGAGAGGGGACCGAGGATCCTCCAGGAGGGAACTCAGTTCACCATGAAGATTCCATGCTCAACTCAGCCTCGTGGATATAATGAAAGTTTATTATAGAATATAGAAATGCAAGGGAAACAAAAGAATCTTCTCTTTTCTATACTTTTCTTAGTCTGCTAGCTTTCTGGAAGTCTGTACATGGGATAAAACCTTTTCCTCTTGAACCAAAAGAATATGACATCAAAATAAATCGTTCTCAGTAAAACGCCACATCAGCCAGGCACAAGTCATACAAAATGTTTTTTAGTCTTAACCTGATTTATTTGCAATGTGAATTACTATCCTTTGCAGTTAAAGTTTTCTCATTTGTGAAAGGGGATAATGATGCAGACCTCTTCACAAGATCACTGTGTCACTTAACTAATTAATACTGTAATTATAAAGTACTTAGAAAATATAATGCACTGTACAAATGCCAAGTGTTGTTATTAGAATCATTTGAGTGCTCAGCTCATCTAGATTTACCACTTTAGGAAGGCAAATAATTCCAAACAGTAAGAAAGCCTCAACTAAACATACTAATTAATCTAATTTAAACATTTATTACATGCTGTAAATATGCCTCGTTAAGATACACATTTCGGTTAAGGCCATCATTAAAACCATCACCAAGTTGCTTGAGGTCTGCATAAAATGCATTCTGCTTTGGCCTTTCATAGTGACAGTTTAGATCACATCTATTATTTATTTGTTTATTTGACTGAATGTTGATTGTCAGGGATTCAGCTAATACTAATTTTTACGTGAGAATAAAAGGAAAAAATCGACACCCTCTCTTTTGTCTCTGTAGCAAAAGACTTGAAAAGAAACAATATATTTTTTAACTGCCATGCTATTATTTTAGTCTAATATCCATTAGGGGACTTTTTCTGGAAAGGAAATACCCAAGAGTAGAAGATGGAAACATGATGTGTGCTTTTCAGAACAACTTGATTTTACCAGAGAGAGCCACACTCTCTCTAGAGGTTCAGTCTGCAGGTCCCAGAGTTGATAGAACATTAGCAAAGTTGGATGGAATCTATGTGTGGGTGATTATTGCCACAGCACATCAAAGAGCAAAACACAATGACTAATTCTCTGTGCAGAATAAAGAGATTCTGTGAGGGTCGTTCTTTTCTTAAATAAATCCATCATTTGAAAAAAAAAAAATTAACTTGTTCCTAGTAACAGCACTTCAGCCATAACAGTCAAAAGCTGAATTTCCTATTTAGGTTTTTCACTTTCTTCCGAAAAACACAAGCTAGCTGGTCAGTTGGCTCAAGACCTACACTTTTTTCTTCATAGAACTCAAAGGAGAAGTTTTATTGCTGAGTATAAAATACACTTTCTCCTGTGGAATATTACCTTCTGATCCTTGTAAGTGTCTTCCTTCTGTCCGAAACCTAAAGACACATATCAACAACTGTAAAATAATAATGGTAAAATATAAAAAGAAATAACCTGAGGCTTTTCTGACTTTCTGCACACTTGTATCACTGAAAAGTTTGTTAGACCACCAGTTACTCTTCACTTCCCAGTGCAGGTTAAACAACTGCCAACACTTTCCCATTGAAACCTACAAATATGCCAATAAATGAAGTTATCACTCCACCTACTGACTCTGTTCTAGCAAAGACCGTCCTGTCACAAGACAATGCACTTTCACAAATGATCACCCATTGGTAACGGCCACCCCTCTATGGCCATACGTGGACCAGTAACTAGAAGCATCAAAATATAACATCAGGAAAGCAAATTTCAGAAATTGAAAATTATACCAGGTAATTTCAAGTTTCTGAACCGTCACAATGAAAGAAAAGAAAACTCTGTCATCATTTGGGTTTACAAATAAAATGTACTTTTGAGATTGAAAGGCAATGACCTGGAAAATGTATTACAAAGAAAAATTACATTTTACTGAAATTAATTGTAGTTCCTAGGTAATACAATAAACTTACTGATGTAATTCTCTTTGGAATATTCCATAGTCAGAGTGAAAATAAAATATTCTGAAACAAATTCACATTTGTTTTTCTCTTTCCAGCTCCTCCCTATCACATTTATCTTCTATCTATTTTTTTAACTTAATGACATGAGTAAGAACATTAATTATAAATGTAGTTAAGCCCTGAAATCACTGGATTTTATTTTTATATTTCATTTAATGTTAAACACAAATTGATAAATGATCCTCCCAAATAGTTTCATCTCATTCAAAGGGCCCCTTAGACAAATTATCAGTTTGATAAAAAAGCATAAACTATTTGTATTTTTCAGCCAACTGATACCTCCATTGATAGTCATAGAGCTTTCATAATAAGGGACACCTGATGCATCTAAGGAAGCATTATTCTCGAATTTAACTACTAATTTGATACACATTCTTTAACAGAAAGCAGAAATTGCCATTCAATAATAAAAATATATTATTAGTCTCTCTATTTTATTTCTATTGTGGTGGTCTGTTACTTGTGCCACTATATAGTGGTATCTTGATTTACGAATCAGCTAGGAGCTGAGCAATTGTATCAGAAATCAGCAGTGTAAAAAAAAAAAGTTGAAAAAATTATGCCATGTAAAATGTCACTCTTTGCAATTTTCACTGTATGGCAAAGCACCTCTGAGCACAGATTGGTTGAGATAAATAGGCAGCTCCTAAGGAAATCATGAGGTCTGATCATTTGTCTGCAATACAGAGTTCTTCACCTGAAGCCTTAATTCACCTAGGGATGACGTTTATTATCTCCTATGGTTTTTCAAAAAATTCTATTCCCTAATGAAATAAGGGGAAAAAATGACTATTTTTCAAAGCTTGTGTTGATTGGGCTCTGAATTCAAAATGTTCCTCGTAGAAGGGCTAAATTGAGACCTATCCGGGACATGACTAACTCCCCAACATCACAGAATGACTAGAGCTGGGACTTAACCCACACATCTTTTTACTGCCACACACTGATGTTCAGAGCATCTTCAAGCAGAAAGACAAAAATGCTTTGTTTGGTTGCTTCAGTTTCCAGCATCAGTTGGTGGAGTGGAGAACTGGTTTTAATCATTGCTTCCACCTACTCTATTACTTCTCGAAAAATGCCTATCACCCACCTCAACCCCATCACCTCTCCCCACGTCAAGTGCCTTTCAGAATGACTGGAGTGAGGGTACTTATGCTGTTTCTGGAGTGGACAGCAAGGTCTCCTTCCTCCCCTCTCCAACATCTCTGATATCTTGCCAGGCAGGCACACATTTTGATTTCTAATTTTCTCCAAAAAAGAACTTTATCATTTTTAAGTGAGTCCTACTTATTAATAAAACTATAACTCTACTGCCATTGTCTTCTACCTTCTCACTTAGCCCCCTCATAACTAGTAAAATATATAGTACAACTTTTGTGGGAATAAGACTTCATACAATATATTGAAATGGAGAACAAATAATTAGAGAAGATCAAAGATATTGGCGTATAGGTAATAAACTCAAAGCATCTGAATGAAAAAGAAAATTCTGCAATACACAGTGATGGTTTGGAGACTAGGATCTAGTCTTAATTTTGATCTCCTTCACATTGCCAAGACAGCCAAAAATCAGCTAATATTAGAGCTTGATCCTTAACTTCTTGGGGCCATTTCTAGACCTGCTCCAAATAGCTCTTAATCACTCCTACCTCTAAATATTTCAGAGAGGGGCTTGGCAGGTGCTGTTACAGAAGGAAAGACAACGTGGAAAAGTGGGCTGAAAAGTGAGGAAAGCTAAGGGTGAAAGAGGTCTCGACTTTCTGGAAATCCATTTAGTGAAATTAAAGCAATAATCTCTTCTGTATAAAATCACACTTCAAAAATAAAATATTGTAAAACCATAAGGGAGGGGAAATCAGTCTAATGGTTTGTCTTCATCTTTTACCCAGTCAACTACAAACATTAAATGCTGAACTGAGCTTTGATTTTTCAAGAATACATCAGAAGCCTGTGCAAATCATAGAAGAAATGCCAAAATGTCCTTGGGCAAACACCTTTCAGACAACCAGCAGGATCTAATACTATTTAAGATGCAACCAACTCTTCCATTTCAAAGATGTGCCTTTCCTCCAGGCATGTATTTTGTAAAAGGGAAATAGTGCTGGCTTTTGTGCAGCTTAGCTCTTACTCCTTCTCAATGAGAAGTTTTAAGATTTAAAAATACCTTTTTCTTCCTTCATGCATGTATTTCTGTAAAATCTACCAAATCCCATTTGTTACTCTTTCTCCAGAAATCAGTAGGAATGATTATAGTTACCCAGTTACATAAGTCAAGAGCTCTAAGTTTTAAAGGATTAGTCCCATTGCCATAGAAAGTGAAATAAATGGTTTTTAGAAATTTGATCCACTGTAATAATTAGCAATTTTGAGCAAATTTTCATATGCTTGTTGAACATTTGTATGTCTTCTTTGGAAAAATGTCTATTTAAGTCTTCTGCGCATTTAATGACTGGGTTATTTGGATTTTTTTTTTTGATATTGAGTTATATAAACTGTTTATGTATTTTAGATATTAACCTCTTGGTCATATCATGGCAAATGTTTTCTCCCATTCCATAGGTTGTCTTTTTGTTTTGTTGGTGGTTTCCTTCCCTGTGCAAAAGTTTTTAAGTTTAATAAGGTCCCATTTGTTTATTTTTGCTTTTACTTCTTTTACCTTAGGAGAGAGATCTAAAGAAAATATTGCTATGATTTATGCCAAAGTGTGTTCTGCATGTGTCCTCTTCTAAGAGTTTTATGGTTTCAGGTCTCAAAAACAGACACATAGATCAATGGAACAGAATAAGCCCAGAAATAAACCCATGTACCTATGGTCAATTAATCTACAACAAAGGAGGCAAGAATATACAATGGAGAAAAGACGATCTCTTCAGTAAGTGGTGCTGGGGACCTGGACAGCCACATGTAAAATAATGAGATTAGAACATTACCTCACACCATATAAAAAGTAAATTCAAAATGGATTAAAGACTTAAATGTTATACCTGAAATCAATATATTAATTGGATTAAACAAATCATAATATATATTTTTTTGCCTTTAATTCTAACAAACACTCTGAGTCATAGGTATAATGGTGACTGGTTGTTCTTTCCCCAAAATACCTGAAAATCTGAAAGGAGAACATGGTCAAGAGAAAAGCTGATCCCTTCTGCCCAGATTTAGGTCATGGATGCCCCATGCTTAATCCTCAGAGAAACGAGAGAAAATAAGCTTTCTCTGTGATAGCCATTCTTGCCTAGCATTTTGATGAAAGTAAAAAAAAATAATAGGCTTCTTCCTCTGGAGAATCACCGAAAAGACAGCCCTAATGTTCTTCCCCATCATCCCTTTGTACTCTCCCAGATGAAGGAGCTCTCTGTGCTAGTCTTGAGGCAAGCTGACTTTGAGACTGTGAACATCATTCAAGGTCAATTCCTGCCAAACACACTACAGCGTTGCCTTGATCCTGCATTAAGCTTTGCCTCTTTATGTGAAAGTTACACCAGAATCCTTTTTTCCACTCCCCCACTTATGGGAGAACTAGTAAGCTAACTAGTTGAGAAATGATCTGAGCCAGGAAAAAACTTGATTTTAAAAAATAAGTGAATACTTAAGGACATCATGCTGTATGCAGAGATATATGGTAACAAAACTATACTATGGGACAACCCACAGTGGGGTATTCCAAGTCCTCCTGGTGGATTATTTTCCAGTAACGTGAAGAAATACTCTCTACTCGTTTGTTTTTTCTTACTTTTGTTGCCTTGCCACACTTTAAAGGTGGCACTCGAAGACTTTTTTTTTTTCATTAAAGTGGTGAAAACCTCCGCACTTTTGTTTTCAGTGGTAATTCTAATTTCAAGTCAATGTTTAGTACAACCCTTCACACTCCATAAAATAAAGTTTCCCTTCTGATGGGAACAATGGAATTTAAGCCTATGTTTTGCCAAAGATTTAGACGTGTAACTCTGAACTCAAAAGAATTAAAGATGTGACATCAAATATAATAGTTCACGGTGAAAGATGAAAAGTCACAAAAAACTTTAGCCATCGAAAAGTAGCATGAAACTGTCCACTTAAATATTTAAAAAATGAAATATTTGGGCATCCACATTAGAAGAAATATAATTAACAAAGTATTCCTTTCAAGTTGTAATTGTTTTGGCCACTTAAAATAATTTGATCTCATAAATTAAAAGGAAAAAAGAAATGAATTGTAAGTAGATGCTTTGTAAGTGAGTCTTTGTTCATTTTTATAAAACGTAAATAATACTGTTTACTGTCTCATCAGTAATTTCCACATAGAATTATACATTGCTAAGCTCGGTAATCAGAGTTTTGTTTTGTTAGTCTTGTTTTTGCAGTAAGCACAAAACAGGATTATGTGGAACTGGAAACATCTAGATACACAGTATTATTACCTACAGAAATTTAATTAATATTTTACACTAATAGATAAAATAACACACATCCTTCATTATTTTAAGTATAAAATGTATTGTTTTGTGGGCAAAATAAAATCCAATATAAAACTCAGAAAGTCAATTTTCTGTAGGATTATCCAAAAAGCATTGGAGCCATAGATTTAAAATTTAGAGTTAGAATTACTGCATGGATTATCTATATCAGTCATATACAAAACAGAAATTAAATTTCTTCTATCTTTGCAGTCTTCACATCGCATGTTGTTTTGCAAAAACTGAGCTCTTATAATTTTTGTGAAATTAGTTTTCTATTAATATCACATTTCATACTTTGTGTGATATAGCTTCTTATCCAATATCTAAAAGATCTTTAAATTTGGCTCAGACATCTTAATTGGGTTGATTCTTTTCCACAAATAGTTTAACTAAAATTCAATTTTTTTAAAGCAAGCAATTTAAAAAATCAAGAACTATATGACACATAAATTACCAAATGTTTTTATATGATAACTTAAAGCATAAAGATCTAAAACAATTTATCTATTCATTCTATGTAAAAATAGCTTTGAGAATATATATACAAACTCTTTTTACAAGATAAGGTTATAATGACTAAGAAAACAACTGACATTTTTAATAGATTTCCATTGCAGGTACAGATAGTGAATACTTAATGAGAATAATGACTGAAATCTTAACAAAATTTCTGGAGACTCACAATCTTGAAGCTATTTTGTCTAACTTGTTATCTTGGGTCTCTGTACCCAATGAACACTCAAGGAACAATGCCTGTGGCATATTTATCAAATCGGCCATTTGCTCACTTTATCGAAGTGTCCACTCCCAAGTTAACTTTATTTACTTAACCCAAAAATATTTATTCTCTTCCCCCCACGTTCTTTTCTGCTCCCAGCAGGAGAAATAATCTTCATGTATCATTTGCAATATGTCATTCCCTATTTAGGAAATATGTTCCTTCTCATATACCCTTAAAATCAGTAGAAAGATCCTAAGATGTTCTAAAGAGAGGCACTTGAATGGGTACAAAATAAATCATAAATATTTTGGTGTTGGTTTATTCCATTGTTCATCCAGTGTTAACTGATTGCCTATTATATGCTGGGCACAGTGAGTGTTGCTATAAAAGCTACTAGTAATGAAGAAATGATGAGGTCAGCCCAGACCTGTTCCTTTATGGAGTTTATGCTTTCATGGAGGAGAGAGAGAATGAGTAAACAAATCCATGATCTAGATGAATAGATCAGCCAAAGACTACTGGGAACAGCTGCAGTTGAACAAGCTGTATGTATTACTCATTGCAAAGAAGAACACACACCTTGGGATCTGAGCTCTGGCTGGGTAATACTTGGGAGAATTTAGGGGTATGTTGAGTGTTGTTATCAAGAAGGGACAATTCTACGATTGGCTGTCTCAATAAATGTTATCTACAAAGAAGGCAGATTAAGGCAAAGTTAAAGTTGTAGCTGGTTTTAAAAAGCTATAGTCACTCACTTAATGAGAAGGGGTGGTAGTTATTCTGTGGGTTGCACAGTGGTGGTCTGTGACATTATATTCAGCAGGAGAACAACATGGCTCAGCTATAAAAGGGCGATCAGTTTGTCCCATAATAACACTGAGGTCTAGGGCTTAAATTTCTAATTAGTTCCCAGGCTTCAGGGGTTGCTTCTTTTTCTCATAGGTTTTTTGGAAAATAAAGAGGATAAGATACTAAACATCACTAGGACTAATGTACATAATGTGACTAAAAAAGACATCTTTGTGAAGATGGCATTAAGCTAAGACCTGAGGTAAAGTGATATGAAGAAATTAAGAAAGAACCCACCAGGCAACCGACAAGTGCAAAGAACCTAGGAGAGAAAGGGCTGAGCATATTTGAGAACCAGAAAGAACAGTGTATCTGAGAAAAGCAATGGAAACATTAAAAGACTGAAAGTGAAGGTGTCTGGAATGACTGGCTAGTGTCTTTATGCAAGGCCCAAACACAGGTATCTTAGTATTACAGGCTGAATTGTACGCCCCCCCTCGAAATTAAATGTAAAAATGTTAACCCCTAGTACCTCAGAATGTGACTGTGTTTGGAGATAGGGCCTTAAAAGAAGTAATTAGGGGAGAGGGTATAGCTCAGTGGTAGAGCATGTGCTTAGCATGCATGAGGTCCTGGGTTCAATGTTTTTGTTAAAAAATTAATGAATTAATGAATTTAAATTAAAAAAAGAATGACTGCTTAAATGTGGTCATTTCGATTTAATTACTTCATTTTGACCAGTGTCCTTATAAGAAAAGGAAATTGGGATACAAACAAGTACAAGGGAGGACCATGTGAAAACACAAGAACACAGCCATCTGCAAGCCAAGGGGAGAGGCCTCGGAAGAAACCAACCTTGCTAACACCTTGATCTTGAACTTCTAGCCTCCAGAATTGTGAAAAAATTAATTTCTGTTGTTTAAGCCACCCAGTCTGTGATGTTTTGTTATGACTGTGCACCAAACTAATGCTGAGTAAATGAGTTACCAGGATAGCACCTTTCAATGCCCAAAGTTATGAAATCAGTGCTAAATGGTTACTGAATCAATGTTTAATTTTGCTTCAAAAATTAAAGCGTTATACAGTTAGTGGCACCAAAAATATTTACCTCTCTGGGCTTCAAATCTATAGTGAAGAGTTAGGGCAAGAAGGTGACTCTGTTTCTTCTAAGTCCAAAGTCATAGGATTTATTATAGGGTCCATTGGAATCATACTTCTAAAAATACAACTCTGTATTTATATCATATCTTTTTTCTAAGCACTTCAAAACACTTCAAAGACATTTTCATATCAATTCTCACAGCATCCTGTGAAGGCAGGTAGGTGGGAAATATTATCATTCCTATTTGACATTTCTATACACCTACTCACTTGATTATAAGATCATTTTAACTGAATATATAATTTTTTCAGGGAAAAGAATACATGCCCAGAAAAAAAAAATGATGTTCACAAGAAAAATAGTATGATTTGCATTAATATCACTCTTACATGCTAAATGACCTGAACATTTGTAATCTACACAATGACCCTTGAGATTTTAATTTAGATATTATTTCTCCTTCCTTTTTATATTCCCTTGAAAAAAGATAAGAATATTAACAAAATGGCAGCTATGTATTTTTAGGTAGCACCAAACTGAGGATAATTGGTCTTTTTTATCTACATATTCAGAATACAGTGTTTGCTTAACTTTAAAGGAGAATATTAAAATATTCTGAAGTCCAAAAAACAACAAAGAAATCAATTAATTTTATTTTTTTCCATTAATAAAATATTAGAGTACATGATGATTTGTAATGAGAAGTAGATTTTTATCAGGAAAGTCAGTTTTAAACAGAAATGTAATGTCAAACTTTCTTATACTGAAAACATTCTCTGCACCTCAACTTACATCTCTCCCCCTTTGAGAGGATAAAAATAAGCTTCCCCAACTCATGGTCCTTCCTTATTTCAGCAGCTTTATCTTTTTCACTCTCCCTCATGTTTCCTGTGCTTCAAATTCACTGCATTTCATGCATTCGTTTATTTATTCATTCAATAAATATTGACTCAATGGTGTAAGACATGGAGGTAAAATACTGAATAAGACCAAATTTAAAAAAAAAAGAAAAAAGATAAAATCTTGCTATTTTGCAACAACATGGATGGATCTTGAAGGTATTATACAAAGTGAAATAAGTCAGACGGAAAAAGACAAATACCGTATGATTTCACTCATTTGTGGAACATAAGAGATAAACAAAATAAATAAGCAAAGCCACAAACAACAACAAACATGTAGTTACAGAGAACAGTAGTGGTTACTAGAAGGGAAGGGGTCGGGGAGGATGAAGTGGATAAAGGGCATCAGCTATATGATGATGATTGGAAACTAAATTTCTGGTGGTGAGCACATATTTTAGAAGTAAAAATATGACATTGTACGTGTGAAATGTACACAATGCTATAAACCAATGTTACTTCAGTTAAAAAAAGAAAGAAAGAAACAGAAAAAGACTAAATAAGGGTCCTCCCTTCAGAGAATATACCTATAGTAGGGAAATAAGTAAACAAATAAAATAGCTCCCCATTGTCATAGTTGCTGTAGTGATAATTAGCTGTCACATGGATACAGGTAACTGGGCAGAGCGGATTTTTTTTTTTTTGGAAATAATGGTTAAGAAAAGTATCTATAAGAAGGTAAAATTTTTGCTAAGATCTCAAGAAACTGGACCAGCTATTTCAAGTTGAGTTAACAATTTTAAGCAGAAATGACTGCAAATCTCAAGGATGTAATGCTGCAGTGACAAAAGTGAGTAATCACGGCTGGTTACAAAATTATCAGGGCCAGAGAAAAATGGAAATGCAAGACCCCTTATTTAAAAATTTTTAAGAATTTGAAGATGGTGACAGTAATGCAATGAGCCAAGTATGGAGCTTGTCTGAGTAGGGACCCTGTGTAATTGCATAGCCTGCATTCCCATGAAGCCAGGCCTAAAAAGGGTGGCCATTGTGGACTGGAGGTCCCCATGAGATGAGAGTATGTGGGAGTGGGAATATCAGGCCGGGGAATGGGCACAACATGGTAAGTCTGCTTGTTCTGGTAACAAGTGACCCGGAAGACTGAGGCATCTACAAGAGTGTGTGATAAATAGGGGCATACAGTCCAAGGAGAAGCGACCCTCATGGGAGCAGGGAGTGAGGTCAACCTCAAGGTGATGCTCTCTCCTGCAACTGTGGCTGTGTCCACTCATGGCCCTGGGAGGAGGTGGGTAACAGTACCGTTTGCTTTTTAGTTTCCAGGTGAATCTGGAATAAACTCCACCCTCCACCCTGACTTCATCATTACTACAAGTTTCAGGGAGATAAGAACCAAATCTGACTTATTTGCCCCAGCTCTTACCCGTAGCAGATTTTCAATTATGTATTAAATGGACCAGTGACTTGAGGAGTAAATAATCTCATCATGTGGGAAGTGATACTGAGGAAATTTTTGGAAGAAAATATAATCAACATAGGAAAATTTTATATTACAAAGTTACGTCTGGGAAATAGCTCATCAAAAAAGAAAATTCCACCTTATCATCTTTTTTTAATGTTTAAATAAATGTATTGCCATCATAAGGGCAGATTGGATCAAATACCAGACTGATTCTTTCCCCACACCCAAAGCTCTAGATGGTTCTTAGTCCTCATTCTCTTAGTTCTTTTTTTCCAAGAATAGGACAGTTAGTAATTAACATGAGATTATAAAAATATTCCATAAGTATAGTAAGAGCTATTAAAATATGATGACAGATCATCAGCCTAATTTAACATTTTTCATGTAATTTGGTTAACTATGGAAACACAAGTCACTTAGAACTTCTACTAAAAATTACATAGTGAGTCCAAAGAAAGCTCAAATCATTCTTTATGACTTGAATAAATAATTTAGATTATTCAGAATTTGTGACACAAACTATGTTAGTCTTCAACAATATAATTATTAATGTAGATTGTCATTTACTTACCCAGAAGAAATAAGCCCCCTATATGGACTTCAAAATGAGAAATATACAGGAAAGTAAGTATGTTTTAGTCAATATGTGGAATTCTGACTGCTCACAGATATTATAAAAAGGGCTTAGGTGAGGGTAATAATTTGGGATAATGATTTCCAAACAGGTCTGAGAATATCACTTGGGATTCTTTTTAAAAAATATACAGATTCCCTAATCCCTCCTTGGGGATTCAGTTTCAACATGTATGGGATGGGAACCAGGAAATACCTTTTTAAAAATGAATTTAAAGTACTGTTTGTGTTTGGGCAATTTTGGAAAAAACTGAGTTAGGCCTTTCAAAACCAACAAAGTTGATCGCATGTTGACAGAGGACCTATATGAATGTACACATTAATCTAAAGCAGATTTTTTCAAAGAGATTTTTAAAACACCCATTAGAAAAATCTAGAAAAAAACTTCTATTTCTTCAATAGGATGGCTTTACTAATAGGTAAGATTAGTTTGTGTTTAGCAATGTCTTATTTTTTCCTATGTTTGTTCTCTTTACCCTTGGCCAAGGGTTAACTAGGTCCAAATACCTATGAATGTATATCTTTCCTGGATGGACTGTAGCTCATAGTCAAAAGTCTCTGTGCACACCAGACTGGTCACGTTCTCTGCGCACGGAAGCCTGGTATGCTTAGATATGGACCTTCTAAGCCATATACAAAAATAACTTGCCATTACTTGGAAATAAGCTGCTAACTCCACAAATCTACACAAACATTACTGAATTACCAACAATGTATGTTAGAGTATTGGAAAAGTGAACAGTTCCTGTCTTGCTCTCACCTTCCCGCCCTCACTAGTCATCTGAGTTGGTGAGTTCAGCTGGGATCACGCCTATAGACACTGATTCATTCCCAGTATGAAGTTGGCATGGATGTATAGGCGTAAATAACATTCATAGTCCTTCCGTAAACATATTCTAATAAACTGTTATCTTCAGACCTTTTTTACCAGTCCATACTGCCAAGTGAAGAAGATCCAGGATCCTTGTGTGCCTTACACATGTGTCTGAAAACTTACAACAGAATCAGATTCTAAAACACATGCCTGAGATTCCTAGCCTCCTGGACGCAGACCCCTCAAACTGTAAGCCTCCTTCATGCAATGCCTTCCCAAGTGCCAGTTCAGGCACTAATTACAAGAACTTCATTAGGTACAGTCAACCCATGTCTCATATTTTATAGAAAATGACAACTGAAATTAAGCAGTTTGTCACGCAAAAATTAACAAATCTAGTATTTATGACTCAAAGACCCTGAGTTTCTGACTATACCCTTCTGTCTCTTTTTGTAGGAATCTGCCTCACACTGGTGGTGTTGGGCTGAACTTGTGCAGTGAGTCAGATCAATGCATTTGACCTTGGACTGCCAGTCTGATCTGGTTCCCCTCCCACACTGTCCACTTTTGAAAACACACAGTGGGATTCTCCCACAACTTCTTTTCCCTCTGCTCTAGAAGTTCCTTTTTGCATCAGTCTTCTTATTGGAAATATTTATGGCATAATATCCCTGATGTTATCATTGCAGTCACTGCCCCCTTTTTTTGGATGCCGATTGCCAGGTTTAGCAATTGCAGATTAGATTTGAAAGATAAGAGGTTCAAATGTAAGTAATACTGCCAGATGACAGCCCCTTTGCTGGTTTAGAATCAGTGAAATGTGTGACAGGAAAGCCTGTGTTGGCAAAAGGGCCTGATACATGTTTCAAGAGCAAAACTGAGACCATCTTCCCATGGTTTACAGCTATAGATCACGGAAAAGATCTCAGAAGCCGAAGGCTGCAGGCCTTGACTTCTCCTTTCTCCTCTCTGAGGGTTGGGACATAGATTTCAAAATTAGATGTGTCAAAGCTTTCACAATTCATTGCTGAAGCACATGCTTAAAACTGTCTCTTATTGAAAAAATACATTAATTATATTTCTGCCTTTTTATCATGTAAATTTAGAGCGCATGAAAGGAACCAGATGGACAGCTTTTGGAAGTTAATCCTTCCTTTGATTAAAAGATAAGGAATGAAGTTTCTACATGTTCCAGCTCTGAAAAGCTTCCTCCTAAAACTTACAGCAGCATTGGAATGGTTGGAAATTGTGAACGCCACATTTCCACTGTGTGTGTGGATATGTAGACGAGTAATTATTCATGACAGTAACAATCTACATTTTCTGGTAAACATTATACTTCTTGGATTTTTGGACCTTTAAGGATGAAATCACTTTAACTAATAAAATAGTGTTCCATACATCATGTGAATTCAAAACTTTCTAAAAATTAAGAGAGCACATACCACTCTAACATTTCAATGTTATTCTTCCTATTCTGAAATCTCTTACTTATTTTATCAGAATGAATTTATTTGTCAATAGTTTTGCCTACTAAGTAACTCATCTGACTATTAGAAATATGATTTTTTAATTTTATGAAATAAATATTTACTGAATACCCACTTTATATCAGCACTACTATAAGATATTGATGCAGTGATCAACAAAAAGACACTATTCATACTCTGAGGGTGTTGGCATTCTAGTAGAAAATGCCAAAAGCTGACACCAGGGAAAGTGGAAAATGCTAAGACATCAAACTAAGGCAATAACTTACTCAGATTTGGGAGTTAGAGAATATGAGAAGGGTAGATGCAGAAATTTGGCATCTTTCAAGAAGTTGGCTCAACTAATCTGGTTCAAATAATGGCTTATGGTGGGATTTGGGGGTGGTTTTAGATGAGTTGGTGGAATGTTTCATGCTATAATTTGGAAATTCACAGCTGAACTTTATTCATGAAGTTCTGGTACTAAGATGTTATTGCTGGGTATCTGGAAAAACAAATGAATGAACAAGTACATGTATAAATGCACCATAAGTAAACTGTAACAGGGAAGACCATCAAAGGCTGAGACGACAGACTCATCACCATGCAGGCTCTCTCTTAACAATGCAATAATATTCAAAAGCTTGCTCACATCTTGTAATGTACCGTGGAGCATGGTGTCTCCTTTAGTCTCTTCCACTTCTGGTCACATTGGCTCTGGGACACAGTCCAAACCAAGAGACAAGAGCAAAAATAAAACCAAAGACTGGGCTTAAATTAATGTCCTGGCTTATTGATCTCATGATAAAATAGAATGGCTGGCATAACAAATTCTATTGGTTTATTCAACTTAATGGAAATTTGGCTGATTTTCCTGGCTAATTATTAAGATTAGTTAAATCTAGTATTTTATTCTCAGGTATTGACAAAATGCTAGATTGTGTATTTGGTGATAGTCTGTTGTGTGCTTCCTCCAGAAACTGGAAAGTGAAAGTTTTGACTTGGTTGTTGCTTTCCCGGATTTGCAGTGAGGCTCAAAAACTTTAGTTCTCAAATATTAGCTTTTAAAAACCCAGACCTAAAATAAAATGAGTTATACACTTTATACCATACAGTACTCAGAGTTTTATTCTTTAGAATCTCTTATTCTAGATTGGTATAATGTCCATGAGTGGTGATTTGAGATGTAACAGCATTAAAATAATAATTGATTTCATATGTTTTAAGAATTACTCTGCCTTCTAACATGATGTGGTTTTAATTCTGAAGAGAACTTCATGAAATGTTTCTTCAGCTGAATTGATTTTCATGGTGTTAAGTATAGAAAATTATACTTCCTTTGGACTAATTTTATTAGCATCATCTTGGAACTCTACGTCTCCTAAAATGTTGCTTAAGTTCTGCAAAGTCCTCCTCCTCCTTCCCCACCCGCAAACCCTTCGAAGTTTCATTAGGGTAGGAAGCTTCACCGCCTTGTCCGTCACTGTATTCTCAACACTTATAAAGACTGGCTCATAATACATGCTCATTTTATATTTATTATTTGAATAAACGATGGGGAATGATTGCATGAAGTGTATATACGTAGAGAGCCTGGAGTCTTCAATCTGTAGTTTCTATACGAATAATAAAAAGGAGCAGGAAAATTTTTGTAATGTGGATAAAAACTCATATTTTTTCATTGTGCTTTGACAGGTTAACAGTATATCCAACATTTTCATTTGCTCTTCATAGTTATTCTGTGAAGAAAGCAGCCTATAATTCATCCCTTTCTGTAAAAGCCAAAATGTAAATTGTGTAGGGGACAGTGTGAAAGCACAAGACTTTGGAAGGAGCAGAGCTAGAAATCACTGGACTCTTTGGCAAAAGCCGGTGTAGTGGGTAAGGGTTGGACTAGGGAACCGATAGTTTGGAGTGAATCTTGGCCCTTTCTTTTCCAAGTGTGAGCCCTTCGGTGAGTTACCTAAGCTCTTGGTGCTTCATCATAGAGTTATTGTGGGCATCAAAGCACACAGCCTCTGTAAATTACCTAAAACAGTGCCTAGCCAATGGAAAACACTTCACAGATACCAGCATTTATTATTGCAAGCCTTCCTACGTTGGGCTAGAAAGAAAGTGGTTTCTTCAAAATTTTCTTTAAAATTTACCTTCAAATATCTGTATGTATTTTATGATACATTTTAAATCATAGAATTATGTGCATACGCTAAATGCTATATTTAAGTGCCATGAATCTACTATTTTATTTTATATTTATGGTTTTATTATATCTATCATAATTTATAGGGATTTCGAAGTTTCCATTTAATTTAAAAGACTTTATCCAGGAAGGAGTGGCAAATGGAGAGAATTCACTCAAAGTTAATGATGAAACAGACTTTTATGGGAAGTAACAAACAAACAAAAGTGGGCATTGCATCTCTCCTCTCAGATAGCTAACTCAAAGTGTCACTATGCACCTGTAAGGACAGTGTTCCTAATTCATCTCTCAAGTAGGAAACAGTTCTTGTCCCAATTTTCAATTTATTTTGGTAAGAAGTTGAATGCATATGCGTATGTATATATAAATGTATTTTAATAATTTATAAAATGTATCATACTAACACCGTATACCATATTAAAACTTATATCAATAGAAATGTGAATGAAGAATTTGCTAACATCAGTGACAATTTGAAGAAATACAATGATTCAGTTTTATTAGAATGGTTTGGTGTATTAAAGTTCTTGTTTTTGATTAAGTTACACTTCTTGTCTCAAAATATCAGTTTACTGCATGTTTACTGGGTCTCCCCTCTGCTAGGAATTTACAGTGGGAATGTAAATCACAGGGTTCTGCTTTCAGGGAACTTTAAAGAGCTCAACTTACGAAAAGTTAACCTTTGAAAAGATGAATTGTTAAACACGAATAAGAAACAGCACAATTTAATCAGCTGCTACATGTTACGTTGTGCTTTCAAATCAACCACCAAAACCTAATTCATAAAAATATCTATAGGCAAATCAATAAATTCTTCACCAAAAGGAAATGGATCCTTTGTGTATCATCATCATCACCATCTTCATCATCATCTTTTATAATTTTGAGAATCTGTACATTTGAAGTTTGGGGAGAGTGTTTATTTTGTTTCTTTTCTTTTGTGTTTTAAAACCTGCCTTAATTATACAACACTGACATCACTAAACTCCTGAAGCCTGGATTAATACATTGCTTCTTCCAAATTGAGACAATTGTGCAAATCCCATTAAGCCCTTAATGCCAAAGCTGAAGTTTCAACTAGTATATGCAGGATACACCTTCTCTGGGAGCTGACACTGGACAATGGCGCTCTCTCACGGGACTATGGGATGGTGTATTATGTCCATTGATGACTGGGAAGAACTTGATGAGTTGAATTTAGTGCTAAATCTAGAGAACTTTGAAAAGTGAGTGTACTGTGGCTAGCCTGAGAAAATGAGTTTGCTTCAGAACTGACAATGCAGTCCTCAGATCAATGTGTACACTTCAGCAGCTACAAATTAATAGTAAACACTTAGAATTTTCAAACCACTATCCAGCAGTACCACATTTAGAAAGAAAGCCTCTGACATATTTAGGCCAACCTCGTAAACCTGGAATGATAATAACCTACCTCACTGGGTGACAACGATATTAAATGAGACAATTTATAAAAGTTTTAGCACTGTTCCTGTTAACGTAACAAATGCTTAATAAATATTACCTATTTATTATCATAAAGTACATAGAAAAGATACTGTTGAATTCTGACAGGAATTACTCTCTATAAATTGTGTCATCCACTGAAGTGGTATGAAAGTAGCTCAGGCTGCCTTTGGGGAAAGTACTGAATGGAGTCTAGGTTCTTCTTACTTTCTTTAGAAAAAATGGCTTCACATCTGAAGTGGTCTCACACATCTGGATCAATAGATCAGTGGGAGAATGGGAAATGCGATTTTCTGTCATAAAATAATAGCAAACCCCGTATATAAACTTTTAAGCAATTATAATATGTAGTGGAATCAAAATGTAGCGAATCAGTTTCAAAAAATACTTAAATACGATTCCTTTATATATTTATTTCTGCTAGATACATAAATTCATTTTCTTTTTGTTATTTACTAGGTGACTGAAACTGAAAACATAATCAATAAAACCTGCCCCGCTTTCAGCTAATTTGATTACTTTTTTTAAAAAAAGGTTTTAGTTTGAAATAATTTAGACTCACATGAAGTTGTAGAGAAGCCCTGGGTGGCCATCACCTAGCTTTCTCCAAAGGTGACATTTTACATAACCATAGTACATTAACAAAACCAGAAAAATGTTGGCACAATTCAATTAACTAGCCCATAGATCTCACTAAGATTTCACCAGTGTTTGAATTCACTCATTTTTGTATGTTTTTATACACAGTTCTACGGCGTGTTACCACATGTACATACTTAGAACCAGCCCCACAATCAAGATACAGAATTGTTTCTTCATCACAAAGGAACTCTTCATGCTGCCCCTTTTAAATCACACCCTCTTTGCCTTCCTTAATCCTTGGTAACTGATTTTTGGTCCTATCTCTCTTTAATTTTAATTATTCTTTTTAAAGAAAATAATTGCAATTTAAGACACAGCTAGGAAAGATCTAATAATAATTCTTATCCATGTTTTTTAAATGCCTGCCAAGCCGAGAGATTATAGATTCCTCATGGGGGTGTTTGGAAATGGGTCATATAGGTACAAGAATTCATAATATTAAATTTTCAACTCTGACAAGGACTCACAGGAATATAACTTTAGCTTATGAAATAGTGAGAGATCAATTGTCACTAACTGGTTTTCAGAAGTACAAGTTAATTTTTGTGGGTCACCATCTCGTACTCATTACTGTCTTAGATAACTGTTTTTTTTAGAAGAGGATGAGAAAGAGAGTTTAAGTCAATATTTTTCATCTTTAAAAGGGAAAAAGAAACCCACTGCTTCGAAAAACAAACAGAAATCTTTCTGACTTAAACAAAATCTTTTTATTTTTTCAACTGTAAATTTCTAATGAGCCTAAATGATTACAGTTTCAAAGTATGGGTAAGCCGACGTTTAATGTTTTAAAAAGCGTGTATCTAGAACAAAATAAGAATGTATCTTTCTTAATATTAGTAAATCTCTGAACAACAAATTTTCATCTTCTCAACTCTATCCCTTGCATACTTTTAAAATTTAACATTCTCAAGGTTTTTATTTCTCCTTCCCCAAAATGAAAGTTATTCACTTAGGCTTTTATATAATCTCTCTCCACCACCTAGATTCTAATATCAAGCACAAGTCATTTGCAGTTTTGAACAGAAATGACAATAAAATTGTCTTCTTTTTCACAGCAAGAGTTGTAGGGAAGTTTTAAGGAACTGAAGCATGAAAATGGAGGACGCAGGCACTGAACTGCATGGAAACACTGAACAGCCCAAGCTCAACAGGACTAAATCCATAGGCACCAATGTAGTTAGCTGTAGGGGTCAAGAACCTCAGAACCCCAAATTTTTACCTCATCATTGATGTTTATTACGTTGTGTGAGCTTTAGAATTGTAGTACTCAAATATGTGAAAGTTTACTTGGAACAGAAGGGTTTGTTTTTGTTTTTGTTTTTTTTTTTAGTGTGAACACCCTCACTGAAAAACTGGTGGGCAATTTTCTATCCAATAATCTACAGTCCCACCACATATATTTTTAGAATTTTTATTTATGTATAATCCCACCTTTTCCCACAGAGGATTTGAAGCAGATTCTAGGAAAAGACCTTTAATAAAA
This sequence comes from Camelus dromedarius, assembly GCF_036321535.1. Taxonomy (NCBI): domain Eukaryota; kingdom Metazoa; phylum Chordata; class Mammalia; order Artiodactyla; family Camelidae; genus Camelus; species Camelus dromedarius. The sequence goes on from NC_087438.1 coordinate 62,577,655, forward strand.
AGTAAAAGAGAAACAGAGAATCAGAACCAAGGAAAAAAGTATAAAGATATGTTGATACTAAGAGCCTGCCTATCTCATCTGATTGTGCTCATTTAAAATTTAGACCTGAAGTTTTCAGCTCTGAAATCAAAATGGAAAACATAATTATGTGCCCTTATTAAAAAGGAGAAAGAGTTTAAATTTCTCAGACTTAGATACAGGATACCGTTTCCTCAAAAAATGGTACGGCAAATACAAATATACATTTTATTTCAAATTTTCTTGAACATTTTTTTTAAGAAAACTTGACCGCATAATAATAAAATACACTTTTTGTGAATATGATTTCAGGGAGATATCAAATACTCTCCAGACTGAGTTTATAGCTAGTTCTGGAATCAGCAGGGCCTCAAATAGAAGTGTCTTCCTCAAGGGGAGGAAATGACAGAAGACCCCGTATTCACCCACCCTGATCTGAATTCTACCTGATGTGCTCTTCTGGAGGTCTAAAGCAGTGCAGGTTTTGAGTTAACAGTATTTTAAAGAATGCTTGAATGCTTCCCTGAAACTGACTTTCGAAGAGAACCCAGATGGCTATGATTTTGCACTGTTGTTTAGTTTCAAAGCATATGCGTCTCTAAAACAGGTGCCAGAGCTTTCTGTTATTAAGTCAGAACAATATCAACTAATGTTTGAACCTGATTAAAAGAATTTCACTACCACGCAAAGAGGCACCTATAAGCAAAGGCAGTGATTTCTTCCAGATGGAGTACCCAAAATGTCCTAATTTTTGTGTTGAAATTAATAAACTCTTTCTTACAGTGGCAAGAAGATAAGATGGAAGATAGCTCAGCATAACTTGAAAGTACCCAATCTGGAATTCAGTGAGTTTTCTTTATCCTTTTAATTCACAGTGTAGTTCATTAGTTTATGATGGACTTAAAGTATATAAATGTATTGTCAGACTTCTTTCTTTTTTCCAACTCTGATGTTTCCAATGTTAATTGCATTGATAGTTCTGGCTTTACATTCTTTTCATGTAGTAGATGTCTGGGACAGAAAAGCACTAATTAATTCATGTCTAGGAAGAAAAATGCATATATATCTAAATGAAAAACAAAAGAACAACTTTTTCATTCACAAATAAATTCATCACTGGGTGACAATCCAAGATGTTCTTGCCTGATTTAGATACTAGGCCCTGAAAGAAAGTACTGAACAATAAGTGGGTCAAATTATGCAGCTATATTGAACACTAAGCTTCCTTTAATCTGTTATTGGCAGGAAGGTGACTCTTCTCTAAATTTCACTGGGAACATTCCTTCATGTTGAATGTCAGTGAAGCTTCTGTTTATGTGCTCTTGCAAACAAATAACGAAGGTGGCATGATTCTTTCTACCTCAAGCCGGGTAAAGGACTCAGAGGACCTCTTAAAAGAGCTATCTGCCTTTGAACGTGCAAAAATGGCTGAAACAATCATATTTTATCAATAACTTCAGTTAAAGAAGATCTAAAACCAATACAACTTGTCTATGCAGAAGCTTGTGGTTCCTGGACAGATGAATATCCAGAGGTTTTTTAAATAAATAAAACGGCTATGATCAGCATAACTTCAGGTAAAAATACAGCTAATCTTAAGAAAACACTATATCCCTCTTGTCAAGCCTATTTCTTTGCTGATTTTACTTTTGCTTTTCTCCACACAGCTTACTGTTCTCTGCACCCTTTCTACCTCCTTGAAAACCTAAAAAGTGAAATAAGTATTTGCAATATAGTACAAACAAAATCATCTGACAGCTTTTGCTTGAAATCTGACAACTATGGTTTCAAGCTCCTGTTCTACCACAAACTTGCAATTACCCTCAACAATTTTACTTTACCTCTTGGGCCTCAATAGCCTTGTCTGAAAAAGAAGACTAACACCTAGAGGACAGGATTGTGGGCAGAATCAGGTAACATGTGATCATATTGTCCAATGCCCAGTGGGTGGTAAATAAATAGTAATATAATTGGTTTTATTTTTCTATAAATGGGCTTCTGGTGATACACCAGTCAAAAGTGTCTAAATGAAGATGCCTTCCCAGTGATTGAAACTTATCCGTAGGAATTAAGTTCTCCATCAGTCTCTCTTTTTCTCTTCTGGAATTCATGAGGGGATTCTAAAAGTACATCTACAATCTTAGTTCTCATCACATAAACTTTCCAGAAGCGAATTTGTGCTGTAAGACTGAAGTAGTGGCTAGATGCATTTGAGGGCAGGGGGCAGGCACGGGAGAGAGCACAAGGAATGTGAAAGACAATTTAGTGCTTCCTCCTAGACTGCATTTCATCTTACCCTTTGCTGTCTCTGGACTATTCATCAGCATTAACATGCACCGAAATCTCCTTTGAAATTTTAATCAATTTAACATTGGTGTATCTATAGATTAGATGAAATAACTTTTGCTGTCTCTTCCAAGCACCTTTGTCATTTGAATGGCTTACAGCCCTCATATTTCTCAATATGAATTTCTGGATCTCCTTCTATTTCAATCTTGTTTTCAAAGGACAAGGTGGAAGATGACAATGGTAATGAAGATTAACTGAAAGACTAATTATTTAGTCACTGGTGGGGGGATGAGGCATACAGCTAAATCTTTCTGTCACGAATATTCATAACTAGTTCAGTTTAAATGCCAGATTTATGAGAGCAAGTGATCCATCTCTATCACGCACCGGATGCTTTATTTCAGGTAGGTTCAGAGGAATCTTAATTTTTCATGCAAAGCTATTCACTATATATCAATCCTAAAACATTGCTCTCTTTCCACTTCCCTGTGTATGTCCTACTTAAACTCAACCACAGACATTGAGATTGAGTCTTAAATAATTATTATGTATTAGGACTTTCTGTATTGTTTTCAACACTCACGAAACATTTGTTTCTTTTTAACCCAACAACAGCTCATTTGATTGGTGAGAAGTTTCTGTGCCATAAACCCAACATGAATGGGTTGTTAATTAGTAGATTTAATTGCATAAAGGAGGTACATTATTTCATACCTTCCAACATTTTGATACTATGAGTATTTCAGCTGTAGCATATATCTAGTATTAAATTAGCACATAATTTAAATGCTGAGTTGGCTGTAGTAAGTTAATGTCACAACTAATGTAAAGAAGTCTTAATTGTAAACATGTCATTTGTCAAGTGTGTATTATTAGAACTGTGCCCAATTAAAATGATATACATATCAGTTGAGAAGAGATTTTTCTCTTCCTAGGCTTAGATAATGGGATTTCTCCATCTCCACTGATAAAAACAATAAAAAAAATTCTTCAAGCAAATATCTAAGTTACATGTACATGAAAATGAAAGGTTAAGAGTTTACTATTTGAGGAGAAATGTCTGTTGCTCAAATATGCATTCTAGACCATCCAGTTCCCTAAAGCTATGGACTTTATAGCTCTACAGATAGGAAGCATTGCTCTTGGTCAATATATAGAGATTCTTAAGCAAAAAACAGTATTTTGACATTTCCCTCCAGCTACTTTTGAGGCCATGTTATAATGATAAAACAGGACACCTGAAAAATAATTCTAACAAGTATTTTTCTTTTTCTCAAGTACTTTGTGAGAAAGGGACATCTCAAATCTGATATTCAATCAGGGCTCATCAAACACTATCTAAAGTTTATAACAATGCCACTTAACCCTCAGTTTTCCTTTGGTCATGCACCTTTTCAGTTTGAGATACTTGTCAGGCTACTAAAAGTTGCTCACAGTACTTTTATCGACTGTAATGATGAGCAAAACCATTCATGGTTTTACATAGCCTGTGAATCTCCCTAGGCCAAAGGAATTATTTTTGTGTGTGGATCACAGCCCAGTAGAACACTGGGAGCCTAGCAAAGGCTGTTATTCCAGTTCACTGTGACATACACAGTTATGGAGTCTAGGAAATATTAGTCCAGGTTGATTCCCAAGAAGAATATTTGAAATAAGACAAGATTATTCCCTTTGGGCATCTCTTCCCTCAGCATTTACCCCAATACCTTCAAGCTTCTTTGTAATCCAATGAATCAATCTGCCTTCCTATCTCTAAAGAACTTTTCCAGGTCTCTCTCACTTTGAAACATGCCACTACTTCCCTCCTCCTGGGTTCACAGCAAATATTTACATGGATAATTGGTCACATTGCTTTTTCCTAAGCCTCAACACGGCTTCAGAATCTTTCGAAAACTTGCACTCCAATATAACACCAGTATTTCCACTAGTTGATTAGAATTAGCATTGGAAGGTGCAGTGGACATCTATCCTTTGCACTGAACCAACCAAGAGTGAGAGTATTAGCCAGGTGGAGGGGAGTGAAAGCATGAATTAACTGCTGCTTATAATATCTCTCCAAGAAGTTGGTGGGTTATAAATAAAGTTCCCCTGACTATATGTTGCTCAAACACTCCAAATCATGTATGAAATGTGGAGGGAGGGGGCAGAAAGGAAGGAAGGAAAAAGGAAGAAAGAAGTTTTCTGTAAAGATTTTGCTTTCGATTTACATGGTAGCATCATAGTGTTGCTGTAACACATTACCCGAAACTTTGTGACTTAAAACAATACAAGATATTTTCCCACAGTTCTGAAGGTCAGAAGTTGCAATGGCATGTATGGGTCTAAAACCAAACTGTTGGGAAAGTTGTGTTTTTTATGGCAGCTGCAGGAGAGAATCTGTTCCTCTGCCCATTTGAGCTCCTAGAAGCCGCTCACTTTGTTTGACTCATAGTTCTTTTCAGCCATCTTTAAAGTCAGCAAGAGTTGGTTGAGTTCTTCTCACAACCAGTCACTCTGACTCTCCTGCCTCCCTGTTTCATTTATACGGACCCTTATGATTACATTGAACTCATGGGGATAATCCAAGATAATCTTCTCACTTCAAGATCTTTAACTTAATCACATCTGCAAAGTTCCTTTTTACCACAGAAGGTAACATATTCACAGGTTTTGGTTAATTAGGACAAGAACATCTTTGGGGAGCCATTACCCTGTCTACCACAGTCTATATGAAAGCAGCAACAGTGAAAGAAATAAATCAGGGCAAAGAGACTTAAGTACCTATACTGAAGGAACTATATTGCAAATAATCTCCTTAAAGGTCTTTGCTTCTGATCATGTTTCTATGATTGTAGTATATTGTTGTAGAGTGCAGGAAGAAGGGTAAGTTATGCCTGGGGTGAACCAAATCTTGTCTACTCACTTACTAATCACACGACCCTAAGGGGCAAGTCATTTCATCTCTCTGAGCCTCAGTGTTTTATATCTGGGAAGGAGGTGATAAAAATATGCATGTCTCAAGGGGCCATTTTAAAGCTCATATGCTTTAGTCCATGCAAAGTACTTAGTATAATTCTTGGAACACAGTAAACACTGCTTCTTATCTTTCTTAGACCTGTTCCTTAAAACACATACTATATTTCATAAAGTACTATTAAATGAATGTTGTACGAATGATTTTTCCAGTGATGCCATTGTTGGATTTAATCATCTAATGATGCAACTTTCTTTGATTCTTCATTGTATAGCACAGGAAATAGTTTAGAATGCTGAGCTCTAGCACTTTAGTCATCACCCCAAACTTCATACAACGGAGACAATTGCATATTTAACTCTATTCTGGCCATTGCCCATTGGGTAAACTAAATGGGTCAGAGATAACTTTTACATCATCCTGACCATCTTAAACGTTACATTTTTAAGTTAAACATTACATTTTTAAGATGTGATAAAACATTGGTAACTGAGATATTGTCTTCATATATTACTTGAGACCTTATTAAAGCTTTGTTCATTATATGAAGTATTAGCCAGTCAATATTCATTTAGCTAACTAAAGCTTTTACAGTTCATGCTTCAGTTTCTTTCAATATGACGTTTTTTATATGACATACAGTTCCAGGAGGAAATTTTTGTTTTGACATGTACAATTAATATTTTAAAACCGGATGGAATAAAATTAACTCCTCCATGACACCAAAGCAAAGGCAATTAAGAGAAGGGAAAAGGAAAGTCTTAATCCTCCTTAGACAAGCTAGAGAAAAATAGCTCTAGTCTAGTGACTTTCAAAATTAAAAAATTCTTCTAACTTTCTTAAGCTAGGCTTTAATATATCCAATTGCATTAAAGCATTTGAGAACAGATAACCAGATCTAATTTCACTTCATGCTTTACTCTCAAGCCTTTAAATCCAGCCCCAAGAACCAAAAAAAGCATGGTATTGGAGGACAGTAACTGCAATATATCAAACAATTATATTGAACTACTTTATGGGATAAAAATAATGGAATTCATACTACAGACCTGGATCCAATAGAAATACATCGATGTCTATACATCGTGTTGTATTTCCCTGTGCTTCATCTCTATCTTCATCAAATCGAATCTATGCTGTGTTTAGATCCTACATGTTTATTCCCCTGGAATTTTAACTATCTTGAGATTATTTAGGGTTGGCAAATTTTGAAAATGTTACCAGTAATTTTAAATAATTTCATTTCATTCAAAAAGACAAAAGCATCAAAAAGTAATAATAATAAATATCTCAGTGACAAAAAGCTAGACTATATTGTGTCAAGGATTTTACAGAAAGAGAAAAAATTCTCATAATTTTTCATTTTGCAGTTAAAATGTAGAAAACTTCCTCAATACTTCCTAGACTTGAAGATTAAATTTAGAAGCTATTTATCACATTTTTAAATTAAAAGTGGGATAGCAATATGAAAAAAACTCAATGTTTAAAATATTTCTATTCAACATTGATCTGATACAGCAGACAAAACCCACCTTGTTATTTGGGATTGGATATGCTATGTGGTAGGCTTTCCCAAAGATTTAAGTGGAAATACTGCTGAGAACTCCAGAATGGCAGTTGTTGAAGGTTCTAACCATCTAAAAGTTGTTAAATTCCAGCCACTTAATATGAATCTGAACTCCTAGAAAGCAAATCTATCCAAATAAATTTAAAACTGATTATATTTGAAACTAGTGAATCTGATAATATAAGGCTGATAGAAATATGACTCAAATGGAAAAATCTAATATATATATATATATATAAGCTAGCAGAAAATACAAGTTAAATATAAGTAAGGCTGAACTAAGGTGACTCATATTAGTAGAAACATTATTAGCTACTGGAAATTAAAGGAGTTTTCTTTCCTAGAAAGACCTAAAGTTAAGTTGAAATTATTTGTGTAGATAAATAATTATATACTATTAGTAGATAAACTATACACTATTTTGGGAGTTAGACCAATTAAGAAAGAGTACAGCTAAGATCAGTCTATGGAAACCATGTTGCCACCTATTGAAAAATGATTAATTGATGTTTGTTTGCCAATAGCCAGAGATGACACGTACAGAGCAAATACTTCAACTTTTCTTTCTACTAAGTATAAAAGCAAATCTCATTGATTATGAAAACTTTTTCCCATTAAGCTTAAAATCTGGTCTCTAAGGAGTTGTAGTCTAATTCCCAAAATTACTGTTGCATTGTCTATTTCTCCTTTCAACTCTGTCCCTTTTTGATTCATTTTATTTCAGTGGATATAAGTTAGGTATGTATATGTCTACAGCATGTGCATAGCCTACTGGTCAGTCTGAGACCTAATGAGAGATCTATATCTTAGCACTCTTCTTAAAGTCTGTGGTTTGCAAATTAGATCAGATTTGTGTTTTCATAGGCCAGGGGCTAACCCAGGAGTTAACAAAATGGAATTATTACTTTCCCTAGATACGTCTTCTCTATCGCTGGCACGTTCTGATCCACCGGGTTTCAGTTTTTGGTCTTCGGGTCAGAAATTGTCTTCTGTGACTGCACTGCCTCTGGGGCTACATGGCAGGAGGATAGAAGGAGAGGAAAAGAACCAACAGTTTGGCACTACCCTCTTGGAGATGCAGTCCCACCAAAGGGAAAAAGTTTTGGCTGCAGGACCTCCTGCGCATGGAGTGCAACAGAAGAGAGAAAAAGAAGAGGAGAAAAATCAAGAGATTTCTTCCATGTTCTCTGAGCTTTAGGGATTTCCTTTGAGGGTGGAGGGTTTCTCCTTGATCTTTCAGTGTCTGAACCATAGTGCTCACTTCTGGATTTTGTAGGGCACTGCGTCAGGCCAATAAATACTGGAGGAAAATAAGCAATTTCTGTTTCATGGTGCTTCAAATTCTAGTGTTTTCCCATTCCCGCCTGCTGACATTTACTCGTCAGTGTTCTCAAATGCTGCTCAAGCACTTTGCAAAGGCTGGATAGTTGCTCTCAGTGAGAGGGAAATGTTGGTATATATTTATCTTTACTGGGACTGGAAGACCATCCTTTTATTTAGCTTTTCAGCATTTCAGAACAATGTTAAGCCATCATTAAACTTTAGTAATTTGTTTTCTTCCAGTTTTATAAAACTTTTGGGGAGAGTTAAGATGGACTTCATTTGGAATAGAATAATTTAGGAGGAGGATGTTTTACCCGATGGCATGCTTGAAAGTTTACATCAATCTAATGAACTCATATGGAGTATTTTCTGTGATAAATTCTGCCTCCTTTATTTCCTATTTCAATCCCTTTCATAGATTATTTCCATGCACATTCTGGAGCCTTCAAAAATGTGTGCTGGGAAGAGGAAATTCATAGGTTTTTATCCCAAGACAATTCTGCTCTTCTTTTAAAAAGAATAAAAAGAAAACCAGATTATTCCTTTTCTCCCCCCTCAACTTCTAGCATTTATTTTCAATGACTTTCCTTTCTTTCAAATTTGAGGTAGATTTGACAAATATTTCTCTTCATAAAAAGGAGTTCAGGTAGCCATTAACCAAAAATAGTCATTCTAGCCAATATCCAGTGACATTATTTTTATTCTGATCTGAAGACAAATATTATTTTAGTTCAAAAGAGTCAATTCATTGTCATCCTTTTATTTATATCGAGTTCATATACTACAGTTTCTGGTTTTGCATATGTATTTTTTTTTATTCTATTAAGTTTCTCAGAGTCTAATGTAATCTGAATTTTACAGGAAACTAGGTTTTAGTGGGACTAAATGATGTGGCCAAGATAGTATCAATACTAACAGAAGTAGGACTGGCTTTTAGACCATTTAACACGTGGGACACAAGGCTCTCCACATAACACTGTGTCTCGTAACAATTCAGGTTTAAGGAAACGTGCTTTTGTCATTAGTGTAAAAATTTTCAGCATCATTTCTTTTCTTCTATGAATAAAAGTATAACTAGATATTTAGCTTCATGATTGTGATTAGATGTTGGATTTTCTTATGGATTCAAATATATATGTAGAAAAAATAAGATGGTGAGACTGACTCAGGGAAATGCTAATAACTCAGAATTAATCAATAAATACATTAAATCTTCTACTGATTCTGCAACAAATTCCATACGTAAAGTTGTCCAACAAATTCATTTGGTGAGTTAAATGAGAGTATATCTTCTCATTTGTTTTCATATTTAATTATCCATTTATTCTTTTGATTCATAGGCAGTAATTTCATACTGTTGATTCCCTCTTGACCTTGTGCTTGTAACTGAATCCTGAGATCTGGCTTGTGGCCCAGGAATATGTAGAAAATTGTTTACATTAGCAGCAAGCTGCCTTGAGCTGCAGTGCTTTGATTTAACGTTATAACTGTACTAAAAGTAGCATAGCTTTCCCATGTACTCTCTATTCTGTTCAAATCCCTTGTCATTATAACAGATGTTTGGATTATTGTTCTGTAAACTATGTCAGAATTTCAATCTCTAGTATCTGTTTATTATTCTCCAAGGGTGATATTACAAATGTTCTCATGCACAGTTAATACTTATAAAACAGTCTGTCTTATTTCCCATTAAAAAAAACCTACCAGAAAGTTTCTGATAATCAGAATAAATATATCTAATTCGGGGAGGAGTGTTTTAAGTGTATGTGAGTAAATGATTCCAGCTAAAAATGGGCAACATTTCAGAAAGTATTCCAGTCATTAAAAAAAAAAAAAAAGGCTTTTATTTTGTCTTATGAGATACTGATTTTTTAAAATGTATGTAAGTGTATATGTAGTTAAAATACCATGATTAAGTAATTTTATTCTGATATTGAGATATAATTTAATTTCTATTAATGTCTGTGAAAATCGTATCTGTTAATAAAACCTCATGGCTTTGAAGTGCACAATGTTAACAAAATAAAAGAATTATTAAATTTAAAAATGTGATGTTCAGATTCTCATAAAGATAACAGCAACATATGGGGAGAACACCATTGTTTAAAATGTGTACTTGAGTAGAAAACCTTATTACCTTAAAGAAAAAAAAAAAGCCGGGTTACTGACAGCTTTTTAAAATACATTTTTAAAGCCTGAACTATTAGTTTCCTCCTGTTGTTTGAATGAGTTATTGCAGCTTTTACAAGGGCATGAAATGAGATTTTCTGAGGTGACGGTCCGACTGGATGTTGACGAAGAACAAAATCTCTGATATATCATTTGTTTCTCCTTTACATTTTTATATTTTAATTCTTACACCAAAGAGAACTGGTGTGTTCTGAACAGAGCCCACGTCAGATAAAGGAGCATTATGCCTGCTTATTACAAGAGATGTTAAGCGCACTAATACTCTGAGGAATAATCTGACTGGGCTACTAGAAAACAAGGTTTGTAGCTGAGTTAGAAACGTTTACATGAAAATTATGTGCTTCCCTTATTTACTTCACATACATTTTTATCTTTCTTGTTATAGCCCATTTTTAGTCCCTCTGTCTTTTGAATGTAAAAATGGCACGAAAAACAGGAGAGGGGAGAGAGAGGAGCCTATTCTTCGGAAATGATTTAGAAGGAGAGCGACAGAATTCTTCTGGGAAATAAAAGGAGAGGGGAAGGGAGAGTTTAAGGAAAAGGGTCAAGTAACTACTCCATCAGCCCCATCGAAAGAGGTGCTGCATCTTTTACTTCATTCATTTTGTCTAAAAGGGCGGACACAGCTACACTGGGATTCAGAGTCTGCAAGAATACCAACATGCATTCGGTTTGCATTAAAAATTTTAAAAAATGAAGGGAAAAAAAAACCCCACAAGGTCAGCTTCGGAAATGATGAATGCCTTTTTGCTGAAAGCTGTACTGAACGTCCTTGAGTTTAATCAAAACTATTTGTTTTTAGTCAGCTTTGCTGTTGTCTCTTTTACTCTTGTCCACTGATAGCTTGACATTAATGACATCATAAATCATGTGAAGTGGCGGTTTGGGTTTGGTAGCATTTCAAGTGTTTGTTGAGATGTCCTGGGCTATCTGAGGGGCTGGTGCAAGGTTGGATATCATCCTGCACTGAATCTTTAGTTTACGGCAGTATTCGGTCTGTAAAAGCACAGAGCGCATTATTAGTGTGATGGGTCTTCGTTAAGGAATGCCTGGCTGCTCATTAAATTGCAGACTTCAGAAAGAGATTGTTGAGGAAGTGGATTTATCTTTAATTCTGTTTCTTAAATTTTTTAAAACCTGATTTTCGAATCCTCCGTTAAAATAAAGACCTGGCCCCCTGTACTTGTCAGTTTCTTGTCAGTTACAGGCCGGCCGTTCAGTGCCTGTAAAGTAAAGCATGAGACTTCACTTGCCCGGTTCACAGTGTCCAGTCCGTCAAGACCTGACCGGGGGTACAGTTTGAACAATTCTGTCACCTACACTTTTTAAAAGGTTCTTGTTAAGCATAAAGCATCTTCTGTACATTGGAAATGTGTTCTTTGAAAAATGTCTAGCTTTTATCAGTTTTTTGTTTCAGAATGATTTCAGTGGATCATTCTATGTTTCATGGCTTGTTATCTGCGTGACTGTTCTTAGAACATGCTTTTCATTATCGTTGTATTCTGCCATTAAGGAAAGCAAAGATTATTCTTTAACTGTTATTTATTTAGGGTATTTTATTATATTATATTGCAAACATGTATATATATATGTATACACACACACACACACACATATAGGTGTGTATATATATATGTAATACGTAGATCATTTATTTTCTTAGGCCAATATGTTAACAAGTTAAAGAGAGTCACTTTGTTTTATAGGGCAACTGGCATAAACAGATGTCTTTCCCTCCATCATGGAAAAGGACATCATCTTGAAACGTGCATCGCCTGCTATAAAACAGCACTTTTCATATGCTGAAGTAGTTCAGCCAAAATATATAAAAGCTCGCCCAGATTTTAACAGAAAATACAATTTTTCACCTGTACTCAAAGTGGATCAAATTTAGGTCATTGCTCCACAATCCCAGGACAAAAAACTAAAGAGAATGACATCAAATAAAATCAATCATTTGACAGCTTGGGATAATTTGATCCTTTGGTTTTTAAACTAAACTGAAGAAGAAAAAAAACCATGCTGTGTATAGATGTAAGTACAGAGCCTTAAAACTATTTCCCTAGATATTTATTACCTATTATTATTTGAATGCCAAGAAGTTATTTCTTCATAGCCACAAAGTTTTTAAAAAAGGAATTTTGTGAAAAGAACCTAACTTGATACAGTATTAAAATACTTTTTTCCTTTTTTTCAAACAAGATATATCAACAAAATAAATGAGTTTGAACCACATGTGATTCTCCTTTTGAATAGGATTGGTCCCTGTTATAAAAAGATTTCTTTTCTCCTTGACAAATGATAGCAAATAATTATAACAATAAGGCAAATCACGGTGAGTTCAGTATAATTAGAGCAATATAATCCAACTCATTGTGACATGTACCTCAGCTCTGTGGGTTTCTTGCCAAACCTAGGAGAATATTAATATTAACTTTTAGATTATTGTACAACTTTAAGCAATGTTCAAAATATTGTTATGTAGTCTCATGGCTTCTCTCACCGTATGGAAAATTTTTTCATTGAGGTGAAGTAATTTATACATCATTTGCCACCCAAACTCCTCCTACCTCCTATCTACACAACTGTCTCCCAAAAAACGACTTTTTTCTTGGTTTTGTATTGCTTTTGTTTGTTTGTTTTTCTCACTCAGTATTTAATAGTGTTCACTTTCCTCTGATCTATACATGATAGAATTAGGCAGGCATTACTTTCTTTCGGATGTTAACTATGTGCTATAAAAGAACTCAGATTTTCCTGGTCTGTGCTATTCTCCTAATTTAGATACACCAAATCATTACTTTTATCCTAGGAATAGAGAGAGGGAATTTTAGCTTGCTTCAGAGAGAGAGAGAACCCACATCCTAAATGAGACACAAAATGTTTGAATCCCCTGGCTGGCAGAGGGGATCACTTACATGATTGGCCCAGAAAAAGTTATTTTAGGCTTTGAGGGTGCAATTTTCAGTTTTCTGCAGCCACCTATCTTGAAAATATGTCAAATATATACTTATCAAATCTCCTTTTCCCTATTAACTAAAATGACATTACTCCTAAGTGGGCTTATTATGCTTTCTTGATAAAATAAAGAAATGTTTTGCCCACTTATTAATGAAATGCAACATCAAAGTGATTCGTTACTTTTATTTACTGCAGGGCTGATGCAAAAGGGTTTTGCTTTCTAAATCACAGCATGAAAAGAGGGGCAGAACTACTTGGAGACTCTGCCTCACACAGAACCACTACCACCACCTGTCTCTGGGACTTGGGAGGACAAGCTGGTCGTACTGGTGTACACACACACACACACACACTTGTACATGCCCACGTTTACTCATACACATAATGATATCAAGAACAGCTAAAACGCTGGATTCACAGTTTCATCATCCTGAAGATTTTCATTTTAATTTAAGCTCCTGTTGGAAGCTTGATGGAAAAACAAAAGCTCTGAGTCAATTCCAAGATGAACCAAACTCAAGGTCATGTATAAATAACGAGTGATGGTAATTACAGTGAAGGAGCTGAGGTACAATTTATTTTTAACTAACAGACAACACCTGACAGTATTTGTATATCAAATTGTTATTAAAGTCCTCTGTTGGGAGGCGAAGCTGATTTATTTCACACCGAATTGTCTTTTACAACTAATCATGAAGTATATATAAAGTTTGGTAAGTAAAATCATCTAATTTGGCAAGGGATAGATTAAAATGAAAGAATTTGTGTCATAAAATATACCACAGAAGCTTGTTTTTGTGACTGTCAGATGCAGCTTCATAAATACATTGCCATAAAGATCTTCCAAGTAATTTTTTATGTTGAGATGGGATTTATAGAGGAATGCATCACTTGAAAAAGGTTAGATGTGTTTAGGGAGGAGAAAAGACCCCTATTCTTTGAGCTATTGGCCCAGAATGATGGTGCAGGTGGAGATGAGATACCAAAGGCAGGGGTCCTTTAAAGGCACTCTCCTTGTACAGCAACCCAAGTCAGTCAAGTACAGAAAACTCACTTCTGCTCTCTAGGAGAAACAAAGTTGAACTGGCAGATAATTAACATCTAGATGTACTCCGTGGAAAAATTCTCCTTAATCAGATCTTCCTCCCTATTGAGTTTCTCCCTTAACTTTATTTGAATTCAGATTTATTCTTTAAAGCTAAATACTAAATATTGTCTATTGGTAACTGATGAAAAGCAAGTGAGGATGTCCATATGGCTTTGGGTATTCCTAGAAACCAGGTGAGCCACATACAGTAGTGCAGGTTGTTCACAGTACAAGGACACCTAGCCATGGCACAAGAGGGCATGCCATGTATCTGGACTAGATGTTCCCCTTTCTGTTTGGGATAAAAGCAAAAGCTATCAGGCTGGACTTCCAGGAGGCTGTTTTTGTCTCAAGGTGGTGACTTTCTAATTCACATAATGGTATATATGATTTATCACAGGCCTTGGTAGAAAGATCTTTGCTTTATTAGTTAAAAAAAAAAAAAAGAATTACAGTCTCAAAAGAGAGTTTAAACTTCTTTTAGGTGAGACAAAGCCTGACCTTTAAGCTACATAAAACTGGGAAATTTTAGAAGAAATGTTTTCTATAATACCTAACTTCAAATGATGAGACAATGCCATTTCCCCCACTGAATTCTCCTAACCAAAGTGCTTTACTATTTCATAACTATTTGCCTTTTTAGGATGATTGTACTCTCATTATATTTAAAATCCTTCCAAATGGTCATGTATAAATGTGTCAAAAGCTTATCCATATTCATAACAGAATTATCAATGCAAAGACACTCACTTCTTCTCTCATGTCTGCAAAGACTGAAAACAAAATCTGAGCTATGTAAACCTCTTTGGGTGCAAAGAATTTCTAGAATGTACCAAAATTTTCAAATTGAAGCATTAAAGAACGTAACTTGGCCTGTTTCCTAGGATATTGACATGCTACAGCTAATCTTGCACTAGGTCAGGGTTAACCCCAAAGAATAAGCTATTGAGCTTTGCTAATATCTTTGTGGTGCTTGTCAATAACAGTCCGGCTGTGACTCTGGTTTCCAAGTCTCAACCTCCAATAGTGTTTTCCGTATTAAATACAGTAAAATAAACATGGATAATTTCCCAAGCCCTATATGAAATGCTTTTTCTTTATCAATTCAATTAATATTGATTGACCACCTACTATATAAAAACATTTAGAGTAAGAGAAGGTTTATTGAAAGTTGATTTCATAGACTTATCTATCCTCTTCCATCACATGAAAAGATGTCTAACACCATTTAATAGAAAATATACTTAGTTTCAGCTGTATCTTCTTGTGATGATCTCTTACATTCAATGAGATAGTCATGGAACATCACTTTTTCTGTTGAAGACCCATTGGATATTTTTTAAACAGCTTTAAAAATATGGAAACCTTTTATGTACTTGCTTTTCTTGAGAGAGCGAGTGAATAGCAGAAAATCACAAGAGGTATATGACGTATGGACTCCAAAGCAGTATTTTACTATAAAAGCATGAAACCCTGCTGGCATATGTAATTTAATGTGCACCATGCCTCCCCTAATTCAATCAGGTCTCTACATCCCTTCTTTTATATTCCAATTGGATTTCATGTGCTAAAGCCATCAAGATTTTCAGGATGAAATGAATGCTTGTATTAATCCTGCAATTTCCATTTAAAACACAGCATCGATTTGATTAATAAGGTTTGATGCTGAATAATTATATGGCAAATATGTAGGCTATAGGAAAACCACAGATGTGACCACCAGCAGAAGTCTTGTGGGAGAAGGAGGTCAAAGGAAAGCAATGGCCATGACTGAGGTGATGAATTCTTTGGCTTTTCTTTTATGCAATTAACAAGCAGGGCTTCTATTAATTTGCCACCCCTAGAGCCTTGACAGGTCAGATGCGTCTGGGTCAAGGGTCATGGGGCAGAGTAGGGGTCAGCATCACAGCAGCCCTGAACCAAAATGGGAAAACTAAAGAAATCTAAATGATATGTCTGAGTATACATTCTGCAGTGCAGAGGGGGTGGGAGGAAGTGCATCTCCTTAATGTTAAGACTGCTGTTTTAGAATAATAAAAATGTTCTCTGCACATTTAATTCAAAGTAATCAATCTAAGGTGCAGTGGTTGAGCATCCAATAAAAGAAAATCAATGTGGTCTCTACAAGAGAAGACAAACAATGCTCGCTTTTACTAAAGGGATTATAGGTTAACATTTATTCAGTGTATTGTAATCTGATGTCAAGTGGTGTAAAATCAAGCCAACAATCCATTACCACCCGTTATAGGCTAGGTGCTGATCTCATGCAAATTGACTTTTCATAGAACTTATTAAATCATTTCTGTGTTTTAGCTATGAAACATTTTTCTACAGTGGCTGAACTTCAATGAATTTTATTTCACATCTTGAATGAAAGTCTATGAAAAAGACAAATCTGTGATTTCAAAACAAAGATTTTTTACACCTTTCTTATGCTTCTAATTATGTAGCGTACATATTACTGTATGTTTCTAGGAAGACAAACCAAATAATTTGGTTATGATACTGGACCTGAATTACTTTCCTCCCAAATTCTTTTATTTCACTACTCCAAATGTCATTGTACAAGTTTGTCTATTTTTATAACATTTTGAGATAAATTGCAATGCCTTTCCAAATTTTGATAGAATTTAGATTTTTCTAGAATTTAAGAGAAACAATTCAGGCTTTATCAGTACTACGCATCTTCCTAATTTTGAATTTATTGTCTGTAAAATAAAAGTCTATATTTCATATTGTAGACATAATGAGATCAGGATATTTTCAATAAAATGTCTCATAAAGTAGATTATACGAGCTCCACAATTTGCGAATTAATTATTATTGAAATTATAAGTATGTTAAATATAGGTAACCTAATTGGTTAATGTTTTTGTCTAGTATATTGCTTGGGCAATAAGGACTTGGAGTGATTACTGCACCTCCCCTCCCCAAAATGTGGTGATCTTTTGAAGCATTAGAAGTTAGTGATCTTTCATTAAACATAATAAAAAATGGTTAGCAAACCTGTCAAAGTTAGCATTTTTTCTAAAGCAACTGTGCTTATTGTTAGACTTAGGGCCACTTTTAAGTGCGAGGAAAATCATTACCACATGTTTGAAAATATTGGTGATATTTTGCAGATTGCATTACTCTGCAGCCTGGTGCTACTTCAAAACATTTCAGAATTACTTGGTAGTAGAAAGGGAAATTGAATTTGACACTATTTTTATTATAAAAGCTAAGTTTAGTTTACCACCCTTGCTTTGATGGAATCTTTTAGCTTTTTATTTGGAAGTAGAAGTTTGCCTACTCTGTATACAAGACATTAAGAAACTTAAAGTCTATTATTTTAAATCTTATTTATACAACTTAATATATGCATTATTAAATTATTCATATATCTGTATATTTACAAATACTGAGATTTGTAAATTTTATCATGGTAATGGCTTCCATTTTTACCGTTCTCAAAAATTGTGACTTTAACTGATATTTACATCCAAATAGATTTTACTTTGCTGATTCTGAATAAGAAAACTTAAAAAAAATTTAAACCATATTAGTCTATCATGGTAACTAATTTGGGCTTCTGTCATTGTTGCCCGTTTTTGTATTTTACATAGTAAAAATGAATGTTTCAAAGAATCCACTGAAATCATCTTACAAAGCCTATGGATCAAATCAGAAATAAGAGTGAAATAATTACAAACCAATTTCAGGCAGTAAACCAAAATCACTTATCTAGGCCACTAGCTTGCCTGTCAAAGATCTGATTCTGGTCAAATTAATCCTGTTTACATGAAGCACTCTGAACCGATGATGCTGAAATCTTAAAACCTAACAATGTGATTGGATATGATTATGTAACATAGTTTACATTGACTAGATATTTTTGTTCAGATTTTGAATTAACCCTAAGACGATAAATTCTTGATAGTTAAAATTAAATTCAAAATAAAATGAAAAGCTAGTAAAATACATTGAGATAGAGTTATTCATATTCAGACCATGAACTCCAAACTTGGATTCTCTCCAGGATGCGCATTTTACCAGGATTTTTCATGAGCCCTTAATTTCTCGTCTCATTTATGGTAATCAAATAAGGTAGAAACACTTGCTCATTTCTCCTGTGCATAAACTGCTTTCTTTGCTTTTCTATTCTCTATATTTTCTATTCTTGTTCGCTCAGAATTTGCTATTCTGCTTCTCGTTCTATAGAGGGAAAAAAGAAGCTTTCGCTAAATAAAAAGTAATCAGATACCAAAAAAAAAACGCAAGTGAGCCTTCCGAGAAAAAAAAAAAACTGGTTTCTTTTCATTTTTATTTGTAAAAGATTAGCTTGCTTGGGGGGATCTAGATAACATGAAATCACTTCACAAACAGAAACGATGAAGATATGAACTCTAGGCTAACAGTAATGGTAAAAATAATTTCAAACTGAAGGCAAAACCACTTCATTTTGTGCACAGTGTCTGAATGCCTTCCACTGGACTTTAAATAAAAAATGGAAAACATTTTAGCAAATATAGGGAAGCACTCAGTATATGGCACTGAGAGGCATTTTTGATGTTTTTGCATTTTTGTGCAGAGAGAGCTGTAAAAGGTTGCCAATGGGGTATTGTAAAACCACAGTTAACAGTGAATTTTAGATAGATATAACCAGTTAAAGGTGATTGAATATCAAGGGTTGAGTAGTGCTTATTATACCTGCTGTGGGAGACTTCAATTCATTATTGTAACAGAATGAAAACAGCGTTGCTGCTGTCCAGGACATGCTTGTAGTATTGATTGGGTTTCTCCAGTCTTCTCTTAGGATGCAGAGTGCAGTCAAACATGCACAAACATCACTCAGTTCCCCTGATTCTGTCATGTGCTCCTTGTACCTCAAACTAAAGCAGCCTTAAGACACAGGAAAATGCTTCTTTATTTGAAGGCAGACAGGGCTCTAAGCCTGACCCCAGGGGCAATGCAGATGTGGTGACCTTTCTTGCAGAGACCAGATTTTACACTCAAATTGTCATTAAAGCTCAATTTTCCCTAGAGGGTCCCAGTCAACTTGCGTGCTCTCTCCATTAGGGTTAAAAGTCAGAGTGGCACCATGCCCACCATGCATACCAAATGAAATGGAGCATCAGCACAAGGGGGGAATGACCTGTCCTCCTGGAGAAATGGCATAATCCTCTATCTAGCCAGACGTAGTCAGACCTGGTCAAAATTGCACAAATCCAGGATTAACACTTCAGCCAGAATTTTGTAGGATCCTGCCTCTAACAGGGCACCTCTGAACTAGGCTATTATTCCTTCCTTTTAATTTTCAGAACCAGTAATAACAACTGACTCAGCCTGTGTAGATCTAGAAACCCTCTGTATTTCTCACACCCTCTGGCTGTATCTATGAGCTTACGATAATGAATCTGATAGTTTAGGAACAAAAATGAAAAAGAAAAGAAAGAATACCTCAGTCTATAGCAAAACAAAACAAAACAAAACAAAAAGAACTGGTTTGGGGTCTTTATCAGAATGGCAGAATACATGTATTCATCAATAGATTTAACTGATAAAAGATTTTTTTTTCCTTGCCTATGTAGGTTGCCTGAGGACAACATGACCTTAAAAAATGCCCTGATCTCTCAATCTCATAATGTAGCTCATTTTAAGGTTATCTCATAAATGAAATTTGGAAAGAGGAAATTTCTCTAACATCCCAGACGAATCAGCCTCATGTTGCAGGGATGGAAGAGATTCTTGACCTATTGATAGGCTTCAATGGCTCCCACAGACCTGTGCCAAGGATATGCTTCACCAAGTGGTAGTCTCCTGCTTAATCAAGCACCTCTCCGTTTGAATTGCCAATGCAAACATCTCCATTTCCTCCTTAAAGGGGGAGGGGTGGCGAGAACGGAAGTTGTTCATAGAAACAGTTCTTAAGACTTTAGAAAATCCCACGTAGGGAACCTGAGAACCAGGCAGGATAAAACCTGATCCCATCAGACCTGTAGATTAAAATCGCAGCGAGAGATCTGAAACGGGGATGAACTCCAACATCTAAATATGAGATCTAGTGTCTGACTTTGGCCTACTGTTTTTCATTTTTATCTGTAGGTTTTGGGCAATGCTGTCACTGAAAATGGTGTTTTGTATGTGAGTAAAGACAGATTATACCACAGTGTGGGTTGTAGGTTGACTTTGGTTGTTTACTGGAAGATGTGAGTTCTAGCTCCAACTCCATTATTTATGGCGTAATGTTGAGCAAGGCAAACCCTGCTCTCTTCGAACTGTTTACTTTCAATCTGCACACTGAAGCTAATGACGTTTGCTTTCACTATATCTGATATTAAATAATCTAATTCATATGACAGTTACAGAAAATTGTGGTGATAGATTGATAGATCCTACTATTGTCAATTTGCTACCCAAAATTTAATCTACCCAAGATGAACAAAATTCCTTGCACTAATTTTTGCACAAGCATGGCTTCCTAGTCCCTTTTGCCCTTTCCTCTGCTTAAAGTTTCCCAGAAACAGATTTTCTAACAAGATGCCCAAACCATCTTTAATTAGATGACTCCCAAAGTCAAGGTCAACCCCCTGGGTCTTTTGCTCCAAGTCTCACCCTCCACTGGGGCTTCATCTCCACATGGCTAGCATGGGACCCTTCACAATAGCCTACGTGAAGAGAGAGATCCCATATTCTTCCCTTCAAGCAATCACTCTGCTTTTTCAAATACATATATATATAAAATTATTATTGTTAGTGACACTACGATCTCTACTCTGTCCCAAACTACATTTTTAGCTTGCCTTCCACCTGTTCAATCTGGTCTGTGCCTTTTATTTCATAGTGATGAAACCGTTTTTTTTTCCTGAGAGTGTTCAGAATCACTTAAGTATTTTGAAAGTGATTCTGTCCTGCCTCACTAGGTTGTAAGCTTAAAAGGGAAGGAGTGTGTCCTGTCCAGGTACTGAGCTTGGCACCACAGATGCCTAGATGAACCAATCCCAGCTTTATCATTGTGGAATATATGCAGACTTTGTTTTTATAGTCAGTTAACAATTACTCCAAACTTCCCACATGCTCTTCCAGGGTACGTGGAAGGCAGATGGTTCAATCCCCTCCTTCCCCATGATTCTTGTGACTTCCCCCATCCTCGAGAGGCAATAGATGATATACAGTGTTCAATCAATGAACATTACAATCCTGTGTATGACTTACCTCTGCTCTCATTCCTGACTTGCACATTCTCACCTACCCCCACCCTGCCTTGTTAAAAATAAACTGGTTCACATCCTTTGAGAACAAGTAACTATCATCTGTTGGTGAAGGTTTGCTATGCCCAAGGCCCTTAACACACATGATTTCCATTCCTCACCACAAACTCATTTTGCAGATGAGAAAATTGGGACTCAAAAATGTAAATTAATTTTATTCATGCTGTAAAGATAGTAACTATCTGAGCTAAGAATTCTTGAATTCTTTATCAGGTCATTCTGATTCTGAAGACTGTAATATATTCCCTCACTGCTCAGTCTATTGACTTCCTTCACTAGACACTGACTTCCATAACCCCATTTGGGGGAGCTCATTTTGATATAAATCTGCATTCCACGATGCCTCCAAAACTCATCATTGCCATGTTCTAACTCATAATAACTCCCAGTGATCACATTACGCTTTATCGTTTCTCAGAACACTTTTACATAAATATCCCCATTTGATGTTCACGGGAAACGTGAGGAATGCTGGACAGGTGTTATAACACACATTTTATCATGAAAAAAAAAGCCTTTAGGTTATAGGATTGCTCAAATTATCACAATTATAAGCAACAAAATCATGACTAGGCTTCAAGCCTCCTGGGCTCCTCCAGAGCTCCAAAGCCTACAGGGTCACATCTGGTGATGTGCACCTATGATTACAGTTTAAAAGTTACTGGTGCAAATTTAACAGTCAAGAAATTCAGGAGTTCAAAACTCCAGCTTTATGTTGTCATAGCTGGACTTAATTTCTTCCTTGAAACTTTATTTCTGCCTGAAAATAGAACCAACCTAGTGACATCCAGGAAAATATAGTCCAATGCCTGATTCCTCAAACACTTCAGGAGTGATCACCTTCGGACTCCTCCTCCTTTCTCTTTGGGACTTTCCTTTTTTTTTACCTTCTCCTGCTTGACTTGGTGGCCTATGTGGTCTCATGACATCAGAAGAAGGTGGTTGGTCCAGGGTCACTGGTGCCTGCTTGCACTGGCTTCAGGGAGATGTGGCCTAGCCAGCCTGGGGTTTAGACATGGCCCTTGGTCTCCACTGCCTCTGCTGATCACTCCTGAGCCTCTTCCCTCCTACAGTTACTGTGTCCCCTTGGTCCCAACCGAACTTTTACCCACTTCTCTGAGCTTCTTAGAAGCAAAATAATTATAGGGTGTTCTCTCGGGATGCTGGGCTGTGAGAGACTTGAGAGCTATCTCCAGCTCTCTTACTGTCTTGGGCCCTCTTTTCTAAGACACACTCTTTGCTGGCCCACAATAGTTTATAGGCCCTCAACGTCAGGCTTTTGCCACCACAGATTTCCTCTTAGAAGAAAAATATGAGTTCCCTCTGCTGTTGAACACCAGCAAACCCACCAAGGTTTATAATTATCAGATGCCCATCTTCCAGTAAGACTTGTTGTTCAGTATCAAAGGCATTAATTAATTATTTCTTTTAATAAAAGTTTTATAGAGCACTTATTATTTATCAGGTACTGTTCTAAGAAGTACCACTATTATTAATTCTATTTGATAGATGAGGCTATGAGGCAAAGAGGGGCAAAGTGTGCCCAGGATTGCACAAGTAGTGAGCAGCAGAGCTAGACCATGAACCTTGGCAGTTAAAAGTGATGGATAGTGAGAATGTTTCACAACAAGTATGTTAACCACACCAGAGTAATGAGGACCTTAACAAGATGCCATTTATAAAATGTAGCCAAATGGTCTCAGAGACATGAAGTGCCCCATATAGGCTAGTGTATTATGCTTGTCTGGACTAGTTGATGGTCCTAAGAGTCTATCCTTATGGGCATGTTTCTGTTTACATGTCGAGAGATACAGATGGCTCTTTCATGGGAAATGGTAAATCTGTTATATCATAGTCTAAAATATAACAGTATCAAGGCCAGGTGTGTATTCCAATAATAAATATTTTCTATTTAAATTCAGCAGAGTCACATGGGGATTGCAGTATAGATAGTTTTACTTAAATATATTTTACTCATTACTGGCCGAGCTTTTGGAAAAGAAGAAATAGTAAGACTTCCAGAGAACATTTCTGAAGTTTTCATTCAAGTAGTTGTCTTCAATATCTTAGAAAAATAAGTATTTTATCACCTCGAACATTGTGAAATTAAGCTTGGAATCATAGACACTCCTCACAACTGAATTCCTTTTCCTGACATATAAAGTAATTTTCCAGAAAACCAAAATGCTTGCCACATTAAATAAGGAAAATCATCCCTTATAACAGACAGCTTTGTCTTCTGGGCAAGATAAAGTCACAGGGCAGATTTACTCATGGGGATGAGATAACCAAAAAAGTGAACAGTGGTCTTCCACACAAAGTGTACACAAATGTTCATAGAAGTTTTATTTGTAATAACCCCCAAATGGAAACATCCAAATTTGTTTTCATCAACATGTTAAAGTATAGAGAAACCCTAGTATATCAATATAGACTGCTGCTCACTTGTGAAAAGGAATGGAATATTCCTTCACACTGTAAGGTGGGTGCATCTCAAAATAATTATACTAAGAAGCTAGACAAAAGATACTGTATGATTCTATTTATATTAAATTCTAGGAAATATAAACTAATCTGTAGTGACAGAACATAGATTAGTGGTTTTCTGGGGGCAACGTGGGGGTCAGGAAGGTTTGGGAGAAAGGGATTACCAGGAGGCAGGAGGAATAGGGTGATGGATATGCTCATCATCTTGATTATAATGGTCACTTCATGAGTGTACACATGTGTGAAAACTTTTCAAGTTGTTTAACTTAAATATATTCAGTTTAATGTACGTCAAGTGTATATTAATAGAGCTTCTTCGAAAAACCACATACACATAAAAAGAATGAAAAAAATCATTTCACAGGAGAAAAGAAGATTTCTGAAATAAAGACTGAATTTAGTCAATCTTCTATTCTAATCCTCTATTCTCAAACTTTCCATAATGTTGCAGTGTTTAAGTCCGTATTTAGAGTACACGCATCATTATTTTCCACTACTACCGCCATTACCTTCTACACATTTTAAATTTTAACTAAAAAAGAAAAAAAAAACTTAGAAATATTTTTCTATTTATAAACACTTATGTATTGACATTATTCTCTTAAATTTTATAAAGATCACTTTTCTATTTTATGGGGGCTAAACTGGAAAAGAGTAAGAAAGAATGAAGGAAAACTGTAGCATTAACCATTCCTTGCGAGAGATGATAGTGACTTCAGGTAGTGTGTTGGCCTCCAGTGTTCAGGGGAACCCTCTGCAGGCACTCCCTCCCCTGCTTTTCCACCTATAGTGTCCTAAGCAATATTTAGGACCCTACAGCAGTGTCAACTCATTTGTAAGTTTCTCTCAATTGTCAAGACAGATTCCTTTTTTCCCCTCCACTATGTTCTTTTATCAACCTGTACACATGTCTATCATATTACATACCCCAATTCAGAGTTATTGTTATCTTGCTTTATTTTCCAAGACCTTCTCAGAAGCTACTGTAAAGCTTCTCAATATGTTGTCAGGGCCCCCTCAGGAAAAGCACATCACACTCAAAAGGAGTAACTGAAGAGAGTCCAACCACACGACTCTTACAAGGTAGGAGCAGATTTACATGAAATCAGCAAGACAGACAGTGAAGCACCCTGGGGTAGACAGTCTTAAGAAGCTGTTAGTGTTCTAAACCTAGAGGGGCAAGAGAAGGGGGAATTACCAGACCTACAGCTATGGCATCTCCTACTATACGCTTTAATAGAGGAATAATTCAGCCACTGACAAACTTTTCTCAAAGGGAGCACAGGAAAGTAAATACCCTGGCTTTACACTCCACTGGCCTTCTGAAGGCAGGGGGTTCTGACTGGTGCAATCCTTACGGGCTGACTTCCAAGAGATAAGGCAGGTCAGAGTGGGGGAGGGTGGACCTGGAAAGCCTCCAGCATTCAATACATGGAAACAATGTGATTGAATTAACTGATGGAAACGAGTGAGAATCTATATGTGGAAAGAGAACAGAAACTTGGAGAGAGTTCATGGAGATCTATTGTCTGGCTACAACAGGGCCAAGGTGGCGAGAGATTAAATTCCAAGTCTCTAGTCACTCACTGTCCCTGCTTCGTTATGTGTTTTCTGAAGACCACCTGCACCAGAATTGACTTGATTACATGTTAAAACACAGCTTTTGAAGCACTATGTCAGCTCTACTGAATCAGAATCTCTAGGGATAAGACAGAATTTAAGTTATTAACAAGTACTCCCAAGTACCCTGAATGATTTTGATAAATTTCTTCTTTCCTTCCTCCCTTCCTTCCTTCCTTCCTCCCTCCCTCCCTTTCTCCCTCCCTTCCTCCCTTTCTATTCTAATCACTGATCTGAAGCTTCCTAGAATAATAAACTTGAGAAAATTGCAGACAATTTTATCCAATTTATCATTTTTCACTGGTTTTAAAATACTCATTGCAGAACAATTGCCAGGCTGTGAGCCCCATAGGGGTAAACTGTCACGGAATCAGAAGGAAATCTGCATTGGAGAAGCACATGCCTTTCCTTCTTCTTGTCCTGTGCAGAATGCATCTCAGGGATGTCTCAGCTCCCCAGCCCTTTGTCACAGACAGGTGGTCTGGAACCACACTTAGTCATTACTATGCACCCTAGTCCCAGAGGCTCCGCAGCCCTCAGATTAGCAAAGCAATCTCATTTTCAAGAAGCTTCACATTGGTGATACTTCATCAGGTAGTAGCAAATGGCCCCCCTAACAAACACAACACCAGAAGCAATGCTGCCAAAAGCATCGAGTGCCGACTTGAGGATGACAGCCCCATTCCTAACAGAGCCCCACTGGGGACTCATTACCAGGTGGTGGGAGGCGAGGATGACAGCACTTCTGGTGGGCCACACGTGTGAGAGCTGAAGCAGCCCACCTCCCCACCACAGCGCTGCAAACCGGTGCATAGAGGAACTCTCCAGCATGGGAAGTGGAGTTGTGTGACGTTGATATCAGAATTTCAGAATTTTTCCTTTTTGCCATCAGACAGAAGGAAAAAGATGTGGGGAGTTTTTTTTAACCAGAAAAACAGAATCTATGCTATTGAAGAAGTAGCTTCCTCTGATGGACATGATGGACCAATAAAATACATTGAATTATGAAACATAATCTAGTCAGAGATGTCCTTAAGGGTTATTTCAGTGGAGCATTCTGAGGGACTGTAAAATCAACTAGTCCTCAGGAATATTTTTTGAAAATCCTTTGAAAAAATATTAGTGGGATAAAATAATAATTATAATAATGATATTATTACCTGATAGGTATTGAGCAGTTATTCTGTTACAGCACCTTGCATATATGCCCTTATTTAATTGTTTTAACAACAACCTGATGTTATATGTGTGATCTTCCCCCCCTCCATTTTATAGATGAATAAACTGTGATTTACCAAAGCTTTGCCTTAAATTCCCAAGATCCCATATATGGTAAGTGGCAGAATTCTAGCTCATCAGCTACATATCTTATGTTTTTGGTAAAAATGGTCATTCTATACCATTTGAAATAAAAGAACTTTAAGTTTTCAAAGATCAGTAAAATTCTAGAAACATTTACATTGTCTTTTAAAAACACTTTCAAAGTAATATGTGGAATGTTATATAATGAGAACTATGGGGTAAAAGCCTAGATTTTAGGGTCAGACCATGGTTTAAATAATAATTATGGTAATAGCTCGATGGCTTTGATATTTCTAAAATACTGCTCTGAGGAGCTGACAGAATATATGTCAAATACCTATGTCAGTAGATAGTCATTAAATGATGACTGTTATTAATGGATTATATATCTTCATACAAAAACTCAAGGGGTCATTTTAAAAAGTGGATGCATTCATTTATATTCACTAATCAGCTTACTTATACACTGTCCTTCGGAGAAAAAGAACATACTATAATTTTGAATGCAGGAGAATCAGTTTTGCAGAATAATAATTATTTTTCAACTTAAAATATATGCCATTTTACCCTCAAGTTAAAGTGTATTTTCACTCCCGAATTGAGATTTTTAAATCTGAAGCCACAGCTCAAGATCACAGTGAAGAAGAAGCTATGAAAAATAACTATGGTATGTGAAACATACGTGTGTGTGTTGGTTGCTTAGGTGAAATGAGATGCAGTTAAATAGAACTGAGGAAGTCAAGGGACTTTGAAACAATGCCGTTATTAATGTGGTTGGGGGAACAATGGGAGGATGATGTCAAGGAGAGAAAGATGATGACCCAAGTACTGAAATCACAGAAGCAATAAAGGTCCTTGGAGTTGGTAGATAAGAACAATAAAGATAAAGAAAATAGCTTGCTGAATTTTTGAAGGTACTCAAAAGAAGTTTGGAAGCAGCATTAGGAAGCAAGGACTATGCTAATTCCCTAACCCAGCTGAATCTCGAAGGCCAGTTTCTCTGCTCTTGGATTCTCAAGTCATGCTAGAAAGAACTCTATAACAAAACAACTGGTTCCATCAAAAACTCAACAGAAATCAGCCACTCACTGCTAACTTTAATTTGTCTCTAAGTTGACTGCCTTTGCGTAAGGTTGTTTCATTGCCCTGACAACAGAGCCCCAACCCACACTTATTATCTGCGAATAGTCTCACCTTCTACTTAAGTGAGATCAAGACTACTGGCAATGAGCTCCCTCAATGCCTTCTATTTTCTCTTTTAAACCCTCAGTGTACCTGCCATCACAGAAGATAACGTCATTTCAGGGCTCATTCAATGGTGACCTCATTTCATTCCTTCCATATCCTCTGAGAGCTTGTCCCAATCATCACGTATCTTTTCCCTTCTCTGACACCCCTCTCTCTCACTCTCTCCCCTCAGTCCTTCCCCTCGGACTGCAAGACTCCCGACATGACTCCATGTGCGATCCCATCTCACCCCATCCCTGTGCACGCTATCGCTTTTACGGCTAGTTTTCTCAAAAGATCATTCTCAGAAGAGGAACCTCCATCTCTTCACTTTTTCTTTTCCCAGTTGCTCCATCGATCTAGTGAATGGCTTTCTCAGAGGTCTAACAGTAGTCTACCAAATCTAAGATTGGCCTCTTCCGTTCTCGTCTTTAACTGCTCTGTAGCATCTTCTTGGTCATACTCTCCATCTGTGCCTTCTGTGATCCTGTATGCTCAAACTGCTCCCTCTAGGACTTCTTTTTGAACTGCTACTTCTCATTCCACTCCCTAAACAACAGTTTCCAGTTCTACCTTTGGTCCCCTTACCTAATCTCTCTCTGTTTCTCCCTGAAAAACTACCTGTAGTAGGCTGACTTTAAGTGTCATTTCTAAGCAAATATAAATGCTGATCATCACTCACATCACAAGTTTTTTGTCACTACAAAACTCCCTTCTGATCATCTCCACCACAGACTGAACCCAGCACACTTTTCAGGTCTTCCAGCTTCACAACTCTGGGGCTCTCTGTTTGTAGTATCTCCTCTTTCCTCAAACTCAAATAGAAGCTAAATCATATGGATTCAACACCACTAACATCTCAATCATTTCTTCCCAGTCTCTATCAGCCCTCCTTTTACCATCTTTCATCTGGTAGCAAACAATACCTTTTAAATGATACCTTTAAGAGTAGGAATAGAAATCTAGAAGTTTGGAATTTAATGAATATAAATACGGCAAACAAACCTACAAAGCTGAGGTTTCCTCATTCCACCACCCATTTTGAATTCCTTTCTAGTCTCTTACTCTAGCATGCCATAAACATCAAGCTTTCAAAAATATTGCAAAGGAGAGAACATTCTTTACATTCTAGGAATCTTTTTATTCTTTACTCTTTTGTCAATATTCAGAGATTCTTAGATTTTGTTACCCACTGGCTTCCCAGAACCTCCCAGCCAGGCCTGCCCTCTCTGTGCATCTTCTCTTGCTGCTTCTCTAATCCCCCTTTAAAATTCATTGTATTTATTTATTTATTTAGCACCATGGTGTTATGAAAGAGTTTGAGATTTGGAATCAGAATGGACAAATGTCGAATCCCACCTCTGCAACCTACTAACTCTGGGACTTTTGGGAAATATTATGTAACATTTGTTTGTTTGAACTATGAAATGGATGCTAACAGCCACCTGAGCATGAATGGTGAGGATCAGATAAAATAAAATATGTAAGGCACATACCACACAATGTAAACACTCAAGAAATAGTACCTCTTCTCAAGCTGATATCAATTTATACGAATGTAATACGATGCCTGGAACTATTGGATGATATCCCTTCGGGAGTAACAGTGTCGTCTTGCAGACAATACTGAGTGAGAGTGCATTTCTGGTGAACACAGTGGTAGGTGAGAAAGATCTTCCTACCACCCTTTAAAAACAGTTTCTATTTTGCCTCATTCTATATCATTCCAAACGACAATGAGGGCAACAATTGTTATGTTCTAATTTTTTCCTAACATGCTTTAAACTGTCTTTTTTTTTTTTTCCTCCCTGATAAAATCAGAAGTGGAAGCGGCTTTGAAAGAATGGCCATGCTGGTGAGGTTGCCTGAAAGCTGGAGGGGTGGGTATTGGGTGAGGGGTGGCAATGTCGTCGGACAGATGGCAGGGGACAAACTGGGAGGCACAAAGGATGGGCTGGCAGCCTCAGGTACCCCTATGGCTCAGCCAAGATTCAGAGAGATTTAGGGGTGTGAAGAGGAGGGAAAACCCAGGTGGACAGTCTTTCTTAACTAGCTCTAATTAATTAATCTTGGCTGGAAAAAAAAAAACACTTCTTCATAAAAGAACCCTGCGGATCCTACAGTGTTGTTTGTTCATAGAGTTTGGATTAGGCTTGGCCGTTACAGACGGCAGTGGGCACTCTTTTGTGCCACTTTTTCATCTCAAAATGTTTGTGTAAGTTGTGAGCATAGGATTCAGAATCTAGGGATTTATTACCATCAATAAAATTCTCTCAGTCTATGTTGATTTTATTGAATTCAGGGTAGGTTACGTGTCTGTAGTTCTATCTTTACCACCTGATATTTTTTTCATCCTCTGGGCCATGTTCTAAACGTGCTTTGAAAGAGAGTCTTGGGCATGGCAGTCAGGATCATAGTCTGTGAAGCCAGACAGCCTAGTTTCTAATACTAACTCTACCACTTACCAGCAATCTAACCTTGGACACTTCGTTTAACTTTTGCCTGTGTCAGTTTTCTCATACGTAGAATGGGAATCAGATCATACAAACCTCATGGTACTATCAAGAGGAATAAACAAATTAATATATGTAGAGTCCTTAAATCATGCCTGGCAAGTGCTTTGAAGTTAGCTACTAGCCTGGCACATAGTAAATGCTATTTAAGTGTGAGCTGTTGCTGCTGCTAGAAGCTGTCAGAGTAAATTCCACATGCTATATTATTACTTTAAAAACTGTACACTGATCTATCATCTCAGAAGAATTTATTCAAGTGTGCCAGATAAATGTCTAAATACACTTACTCATCAAACCAAACATGAATTTACTCTGTAAGTTGAAGAGACGCACAGTGAAAACAACGGTTTTATTTCCTTAACAGAATATTGTTTAAGTTTTGGTAACTCGATATAGAATTCAAATAGTTTATAAAAGCATTTGGCATACTCTGGGGTTGATCATTTTGGAAGTAATATGAAAGCAAAATAAAATGACTATTCAATGGATTATTGATTCATTCAATAAGCAGTTACCATACGCCTTGCCCCTACAGAGGTTTGAAGAAGATGCAAACAAAAATAAGACCAATTTCCTACCATTTTGGAGTTAGAATTCAGTAAAGAAACATACTGAGCACAATGACAGTCAAGTATGGAATAACATGGGAACAAACAGAAAGCAGTCGTTTGCATACAGGGGGAAGGGGATGGGGTGATGGTTTAGGGATGGCTATTGGACGGCAAGCATTCCTCCCTGTCCTTAAGTGGGATCTCTGTGAACTGGAAGAAAAGAAATTCATGGTGTCAATATTCTTCTGTTTTCATACTTTTTTAGCCAATCCTGGGAAAAAAATCTAACAAGGACATAGGCTTGATCCCAAAACACAAAGCATTCAAACTCTTCAAATTTAGTAGGAAAACAATAATTACACCAAGCACTATCAGTGAATTATATTAATGTAAAATTGTAGCTAATTTTTTGAATACCAAAGAGAAAAAAAAAGAGTTCCAAAATGTTACTTGCAAACCAACCAGTAGCAGACCTTTAGGAGAATCATATGAGAAAGCTTCTCCTTGACCTGTATGTTGTCCCTGGACGAATGTGATCTGTTGGGGCGCCTCTAGAGTTATTAGTGCCATGGAAATACACAGGTAGACACTCAGCGAGATAGGAAGACAGATCATTCCTGAGAGCTATTCCCACAGTAACAATCACTCAGCCCCCTTCATAGTCACCATACCCTCCCCCATCAACTATGAAGTCAGGAAGCAGAGAGCTGCTCAGTCTCATTCAACATGATCCAGTCATAATAGTCAATTTTCTCTTCTTTAAATGAAAATCTGTAAGAAAATAAGTTCAAAAACTAATGCAACTTGGAAAGTACTACATGGGCTTTCAGAATGTATGAATACTTTTTTTAAATTTTCTTAAACTTGACTACACACAATACACACAAATTAAGGTGTTTGATGAATAACAAGTTTCAGAGGATAACTTAAAGACATCAACTAGCAAGAGACATAAATACTTCTTAAAAGGCTAAGCTTTGTGGTCATCGTCAGGTTCTGTAACTCTACACTGGGTATGAGCTCAGGAAGCTAGGGGGATAGCATCCTGGAAGCGCAATTACAGGAAATTTTAAGTAGCATCTGTGGTAATTGGCTCACTCTGATACTAACATTGGCACCAAAGCTCAAATTAGAGACTTCGTAATTAAAACAGTCACCCGCTATAGCCAGTTAGGAAACCTAATGCAAAGAGAGATCCCATTCATAATAACAACAAAAATATAAAAAACAAAGGAGGAAATTGGACAAGAAGTGGACAAGACCTAAATAAAGATAACTGTAACATGATGTACGAGTTTAAAATAAAGATTTGAGAACTGGGGAATCTTCTCATGCTCTGTACACATTAGTGAAGGCGTCACTCCTCTCTAGTCCACTACCCCTCTGGCTATCTGAAAGGTCAGATGCAAAGAAATACCTTTGACTGAAACAAACCAGCGTTTTCTTGTCTGTAGATTTTCTGTCCTGGAAACCTAAAATGAGCTTGTGAAAGTGAATACTTGTCTTTCATGTTTACTCATGTCTGGCACATTCATTGTAAGACTGCTTTACATGGAAAGAGTTTGTATAACCCAACGCATAAGAAAAATTCTTGCTACAGAAAAATAGTAATTGACATTAAGATGCTAATAACAAGTACAAACTGATAATAAATTTTAAAAGTAACTTCAGTGAACAGTCAAAACAGAAATTGAAAATTCATAGGATAGCATTTGACTTTTGGTTATTGTAAACTTGGTAATAGGTTTCAAAAGAATTTTAATTGTATATGCGCTTTGATCCAGGAATTCTACTTCTTAGGAAGGAGTGGGAGATTCGCACACACACAAAAAAGAGTATGTGTATCGATCCTCAGTACAGATTTCTCCCTAAGAGAAAAATGGACAAAACCACCTGACTATTCACCAATGGGCTAGTGAGAAAATTAGGTATGAAGCCATTGTGTTTTTCAAAGAATGTAAAAACACTTGGGGGAATATACAGAAAACTGATGACAAAAACCCCCAAACAATGCAATACTGCCTACACAGTATTATCTTAATGTGGAAGTATGTATCTTTGTAAATATATATAAAAAATATTGAGGCACAAGTATACCCAAATTAGCAATGACTCTCCCTAAGTGTTGCAAATTTGGTTCCCTTAATATGCTTTTCTTTGTATTTGTAAGGTCTACAGTGAACATTCCATTAATTTTATAATTCTAAAAGTTAATTATAATTATTATTAATTGCCAGTTGATTTATTTAAAAAAAAAAAAAAAAACAACTTCTACAGACCACAGAGGACATTATGAAAGGGAATGCTGTCTGATAGGTATAATCTAATTGTTTCATTGAGAAAATTTACCCTCATACATATTTCTACTTAGTTTTAAGTTAAGCCATGTAATTTTTATATTATTTTGTTTCCTTTTTTTCCTTTTTTTTTGGTACATTTGGTAATTGATTTAATTTTTTCATAGATTAAAATGCAAGCATTTTATTAGTGTGCTTGGATACTATGGGCCCAAATTCTTGTGTTAGAAAGAAACACTGAACTATGATCCATGAATACAAATGGTAACTGGACACTCAGTTAGTCACATTAGAGCTGTTACATTTCCTCAGAAAGAACCCAGATATCATAGTTGTTTTAGATCTTTCTGGATATTGAAATATATTTATTCTGTTTCTTTTTTTTTTTTTTTCACTCTCAGGTTCTTGATGATAACAAAAGGTAATCCTTGAGTATTTAGAACACAAGAAAAGCTCAGAGAAGAATTGATTCTTAATGTCATATACTTTTCATTACTATTTGTACTAGATGAAACTTGATATTGTGTTAACACAGGTTCAATTAAATATGCCACACCTACATCAATGGCAAAGTTTATGTATCTTTTCTGTTTTAACACCTCCTAGGCACTTTTATTCACCAAATTGTAGACTTTCTTCCAAATCTCATTATAAGTGCCCATTTTTTAAATTTCTGAATTCAGTATAAAAAACAAAGTTCTTGTCACATTTGCTTCACACTACATAGCCACACTTGACCCACCATGGTCTTTCCAGATCCATCTATGGCAGCTGCTGGGATGAATGCCAAGATTTTCAGCTATGAAATAGCCCAATCTAGTAAAATCCAGATTAAATCCACTTCTAATCACACAGGGCTTGGTTTGGTCACTGAGTCTCAGGAAACAAATGTAAGACCATCCACTGGGTTAGAAACAACCATCCTGATGTGATCTGGACTGTGCTACACAATCTTAAATATAATGAATTGGAAGCCAGTAATTTTTCTCTGGACCACATTGAGGTAATTCTCTCTCTCTTTCTGATAGAGTCCTGGGATTACCACCACAGCCTTACAACTGGCTTTGACAGTCATCTTTTCTGTCACGATTTTAGCTATCTAACTTAGAGAAGTCATCCCAGATGGAAAGTGTCTTAACTGATTCTTCTAGAAAACAAAGAAAGAGGCAAAGATTAAGATGTTAACACCTTCGGGGAGGTGCCAGCCCTGGTGGTGAAGAGGAGAGGAAAAGTGAAGCAAAGCAAGAAAGGTGAAACCAGTGTGCTGTGATGTGTTACCACACTGGTTTCTGCTTAACAATGAGCCACCAAGACACATGGTGAGTTGCTGTGTCCTTGGGTTACCTGGCACTCGAAACTTGTATGTAAGTTTTACAAAAAGGAAGCAAGTTTTGAGAAGTCCATGGGGAAGAGAAAGAAAGAGAAGAAATTTATGTACCTGACTCCTTCCATTTCCCATTGGTCAAGGCTCAGCTCACAGAAAGCCAACTCCTCAAAATTGCAGGATTTTCACCTAAGTCACAAAGTGGAGGGAAAAGAGCACAGGCAGAACGTTGATCAAGAAAGAAAAAGAAGGAATGTGTGGGACTCTGAAAGATGATCTGAGACCTTGTCTCCACAAAGACATGGATGCTGTCATCTCTAGTTTTCTCATGTGCACAAACTCTGCAATTTCATGTTCAAGTAGTTGCATTTCAAAACTTGGGGTTGTTCTTCATGTTAAGCATATTGGAAAGACAGGAATTTAAGATTTGTGGGCAATGGAATATGAGTCAAATATCTTAATATGTAAAATCTCATGTATAAAAACTATAGCTTATATCAGTAGAAAATATTTTCTCTTTTGAACAGAAAAGATACAAAAGTGTTCAAAAATACTTTTTAAGAAACTAGAGAAAATCCATAATTTTGTCTATTAAATCCTTCATCTAAAATTATATTGTTCACATCAAAGTATAGCTTTAAAGTAAGATTTGGAAATTTGTGGGATAAAATACATTGAATTTGGAATTTTTGATATGCTCTGTTTGTTACACCACCATTATCAATACCACGAGTAATCACCAGGAAAAATGATGAGATGAGAAGCAGGCTGAAGCTTGCAGAACCAGTCTGGCACATGCTGCTGCAGAGATAGCATAGCAACCTGGTTCAGGATGAGAAGTGTTTTCATGCTTATCAGGTTGAGACTTCTGCTTAAACCCCAAGGCAGCAGGAAGGGCAACATTTAACATCTCAGATACATGCCCAGTATTTATTTATAGATACATGACACCCTAGTACCTCTACATCTTCATATGAATGTATTCAGAGTTTGGTGAATCTATGTACTGTTGGAGAAAGAGAAGGAGAACCCAGGATAGAGAAAAGTAGACCAAACTCATACAGTGCTTGAGGCCTAGGATGCAACGTGGGGCAGCATTAAACCATCAACAAGTGCTAACAATTTTAACTTTTACATACACTGCTTGTAAGTTTCAAAAGTTTATTCCTAGTGTTTCTATCTGTAACTACCATATTTACTTGTCTTTTAGGACCCAGCTGAACATGTCAAGATTCCCATGAATCTGTTCCTCTGGTCTCAGTTCTGATGACATGCAAAACCACCCTCAAAGATATTTCTTCAGATGTTGGTTAAAGCCTTGAAACCAGTATGAGATAAACTTGAGAAGCATCATCTACTAAAATTTCCCTCAAGCTCTGGGTAAATCCAGTTCCAATATTTAATTTTTACAGATCCATGTATCAAGAGAAGTATCTCCATGAGAGTCCAGTGCCTCTAAGAAAATTTCAGTGCAGGGAGATTCTGAAGGTTTGTATCTGACCTTTCTTTGGTTTTAATCACTGAATTTCTCGACAACTTTATAAGTTGAAGGCGCTGGGTCACCGTCTAACTTAATAGGGCCCACCACAGAGACTTGGTCACCTCTGATTGCTCCCATTAGTCTCCGCACATCTGGTACACTGTCCTTGGGTGAGAAATGTTTTCCATAACTTTCCTCTCGTTCACTACCCTGCATATAAATTGTTTTTATTAACCAGAGAATGATACAGCACTGTATATTTGTGTGAGCTGTGGCCATTCTCAGCTTTATCCTACAGAAAGAGAGTTGATTGTTTTCTCCAAAATGGAATTAAACACTGTTTATCACCAATGTCTTCTTTTCTATTTTTCTACCATTATTTAATATGGGTCAAACTAACCTTTGGTTTGACATGAGATTAAAGAACTAAACATTGTAACAAGACTCTTTGAGACAATTTACAATATGCCATAGTTGTGGGAAGAGAAGAGCCAGATAAAAAGAATACATCACTTGGAAAGGTTTTTCCATTGGACAACATATCTGGATGTAAATATCTTAGAGGTATTCAAATGTATATGGAATACATATAGTTGGGTGATTGGCACATTTCTTTGCCAGA
The DNA here is from genome assembly GCF_036321535.1 of Camelus dromedarius. Classification (NCBI taxonomy): domain Eukaryota; kingdom Metazoa; phylum Chordata; class Mammalia; order Artiodactyla; family Camelidae; genus Camelus; species Camelus dromedarius. Next base: position 62,614,716 of record NC_087438.1, read on the forward strand.
ATGATAAACAAAGTGATAGACAGTCTATCCTGTTTTATTTCAGGATATTTTACAAATCTAATGAAAGTCATCTTTCTGCTTTCTTTGCAATTTCCCCCACGGATAAGAGTAGCATGGAGTTTGGTCCACATGGATACAACCACAGCTTTATTGTATACCATTACAACTGTGTCCTCCACCTCCACCCTAGTCATGGAGAATGTAGCTCAGGGCCATTACAGCCAAGTAAAGAAAATGAATCATCTTTATAAAGAAAGTGGACAAAAGACAATATGGCTACATTTTTATTAAGACAGTTCTGCAGGTGGAAGTAGTTTGTGCTGGAATCCATTTTATCTTCATAAAAGCCAAAATGTTTACATCCTGGAGTCATCTGCCATCCCATCATTGACACTTATCTTTTGAACAAAAACAATGTTTAATTTGTTCTCTGATTTAATCCTACATAACCTGAATTCATACACAAATACCATATTGTTCACGTAGTATTCCATTAAAAATATAAAAAAGGAAGAGGAAGTATCTAGACAGCGTTAAAGATAGCTAGTCATTCTATTAAACACAAGAGAAACACTAGTTCTGGTCATAATTAGAGGTCAGTTTCATGAGAGAATAGTTAGAACTTCTTCTGCAACAAGCTAATGGCAGTTTGGGGAAGAGAAAAAGCAACGTTCTGATTGAACTATGTTTAATTTCCATATTGAAGTGTTAAATTAAAAGCTACCTACTTTTTTCCCTTATGTCACATTGTATGTCACTAATGTCAATCTGTGTGAAACAATGACTTTTGCCAGGTCACTTCAACATTAGCAAGACTAACTATTACTTTCGTGTGTTCTTTCGCTCTTCAATTACACACTGTGTCACCCGAGGACTTGGAAGTGTTGTTTCCGTGTCATTTGTTTACATTTTATTCATCAGCCACCTTGCCAGAACGTCTTAACTTCACATCATACAGCTTATTTGTAAAGGGAGTTTCATTCCAATTTAAGATGCTTAGATTAAAATTTTAAACAGCTTTATCTATTCACATGAAGCTAGCTATCAGATACACTTACAAGCAGATATCACCAAAATTTATCTGCTGTTCTCTACTTTCTCTCTCAGTCCTGCCCAGTGGAATACCTCACTGACTCTTCTAGGTAGACGACAACTAAAACACAGCTTCTTGTATCTTCCCTATGCCCTGTAAGGTCATCTTTTCCATCACAGTTTTTCCTAGCAGATCATTTAGCTATGCAGTCATTTGCCCACCTAATTATTTTGTTTTATGTTTTATATAGCACTGCCCACACCTCTACACCTTGTGAAACTACCTTTTGTCAGCCTTGGAGGATGCCTCCCTCAGATGGTCACAGAATCACAAGGTCCAATTTGCAATCATAATTGTATAACGTTCAAGCCCTTGAAAAAGGCTCAAAGACCTTCTATTCCATCTCTCACATTTGCTGTTAAGGAAAAATGCTGTAGGTAGCAAAGACAGGATTAAAACACCAATCACTGATTTCAGGTTCACAGCTCTCACTGCAACAGCCTGCACTTACAACCCAGAAGAACTGCTGCAAATTAGTCTTCTGCAAATGAGCAGTCTCAAAAATGTCAGCGCTCTCTGCGCTCCTGTGCTAGAGGGTCCTCCAGAGAAACAGAATCAATAGGATATAGAAAGAGATACATGTAAGAGGGTATTTATTACAGAAATTGGCTCATATGTTTATGGAGGCCGAGAAGTCCCGCAATCTGCTGTCTGCCAGCTGGACACATAGGAAAGCTGGTGGTGGTGGTGTGATTCCATCCCAGTAGGAAGACCTGAGAACCAGGGGAGCTGATGGTACAACTCTCGGTCTAAAGGGGGTGCACTCTTCTAAGTCCCAGAGTCAGAAGTCCTGAGAACCGGGAGCTCCAATGTCCAATGGCCAGAGAAGATGGACATTCCAGGTGAATTAGAGAGAATTTGTCCTTTCTCCACATTTTTGTTCCACTTCGGCTTTTAACTGATTGGATGCTGCCCACCCACATTGAGGGGGTTGAATTTTCCTTACTCAGGCTACTGATTCAAATGCTAATTTCTTCTGGAAACAGTCTCACAGACACACCCAGAAATGGTGTTTTACTAGTGACCTGGTATCTCTTAACCTAGTCAACTTGACCCATAAAATTAACCAGTCCAACTGCACACGTTTTCCAGGGGATCCCAGGCCATGTCGATGTTTACATGGTGCTTCAGAATTTGTCAGTTCCCTGCGCCATCTTTTATCATATCATCCCTCCTTACTTTCTCAGGCACACTTGATCACTCTTACTACATCGTGTAAGTCTGCTTTTGCCTGAAACCCATCCTTTAAGTGTTCTCTTCCAATCTCCTACAGCCATTTTAATTTCATTTCCTTACATTTAATAGGTTTCTAAGATTCACTTTCCCTAACTTCTCAGAGTAGTTAACTTTCTTCATCAATGTTAATGGTTTCATGCTTCTGAGGATAAAAACCACAAATATTTTTAGTACCTCCTATCAGTCAATCACTGCGGAAACATGGGGGATATTTATCAGGTACCTTGTATGCACTCTTTTGCATCCTCTCTGCTTCACCTCTCTCTTGTCCTAGTGTCCATTACATGACTTGCTCTAAGTGAACTCTGGCCAACCTTATTCCTGACAGCACTTTATTTCTTGCTCATGCTGTAATGTGTCCTTTAACTAACAATAGCCCATTGGAGGTGGTGGTGGGGGGGGGTACCTACAACCACATCATGATGAAAGGAACTTGGGCCTTTTCACATATGTTAGTGGTAGCTAAAAATGGACTACCATGCCATCATATTCCCACTTAGAATTTATCTAAAGGACAGTGTTAAGGAAAATCTTACCAGCAGGCAGAGATGAGAGCAATATACTGCATCATTGACTTAATATGGAGGTAGAAGGGACCCAAAGTATGGTGGTACACGAACTCATGGATAGGGGGAAAGGCCTTGAATCCTCAGTCATGGACAGGAGAATGAAGTTGGAGGCTTGGAAGTGAAGAAGTCTTGAGCCAGAGATCTACAGATGGACTTTAGGGTGAGTATAAAGTAAATGGATCTTTATGTCTCCAGTTAATCCTCACCAAAAATTGATCACCACAGAGTAAGCACTCAGTAACCAGATGGATAGGATGACTTGTCTTGTGACTGTCAACCAGCTTGTTTCCTCTGCTGCCCCAGGGCCTAAATGGGCTTGCACAATGGGACTATGAAGAGTAGGCGTGGTGGAAGCGGGTGAGCTATGCCTCGGCTCCTGCTCACAAAGGCCACTTCTTAGTGTCTACCAGCAGCTAGACTGGACCTGAACCTGTGGGGGATCGCGGTCTCTTGAAGCAACCAGCAACATGGTAGCAGGTGGATTTCATCGAAACTCTTACCTCCTTAGGGATTAGCAACGACTCCTTACCAGGATCTGAGCGGGGACTTAGCCAAGAGAAATCGATGGGAGAATATGCCAGGTGGTAGCACCAATACAAGAGAAGGCTTAAAGGTAAGAGAGTTCGGGTCTGTTCCAGGAACTGAAAATACTGGGGCTAAAAGTTCAGAGAAGTGATAAGAGATGAAGCTGAAGGGAGAAACAAGGCCAGATGAAGAAGCCTTAAATACCCCTTCAGATCACAAAGGAATGTTTGAGTCTATTATGACCCTGGTAACCCGAAAGAGTTTGCAATGTGTCTTTAAGGAAAAAAAAAGCAACATTAAAATTTTAAATAGCTAATGAGATTCCTGCATTGAAGGCAGATCTATTTCCAGCCCTCAAGGCATAAACCTCTTCTTTTGCTTCTGTCTTCTGCAACTCTCTCTCCACAAAAGCATTAAGACCTGAGGGATGTACTAAATACTTGGGATTTTTCTTATGAGTGGCCTCATAGAACCTCACAGTTGGAAGGTATTTTTAAGAGCATCTAGTTCAAATTTCTTCTTGGTTTTCTTATTTTTAATCTCAAAAAATGCATTTTGTTTCTTATGAGAAATACAAAAAGAAAATAAGGAAAATATCAAATTGAAGCTTTCTTATAAATTGAGAGTCTGCCAAAACTGAGTTACAGGCATCTATAATTCAGAGATTGGAAACCCAAATGTCTTCAGTTGCCAGACAGGCAAAGAAAAGGAACGAAATGGAATTAGTGTAGAGAGGGATACAGAAATTTTAGCTAACCAGATTGAGCGTGCCTCTTTTAAAGACATTCAAATTATATTTTTTAAACTGAGTTCCATGTCTGTAGGCTCACTTTGTGGCTTCTGAATCATGGTACCAAGCTGTATACAGTTGGTAGTTACCAAAATTAGATGGTCATCAAAATCATGAGGCGATCTACTAAAACATTCAGATTTCTGGGTTCTACCTTAAGATTCTTGTTTTTGTGCGATTTATTTTGGTTTGTTTTGATTTCATAGTTTGTCTCTTTGACCTAAGAAATCACTGATTTAGGTGCATTTATTTGGCAAATAGTTTATCTGATGTTTAATATTTGCTGCTGATGCTAGGAATATAGCAGTAAATAAGCCTGTCTTCCTAATCTCATGAAGCTTACATTCTAAGAAGCATAACTGAAATGGACATGTCTCTGTTCTCCATGACAACCTAATAAACTAAATTATGTTTACTTTGTTAACCAAGGATAAATTAAGGTTTAAATTAGTCCTTTAAAGGAAAGCTACTGATTTATCTATGAGTAAACCAGGACCATAAAATCATAATATCTTTCTAATCTTTTATTACTTCTAATATTTAGAAATAGTAATTCTACTTGATAGTATATTTATACAAGTCAATTCCATAAATTCAGTTTTATAAAATTATTGGAATAGAATAGCTTACATAAGATTTACTCAATGAATATTAAGTCATTCATTGATTTTTAATATCATTCAAAACAGGACATAAAAACAAATTTAAAATATCTAAGAGATTAGGTTCATCTATTTTCTTTATTCTATGAACTTGTCAGAACCTTAACACATGCCTTCCTCTGCTTACAGCACCTCAGCGCTGTCTTCTATTTTGTCTCAGTGTTTAAGGGCTGCTCAGAGGAGAGAGGTTTATAATCTCAAGTACAAGACAAGTAAGTTGTTTAAGACAAGCATTCCATGGCCCCCTGCCAGGACAGAATTTTCCCCAAGAATCTGGCATTGTTTTCTTTTGAGTCACATCAAATAGTTTCTTGCGCTTCCGCCCATCCGAGTCTCATCCACTGGGTGGTCAGCATACTGTCTGCTTCACAACAGCTGGGGGAAGAAACCACCCTGAACAACTTCCATTTTGATACAAAAGTTACAACTCCCAAGAGCCTCGAGGCATTCTAGTCCTGACTTGCTGACCTTGGCCAACTGTTGTGGCCCCTCACAAATGGAGCCGGCAAGAAGGAAATTAGAAAAACTCTGGAATGTGTCTTTTGGCCAGAATAAGCTCAATCTAGAGGGCGGGAAAGAGACTCTCCATTTTATTTTTCAGGGTAATGTCTATCACATGGAAGGCCTACTGAACACTCAGACACACCAAGGGTTTGTTTTGTGTTTTCTTTTTTGGTCACACACTCATTTCAGGTCAACCCTCTTTTATCCAAGTTTCATCGTGGGCAAGCATCTGCACTGTGGAATTACTTTGGTAGGTAAACAAAAATAAAATATTTTTCCTTTTGAAGTGGTTAAAACATGATTCTTTAGGTATCAAAGAAGGAAGAACCATGTAGCATTAGCTAGAAATAGTCTCTCAATAGACTTAGTTCTTTCTTCTCATCCATTTTGTTCATTCAAATATTTTATTCAGTCTTACTGTGTGAAAGGCACTAAGTAAAGTGCTTCATTTGTTTGTTTGACATAGAAAAATGAAACCCTTTGCTAGCTGAGTAATTCACAGCGATTGCATTATCATTAAGCTTCTTCCAGATTACTGAATTTTTTTTTAGGGAAGAGAACTTGTTGGATAAATTCAAATGCATAATATACTTAAAAACAGAGTACTCTATAATCACATACGAGAGGGGAAAAGACTCTAGTGTTGCCAGAGTTAATAACTCATGTATTCTGCGGGAACAAGTTTGTTTTGAGGTAGCTAAAACATAACCATTCCTAATGATTTTTCTTTCAAATCTTCCCTGTAAGCATACATCTGCTCCTTTTGAGATTTAACTGCCGACACTGGCCAAAAAGAAAAATATCTGTGTTCCCTTCAAAACACCTCTCATTTTGCATTTCATCAAAGGCCTGGCTTCATTTGATCTCAGTTCCACATTTCTATTTTTCACACTTCACCTTAGAGGCAACGGGATTACCAAAGAGAAGCACTAAGTGTTGGGGTGATTGTGGGGTGCGAATCTTGTTGTGCTGTTGAGCACAGTGTTGGACGGGTGTACTCAGCATCCTCACTGAATTCTTTGCCAAGGAAATCCAGGCCATGATAAATAGACAAATGTCTGAGATGATTGTGGCTCAGTCTGATGAGGCGGCCGCCTCCATGCTGTGTTTGTTGTTCTGGGATATTGTAAATACTAATATTTTATAAGCTCGGGAGCAGTGGAGAAATGAATCTCATAAACATAATTCAGCCTTTCCAAGTTTTTGAAAACACACAGCCTGCAAGAATCTCACTCTTGGTTAGCCTGTGGGTTTGGCCCTCAGTCCCATGAGCTGTGGAGATTTGAGGTGGGCAAAGTCTCACCTACGGCCTTTCGCAAAGACTGGAACTTTGAGTTGACGTGACCGTATATAATTTCGAGTGGTTGAAAATGACAGAATAGAAAAGAATACCTGCATTTAAAATTTATAAAACGTGTTGTAGCCTAAATTAATCAAACCAGTTTGAAAGAATAGGTTTTAAAGAAAACCCACAGGGCTGATTATTAAAAAGGCACCATAATTATTTATTTTCTTTCCTAGCAGAAACAAAGGATGTTGTATCATATTGCATGCAAAGCATTGATTGAGGGTATTCTGCTAAGACACTCAACTAATTAAGTCAGATTCTTTTTGAATTCTCCCCCTCCTTTGGTGAAATTTTGGATCTGATCTGTTATCTGTAGTCTCTTTCTCCCTTGCTTATTTCTATATTCACAGAACCAAGCCTCCTTGCTCTCTCCCCAGTCTTTTCTCCTCTCTCATAACTAACTCGTATCTTCTTTGAAGGTGGTGACCCTTCTGCCCACCTAACCACTGAGGATTGCTTTTAAAAGAAGCACCTCTCCATGCAGTATGTTTATCATTCCCTGAAGTGCAGCGAAAAGTAGAGATGCCCACTCCCTTTTATATACCGGAGACTGACTGAGTTAATTTTATTAGACAGCTTTGGGGATACGTAACCAAATGCAATAAGGACTGAAATAGCATCTACACCTTAAATCACGACAACCAGTAAAAATACACTGATTAATGCACGGCTAAAACAGATACTATGTAAAAGGAGTGAAGTAGGTGAAAGATTTTGTAAATCCTAGAGCACTACGCACACATTACCGTGGTTGTTTTTCCTTTAAGACACCGCACTGCGAGTGAATTAAATAAGATGCCAATTGCCTATTAAAAACATAGCCTTAATTAGAGTTGGGAACCCCCCTCTTTGTATTAAAGGGCAATAATGATGGAAAGACCTGCTACATGTGGGATCTTTCTTTTCTTTATCCTCAGTCGGTGATGCTATTTGGGTAATAACTGATGAAAGGACTAGGGTGCCAACCAATTTGCAGTTAAGTGGCTAATTAAGACCCAAAGCAAAGCTGCCAGGAGGTTGGGTCTCCTAGCTTTAAAGTGACACATAAAAGCAATTAGAATGGGGCTGGCTTTGCTAGGACATATTTAAATTTGGACGAAAGTTGGGGCCAGTTATTATTTTATGTTAATATATTCCTTGGTAAGACAGCATCGAAGAGAAAGCGGAATCATTTAGGACATAAGATATAAATTACTTGGATTTGCTGAACCTCGGATGTGAATAAAAAGCACAACTATAAAACCATTTCTACGTTTGCAGTCATAGTGGGGTAGTAGAGTAGATATCCTCGTCTCAGAGGGAAAGAGAATAGGTGGATGGAACACATGGCCATCCAAGAGGAGAAAATCTCTTAATTCTTGGCTGTGTTGTCACCTGTCTGTCATATTGCCCGAGTGTGACACCTAGCCCAGAGTGGCAAGGTTTTTCCAATGTTATATTTCATTTTGGGACAATCCAGTGTTACATTTAAATGTACTGCTCTAATAGCAGAGGGAGGAAAACAGACTCTTTTTGGGTATAGAGAGAAGGTTTGAAGTTGATGAGGAAAAGTAGAGAGAATTGGAGAAGATGGAAATTATAACACATTATCCAGATATGAGGGAATGGTGGCCGGGGAGCTTAGACAACTTTTAAAATCATAGCGCCAGCAGCATCTTAGCATTGTGGGGAAGCACAGTCCGTTTGTACCTTGCTTTTGTGATTTATGATGTCACCATTAAACCCCTTGATGGCATTATATCCTTGCAATTTGCAGTCGCCTAGCATTTTTTTCTAGATACAACTCAATAACTCATTGTGTAGCTGTTTCACACACACATAAACACACGCGTTAGTGTATGTGTGCGCTGAATCTGTCGTCAGTGGAAACCATGATTTTTGATGTAATAATAAGTTGGGGTTAATAAAAGGCAGGAAATCATGGGCTGGATGGGTAGTCACTGTATCACCCACTTTGTCATGAAGCATCATAAGGGGACACAGCACCGCATGTTACAGGAAACGGGTATCGTTTAGGCTGTGTATATATTCTTGTTAAGAATTAAAGAAGCAAACCTGTTCGCTGGGTCAGCCAAAAGCCATCATTGAAGGAAATATGTGAGATTGCAAAGAGATAAAGAAGGAAATATATTCAATTCACCCAACATGATAGTAATAGGATTAGAAAATAACAGGATTAGCAATATTAAACCTTCAGGGCTACATTCTGCTGCCCCCAGAGATATGTGTCTGGATCTCCTCACAGTCCAGGGAATTTCTGTTTCCTTCCAGAGAGCCTGGTCATGGCCAGTATGTGACACCATAAACCTGGGGAAGAGAAGGTTTTGGAACCTTCACTTCAAGCCTATAATACAACTAGTCATTAGCGTTTCTGTGGGGGTGGGAGATAGTGTTTCGGCATCTCTTGTGTTAGCTTTAAACTGACTTCTGTAATTATTCTCCAATGGAAACACGAATGCTGGCGACTTTCTGGGGAGTTATTTTTATTTCTATTTGAAAATTTTAGCTACAATGCTGGATATGCACGGCTGGATCTCTGAGGATGCTGTTCTAAAATTCTATATTTATAAAATGACCAAAGAGCTCATGCTGCTTAGATTAAATTTATCCCAAGATGAGAGGTTTTATCTGTAATCATCTGCTTGTTGACTAATCTGGGTGCATCTTGTGCAGGTTTGTTGGTTGAAATGTAACAGGAGGAAGTGATCCAGATCTTGAAGGGGCTTCCCTTTGTCTTTGCCTTTGCCTTCCAGAAATATAGAGATAATGAATGCTGCTGCTTGAAATCCATCATGCCTTAGAGTAACATCCGCATTGAATGAGACTGCTAGTTTGATCTGAGAAAAAGTGGGGTGCTCTCTTAAAAGGAGTATGATATATAAGATCACAAAAGTATATAGCTTCTCAGGAAAGTATTTTTTAAAAGATACAGGATAGCTTTTCCACAAGGTGTTTAAAGCCCACATGAAGTTTAATTCCAGAGCATTTGTTTCTGTGGCATCGTAGTCTCAGCTATGCTGTGGTCCACATCACATCATAATATTCTTTCCACATGATTCTCATTATGAGACTATGACCTCCACGAAGAAAGGACCCTTTACTTGCCACGTTTATATTCTCACCAGCATTTCACACAGTTCCAGGCACACTCTAAGCATTCACTAAATATACCTTAAGAAAGATCGACTGGTCTATGTTTAAGACACTTAATGGTGAGCAATATATCTGCGTTACCTACAGAAACCCCTTCCACGGGGCTGCCTTTCTTTGCTTTAGGCTTCCGTTGTGAAAGTTGAAATGGGGATTAGATCCTGTGTCTTGCAGATCTGTCTTCCATGAAGTGAGGAAATCAGTAAGAGGGATATTCAGAACAAGCTCAATATCCCAGCCTGTCTCTCTGGAAGCTTTTAATGCCAGCAAAGAGAAATTAATGAATGAGAAACTTAAGAAATAGAATCTTGGAGTGAGCATAGAAGCATTTGGCTTTCTACTATACTATACTAGGCCTATCAGAAATTGTAAGCAGCTTTACTGCTGGCTACACTTTCTCCCCTGGGTTATTTCCTTTTCTATTAAGTAATTCCTTAATGCCCAGGGAGTTAAACGTTTTGCTGAAAAGAGAGTTCTTAGCATCTTCTAAGATTCAAAGCCTTACTGCACTGTTTTTCTTGATCTTTTAATTTTAAAGTGCTACCTGTATAGTTAAATGTCTCTCTCCTGATATATTTATTTTAGTGATACTTTTAAGGTTATGCACATTTGAAGACAGATATTGTATAATAAGACTCTTATCATCTTTCCAATTTCCAGCCAACATTTTAGAGTTGCATGAGAATGCCCACCAAAAAGTGAGGTCCTTTTAAACACATTTCATGAATGCATTTGCTGTTTTAATAAAAAGGATGCATTACAGTTATTGTCATGTCAAAGGCAGGAAAATTTATTTTCTTAGTTTTCAAATGGAGGTATGATTCAATTATAAATAGTCTTTTCTTACAATTAGTACATCATCAGAGAGAACTTATCTATTTACCAATTTTTCCCCTCTTTCGCTTTTGATAAAAGTCATAGACCAAACTCTCTGAACTTTTACGAATTCCCGTGGTCCGATGTCTTTTGGCCTTGCTCAGGGTGGGAGTAGCTTTTGGAAGTGATATGCTGTTCTTCAGTATCATAGTGATGTATTGTCTGAGAGCTGACATGGTTTAGCAGTTTGGCATTTTAAAGAGACTTGCCAGAATGAATACAGCATACAGAGGTGTGTGTGTGTGTGTGTGTGTGTGTGTGTGTGTGTGTGTGTGTAATCCTCAAGTGACGAGACATCTATTCTGCTAATAGCCATGTACTTGGACCCATCTACAGTTTGATTGTACATCAGTTATGATGTGTCTGTTTCTAACAGGAAGGATACCGATCTTGATGAATAGCTAAAAGGGAAGATCATTCTTAAAGGTGTGAGTGATTAATAATAGCGATGCATAGATTTTTTTCTAAGAGTGTAAATAAAATATATCATTCACATGAAGGGCAGGAGTTTGGCAGAATGATTCATAGTGCATTTAAAAGCATAAAAAGTCAAACCTAGGGTCTCTTCTAAGCATGTCAAAGAGGAAGCTGGTTTAGCCATTTGAAATATCCAAGCGAATGTTGAAATTATTTGAGTGGGTGCATAGAAATCATATGCCTTCTGGGATACTGAAGACAGAGCTAATATTATTAACTACCACCAATTAAACACAATCATAATTTCCTCCTTTGGTAGCCAGAAAGTAATAGTATGACAGGGGTAAGTGGATGAAAGATAAAGGTGACACTTCTGTACTATGACCTTGCGACCACATATTTCAATCCAGCCAAGATTCTATATATATAACCTTTGGAAGTTCCTGTGGAAAGCTGCTGTATTAGCATAAAGCTTGCTTATAGCACGGTCAACATCCATACCAAAGTACATGGGGCCCTATTAAACTGTTAACTAATGCAACAAGACTGACAAAATTGGAAGACAGAAGAATTATGCTGGTGGTGATATCAAAGGACAGTAACACGCAATCTACATGGTTGGTCTTTGTTGATCCCTTGCCGATGGTCTGGAGCTCATGGCGTTTTCACAGTGCATGAGAAGACAGCCCTCTGGGTGGTGCACTGCTGCACCCATGCTCTCCTGTGGTCCCCGCACCACAGAGACACTGCATGTCCCAGACAGGAAAAGTCTCAACCCTGGGGTCAGGGTGGGATTCACCCTTTCTTCCCTATGTCCCAGGTGAATGAAGGAGCATGAGTTGTGTCTTTCTAGCACGAAGTCAGAGTGGAAAAGCAATGACTATCATCCTAAACTGTGTAAAAAAGAAACACTGATGACTGTCTAGGATCAAATGCCTATATTCGCTGGAGGCAAAAACTAGAGTTATCATTTGTATTCTGAAGAATAAAGATTTGTAGGTTACTGAACTTTTCAAAGACTTTGTGGACTTAATGTTCTATAAAAGATTTCATGAATGTTATTTTCCTCATTCGACACCCCTTCCTGTGAGGACAGAGGGCATCCGTCCTGGGCATGATGGAGGTCACAGGGACGTCCTCTCTCTGCAGTTGTCATGGCCTTCTCCCTGTGTTCTGTGGCTGCCAGTGTTCCCTGTAAGTCAGGGCTTGTGTAAACAAGCCAAGCATGATGCCTATTGATGGACGGAGATCTGACAAATACACTGACACCATCAGAAGCACCACTTTTGAACGTGAAGGGCAAAAACATAGGAAATACCAAAGGATCGTGTCACAGGTGAGACTTCACTATATCAAGGTCTTCATAGTATTTCTGGACACTAAACTCCCTTTGAGAAAATCTAAGGTAATGATACACTTTACTGACTTGAATACAGCAGAGTACCTACCCCTCCCCATTCCTCTAATAATTTCTCTTTCAAAACACATGTTTTGAGGATCATTCTGCCTGTGTGTGAGGGGGTACCAATATAAGCGTACATTCTAAGTATAGGTCATCTGAGTATCTTGGGCTTCCTGGGGTAGTTGGATTTAAAATTGGTTCAGTTCTACTATAGAATACATTTCCAGATTTGGGAATCTTTGAATAAACATAGAACATGTTGCTTGTAACACATATTTAAACATGGAATTCAAAGGTGTGTCTCCAGATTAGAAATATGTAAATGGTTGTCTGCATCTGGTAAACACTCTCACGAGACGCTACCATGTGTTGTACTGTAAGTTCTAACTCCAAGTTATATGTCTCAGGATAAGCAAAAATGAAAGCATGAAATGGCTCGGAGAAATCAGGCGTGAGAAGGTCATGGTTAGAGGGGTAGATACTGGCAGATATATTAAAAGGTTGCAGTGTATCACTTTCCTCTCAAGTCCCTCTGTGGATAGATCTTTTGGGGGATTTCCTAAAGACATATTTATACTTTTGTTCACCAAATTTTAATGAGAACACACTAACTTAAAAGACAAATGCTATTTCAATATAATGTGGGTCATATGTAAATAATCACATTGTGGTCTATGGGAAAATGAAATATTCTAACCAATCATCAATCAGACAACTGAACAGCTACTTAGAACCTTTTTCAACAAGTGTGACTTTTTTCCCCTTTACTTTGCCTTTAGAAGGGGAGGGTGAGCAAATCACTTCTCATTGTCTCTCCTGTGTGCTCTGTGCCCCCGGAGTGAATGGATCTATACTGTTTTCCCACGGGGCTCGAGTGATCAGGGTTACTGCTGTTTTCCAGACGGCTGCCTACTGAAATCCTTCCCAAGTGTCCCTTTGCCCTGCCCTTTAAAGCATTCTTCAGGGAGCCAGTGGCTGCCACTAATCATATGGTGAGTCCAGAGATGACCGTGCCTCATGCTGGTTATTGTCACGGCCAAGTGGCAAAATGACACATACAGTAAGAACAAGATGACAACCAGATGATATATACATATATCCCATTTGACATACACATATATATTTGAACAAGAGGAAGAATCAAATAACTGAAGTGGAATGGCCATACGTACTTTGAATTTCCCCCAAAGGTTGCAGCCTCTATAAGCTATCTCTGATCTCATGTCTTCTGTGATGACATGAAGGATCTTTCCCTTTTTTATCTTTCTCTGACCATTACCACCACTGTCCTATCCAACTCCTCAGCTCCTCAGGACCTGGAAAGATCCCAAGTTTGTCTGGGCAGAAGAGCTTCCATGCAGAAGTCCCTGACTATGGAGTCACTAATCATTTCCAGATGTAGAACATGACTGTTACTCTCTTGTTTTATTTTCTTTTATTTCTCCATTCATCCTTCATCACCATAGAACCATTTGCGGGTTAGCTCTCATTTAAGAGCCAACTAGCTCCACAACTTAGCAAATCAATGAGTTGCTCACCAAATAACCAGCAAAGAGACAATCTGGTACAACAGTAATATAAGGAATTAGTCTGTTTCCACTAGAACCCGGCCAGTTCTAGTTATCAATGTACTATGTTGCATGAAGTGATGGGGGAAACTCTTCTTTCTTAGAGTTCCATTTAGCTCCTCCATTCAGAATACTTTAATTTTAAGTATTTGTTTCAAATGCATTTAATTTGACTCCTTTGACTCAAAATATACACAATCAGTCCAGACAGGTGTTTTAGTGAGAAGAGTGTTTACACAACAATTCAGGTGAGGTAGTCCCAGATTGACTGGATGCAATTTTAATGACCCAGCATCCTCAAGTGTGTGCTGACTCCTACCACAGTCCGATCACTTATTTATCAACATCACAGAGTACAGGACGATTTTTCCCCTCACTCTAAATACTTTCTAGTGACTATTTGAATTTACTGAAAAGGAGGAGGAAGAAGGAGAGGAGGAGGAGGGGGAGGGAGAAGAGGAGGAGGTAAATAGTTCAAAGAAGAAAATACATTTTTGTGTTCTAATAATGCTAAACTTCGCATCAATTATATTTAGTCCCTTCTACTTCCAATTCACAAGCCGTCTTTGGTGTAATCATGCTTTAATATACTTTTTAGTAAGTTCCAAACAATCCATTAGGCATTAAAATTCCAGAAAAAATATTTGTTGGAGACCAAATGTCCATAGATATATGTTCAGCATCTGAATGTTGCAGAAAACTTCTCCAAAATGGCCCATATGTTCTTCTAGAAAAAGCAGCAGTTCTGACACTGAACCATAAAATATTCTGGAGGCAAGTGGCAGAGTGCCAGTGTCTTAAGGGACAGCATTTTCCACTTTAAGTAACAGACAAAATAATGCTTTAAAATGTTCTTGGTGATGTATGATTCAGTAAACCCAAAGTAAGGAAAACCTTTTCTTCTTAAGACTGGTGTTGGGAAGAAACAGACAAAAATTAAGACTTACTCTGCCAGGGAGCATAAAGAATCAATTGGTGTTTTTCCTGAAATTCAGGAAATTCAATGAATCGATAGACTGTTAGGAACCAGGCCACACACGCTGAAAGTGATTCTTTATAATGCTAGATACAGAGATAACACAAGGCTCTTTAGAAAGCCCTAAGCACAAGCGAGCATTAAAAGAAGCTAGCTTGTGAACTAGCAGAAAATGGAAACAGCTTATTTTTTAATAGGGGTCTGTGAATGGGGACACTTGGCAAGGGTAAACCAATGCTTAATTGAAAGATAAGCAACTTACAGATAAATATCAAACTTTGTTTTTTCATTTCTCATTTGATTTTTGTCATTTCTAGTTCACTTACCCTGTCTCTAAAAATGGCAAAATCTCTGTCATACAATAATTTGGATTTAATTGACATTCCCCAAGGCAAGCAAGCTGGAAGTATAATAATTCTTTCGAAAGCAAACACTATTTGATGACTACAAGCATCAAGTCTGATCAGAGAATTTTCCTTGGTCATTTTACAAGAGTCTATCCATCTGCATGTGATCTCTGACACAAAAAGTTAAAATATATAAAATGATCCGTTAAAAATTCTAAATAATCAGTGGGACAGCTGGGTGCCTAAAAAAATTCTTTTTACTATAATGGAGGAAACATTAGACTGAATAATTTATTTTATCTATAGTTTTATTTTAAATTATTTAATTTACCATTAAAACATAAGAAATTTACTCAGCTGAAATCATCACAATTTCTTACATTTTCTTTCAAAAAAGAAAACTCAAAAAGAGAGAAGTAAAAGAAAGCAAGGAAACTTTAAAAAATTGCTTAAGGAAATTGAAAATTAATTTTCATAAGAAATTGAATTCAAATTTAGAGAGTTTTTTTTTTCTTAGCCAGACTGTGTGCTAAGTTTTTTTGTTTGTTTTGTTTTGTTTTTAACTGAAGTATAGTCAATTACAATGTGTCAATTTCTGGTGCACAGCATAATGTTTCAGTCTACATATACATACATCTATTCATTTTTATATTCTTTTTCCTTATAGGTTACTACAAATATTAAAGTTATTACCACTAATTTTTTTAATTTCTTGGTATTATCATAGTGTTCATTCCTTGCCTATTAAACCAGGATCATAAAACATGCAGAAATCTTATAACTTTGAACTCATTAGGTAATCGTACTCTAGATTATGTCTTCTCCTTGTGGTGGGATTTTAGCTGAGTCTAACTGTTTTGGGGGAAAGAATCAAAGCGTTTAGGACACATAAAATTTAAAAGCTAACATTTACAGTGAAGTAAAGTATTAATTAAGGTAATAATCATGACACTTGCTCAAAAGAAGTTGCACTGTCTGTAGTGGACCCTGGCACAGGGACAAGATCAATGTATGTACTCCATTCATTTGAACAGTTTTCAAATGTGTCTAAATATGTAGCATGGAGCACCCAGTGGGTGAGCATTGATTATTGTGAATGTCTGAATTATGCCTATATAAATAATTCTATTTAAAATGTATTACAAAATGCATGGGCCCATAGGAGGTAGAAGTGAAGAGACTTGGACTAATGGGCAGAGAAGTTACATATTTGTCTATTGTCCCACCAGTTTCTCTGAAGATTCTTCTTAGTATCCAGTCACTATCTCTTCCTGTTGAGGTCCAGGAACAATCTCTTCATGTTCCTCACCATCCAATGTGTCATTGCCTAAATAGTTTTAGACCTCACAATACATGAAAAAGGAGGCCATGCCATTATTATTTGCAAAGCCATAGCTCTTCAGAATGCACTTGTACTGAAACAATGTAAATTTTTCTTGCTGATACAGTTCCCTGATACCATGTATTTAGTTACATCATTAGTCATGATGCTACGTCACCCGATGGCTTCATGGTGCTCTCCAAGGTTGTAACTGCTCCATTGAAGAGGACCACAGATAAATGCAAATCCTTCCCAGAGTATGCAGGAAAGTGTGAATGATTATTCATTTTCTGTCATTTTAGTTTTGCTATACAGAATTTTATAGCTTAAACATAGAATAACACATAAGACATATTCAGAAGAATATGTCTTCCCTCAAAATCTTAACTAAAATCATTGCATTCCTAATATGTAACACCCTTCAATGTGGACCATACCCCTGACTTCCACTGACAGTGAGGCTTATTGGTGAGAATCCTATGAGCTGACCAAGAAAGATGATCCTATGCACACAAGGAAGTGTCCATCCCATTTCCAGCAAAGCTTAAGGCTAACCCAGCAGAGTATGTCACCACATCCATCAGAGGCAAGAGAAAACTTCGATCAGAGGTGCTAATGAGCATCAGGGAGCAAGATTCTAGCAAGCCCTCAGAGGCAGCAGGCATAGCCATTCCCAGAGATCTGCCAGACATGTAGCGCAATGCCTGTGGAAGGAGGAGGTTACAACTTGGGAGGAGAGCTGGGCACAAAGCCAAGGGCGTCTGCTGCTTCCCCTGCCATCATCCGATGCTGTAGATCAGAGGGGCCTCGTGTCCTGGACACAGAGGTGAGGACTCACCCTCTGGCCCACATGGAGGGCTCAAGCCCAAGGGTTAGAGGTGGACTATCAGTAGCCTAGGGCCCTAAACTCATCCTGTATTCAAAGTGAGTAAGATTCAGTCAAAATCAACACGTCGGCACTATTCGGGTAGGTCAATCTCATGTGATCCCATGAAAGAAATAACTGTAATCTGAACTCAGGGTATCTGTTGTGGAAGGCACCCTGTAGGTCCTAGCCCCTAGAAGGAATCTGAAAAAAAATTGAATGGAAGGCATTCTAAAGTGCAGAGCGCCCCTAAGACACAGGCTAGAGCAGGGCCCCTTGCTGGTGCTGTTTTTCCCTAAAGTTTAGATACAAGCCCTGTCTCCCTACAGCAACAACACATGTCCTTTTCCATATTACCAGTAATTGTATTTTCAAATATATTGCCAGAGAGTAGGATTCCCAATAATTTCAGAATAGCCTTGTGGGAAAGGATCATGTCTTACATTTCTGCTCTGCTCTCTGAAACCTGGCTCAAGGCTAGTCACATAAAAGTCAACAAATACTTCTCGGTTCATAATAGGTAGTTAGCCAGTGCAGTTAATGGGTGAACTATAGGACTGCTAAACGAGAGAAGTCACAACTCATTGATACTGTAAAGGTAATTGTTACCAGAAAAAAAAAATTCCTAGTAAGTCATTCTTCATCATAAAGATTTCAAGCTAAAGAAAACAGTGCTGTATACCAATTCTTTGGCTGGAGATAAAGTGCTGGGTGGATATTCTATTTCCTAAAATTGTTCACCAGATTAAGCTCTTGATATTGTTTCTCGTCTCTTTCTCTGCTTTCATTATTGAGAACATTCGTAACTTCTTCTTTCTTTTTTACTAAAGTAAGTTCAATACTTCATGCTGAACATAATAATGACCTCTCTCTATGACTAACTCTCACTATTTAGAATTGAAGTGTCACTTTTTATATGTGATCTGTACCATATTGATTCACACCTATATGTATATGAATGTGCAGGAGCATCATGTGCACATACGTATGTCATTATTTAGATACTTTTTATATATATACATGTCCCATCTCCACCAGTAAATTATATCCTTTACGCTAATGAGCATTTTTCTTATAGAGCATGAAGTACTTTCCTAGACAGAGAAGGAGAAAAGTTTCCTATATTTGATTAAAGTTTAATCCCACCATTGGATGCCTGGACTTTGAAATTTTTTGAGACCCTTGATGCTCATTAAAATATAAATAAGATTTACAAGTGATAGGCATCAATAATTAATAGATTTACCCTGTGATACAGCAATCCCACTTCTAGGCATATATCTAGAGGTAACTAATTTGAAAAGATACATGCACCCCAATTTTCACAGCAGCATTATTTACAGTGGCCAAGACATGGAAACAACCTAATGTCCATCAATAGATGACTGGATAAGGATGTTTTTGGTATATATTGGAATACTACTCAGCCATAAAAAATAATGAAATACTGCCATTTGCAGTAATATGGGTGGATGGACCTGGAGATTGTCATACTAAGTGAAGTAAGCCAGAAATAGAAAGAAAAATACAATATGATATCATTTATATGTGGAATCTAAAAAAAAATGATACAAATGAATTTATTTACAAAACAGAGATAATTCACAGACATAGAAACAAACTTTTGGTTACCGGCAGGGAGGAGTGGGGATGGGGAGGGATAAATTGGGAGTTTGGGATTTGTAGATACTAACTACTATATATAAAATAGATAAACAACAAGGTCCTAGTGTATAGCACAAGGAACTCTATTCAATACCTTGTAATAGCCTATAATGAAAAAGAATATGAAAAGAAATACATATATTTATGTATAACTGAATCACTATGCTGTACACCAGAGACTAACACAATACTGTAAATCAACAATACATCAATTAAAAAAAATTTTAGGCAATTCTATGGTAAGAGATGAAATAGGTTAAATGGTTAAACTAGTGTGGATTTTCCAGGGGATATATATATATATATATATACACAAACCCAAGGTGATATATTTACTTCTCAACAATTCTTCCTCAACAAACCAAAATCATCACCAGTCATCAGCACTGTCTACCACTACTACTACCAGGACAACCCAACATGCCAGGTCACTCAGTCCTTGGGGACTGAAGCCACACATCTTTCATAAGTCTATCCTCAAGTAAAGAGCACATAGTAGTAATCAATAAATATTTATTGGGGGGGATAAATGAAAGTCTACACTGATTTGCTTTCTTAAACTGATCTAGTTGTGTCTGAGTCAACACATGAAAGCTAATAACGTAATTTCCTTTCTTCCACCAACGTTACCAGAAGTTGCAGTACAATGATAATTTCACCTTGCCAAAGTTGTGAACATTATACAGGAAATGTGTTTCATGGTTACTAAGCTACACAGTTCACTTTGTTCATTCTTCTCAAGGGAAACTAAGTGAGAGGATATAGGTGGCTTTGCTCTTCAATCATCACCATGAGAAAAAAAGCACTAAAACCGTGTGTCATCTTCATTAAGCCAAAACAGGAACAGAAGATCTTATTATTTAGAAAAATTTAAAAAAAGAGAGATGAGCATGGCACACTGGAAAACATATGATTGAGGAGAAGAAAGTGAAGATGAAGAATTTACAGTTTGTGATAAAACACTAAATAATGTTGAAAAGTTCTCACCTTTTGTCAGTAACAAGGGCTTAGAAAATGGCTTTAAGACAGTTCAGATAAGAAGACAGTGTCATGTGCTTTTGAAAATTTAGAATAACTTTTGAAATATGATCATGTATCTCTTCTTGAAGTTTAAGAATATAAACATGTGGCACAGAGAATACTAGAGCTTGCAAGCCTGTTCTGATTCCACTAAAATTAAGACTCATTGAAATTAAAAGAGATTTTTAGTCCCATTTCCAGTTCAAAGCAAGACAATCTTCCATCGCCTCACCATCAGGTGGATTCTGGAAGATAATTATTTTGCATGCTCGGTTCAGGTTATTGATTCCAAAGCACGAGGTTACTACAGGTTTTCGAGGAGAAGAGAGCCAAGACACATAAACTTTATTGTTATTGTTGCCCATTTGACAAGATAGCGTCCCAAATGAATGCCATTGGCCATTCATATGGAAAACAAAAGCCTGTTTATCAGCTGGTTAATTGTGCTCAAACATGAAATAAGATTCCTAGCAGTGAAGCTCCCTCACATTTCTATTTCTCACCTCAATTTTACACTCTCTGTCAACAGAACCACTTTTGGCATCCAAGTGTTTACCATCACGAAGCACGTCTGCCACAGATGCCTGCTGACCTTTCAACTCTGGGCAGCACTTCAGCAGCTGGCGCACTCGTAGGAAAGAAGTTTCCTGGCCCCATCATCTTCCTTTTATTTGTATGGCTTAACTCTGAAATGAACACTGAAAATACTCCTCACACAAAATGGGTCTGGTGAATGCATTTATTTCCCCTCAAATTTTCTGGATTTGGGGAAGACTGCATTTTTTGCTGTTGTTAACTCATCTTATAATTTTTTTCTCAACTTAGCAGCTGGAAAGGATTTATTTGATGTATAATTTTCAAAAAGTGGTTACTGACACTTAATTTAGCCTGGTTGATATACACTCGACCACCCTAGTGTCAAAGATTCTTATTTTACCACAGGGAAGAGATTTAAATAGAGGGCTTCAGCTTTCCTCTATGGAGTTTCTGGACAAGCTGGATGATCAGTAAAGAGCCAACATAAAAAGACAAAAGTACACCCCCCTTTGCATAAAAGTGGAAAAGCTTAACTCTGATAATAAACCGCTACTAAAATTAATTATAATTTACCAAATATCTTGAATAGACACTGCACTAAGAGCAGGATTATATATTCTCTATTAATGTACACTGCTCTATATGTATAGTAAACATACATTCTCTATTAATGCATATATAATATATTCTCTATTAACGTACTTCAGTGGACACATAACATAAGTCTCTCAAGGTAGCCTTCTAGATGGGTGCTGCTTATCTGATTTTGACTGTATTCAACTCGGTAAAGTGTACCATTATCTCCTGTCTTGAATCATGGTCTGAAGCCTGATCTACCAGCTTCCTGTTGATTGTGTGAGCCCCACCCCCACTTTGGTATCCTTCCAGCAAGTTCCCTGTCACTTTTGTTAACCAGAGTAGGTATCTGTTGCTTACAGAGAAGAACCATGACTGACATATAATGCACTTAAGTATGAAAGAGAGTTTATAATTCAAGATAACATACGTGATATTGGGAGCAGAACAGATAAAAACCTCAGTGTGCTTCAAGAAAGGGGAAATGGGAGTGGGCTTGGATAATCAGGAAAGGGGGGCAGAGAGAGTGACATGTAGGAAACAGCAGAGTTTCAACAGGTGCAGTAGGGACAGGTGCAGTAGGATGGGTGAGGAGGGGTGACAACCGTGTAGGCAAGAAGAGGCAAAGTGGACTCAGGAGACAATGACTCAATCCACTTAAATATAGTGAGGACTGACTCTGAGTGCTCTCCCTGCCACGAACACCTGTTTAGAATCTTCTACTGTTGGGCCAGAGAGTGTTCAGGTTGGGTACCTGTCCTGGTTGGAAGCACAGGGCCGGTCATCTCAAGGAGAGATGGAAATGCTTGGGGCAGGTTAACAAAAATTTCTGACAACTGCCCCAAAACTCTTCTGTAAGAAAAATAGCATCTACTCCAACGGCAAGTTTTGATATCACCTACGCATTATTTACAGGTAGAAAATGGAAAGTAAATGCTAGATTTAAATAAGTGCACTTAAAACAGTAATGGGCAGACGTTTGAAAGCTTAAAGAGTAGCACTTCATGGAAATTGTGAGAATTTCTAGCTTTGATTGATTCTCACTTTAACACTTGGACTAAACATAAAAGCATTCATAAAAAAATATATATATATAACTTGTATGTGAAGAAAAGTTTAATTTCACTATTATGATTGCTTTATATTATTCTCTAAAAAATCCTTACTGATACCTCTGCTTCTTTCTGACAGATGTTAGCTCATTTTTTTAATCATTTTTTTTTTTTATCTTAAGGCCATAGATAAAGCAAAGATGATTTCTATGGGCCATCTTACTGTAAACACAGCTTCTCTCTTCTTTCTGTATCTTGCTGTACTATTGGTATTTAAAATTCCATTAAGTGTAATGAGTAACTTTTTGCTTGGTAACCAAACTGAACATTCCCACTGGAGGAACATGGGTGGCAAACAGCCACACGTAACACAGTGGAGCTATTCCCCTGATGTGGTTGAGAAGATACGTGTGTTGAAGCATCTCATCAAGTGTGAGGAAAAGAATGGTCACAGATGCCTGTGCACAATCCCTTGGGGTGCTGACCAAGAGTAACTGCGCCATTTCACCTTAACCTAGAACAATTGTCAATCGTGAGGATTTCTCATTGTTGGAATTAAGCAATGATGGCCATCTGGCTATAGCAGAGTTTATTTGATCAATCTTTTACAGTTCACATTTAGGTGGATTCCATTTTAATTACCTGGATTATCTGATTATTTATTTTGGATAAGTTCCAACCAGTAGAATTGTTAGTATGTACACATTTTCAAGGTTTTTGACCTACAGGGTAATTGCTTGTTTTTTTTTTTTTAATTTTATATATATTTTTAGAAAAATTGTATCAATTTATACTCAGTCAGCACTGTATAAGTCACTGCTACGTAAGCCCTTGAACTTCAGTCCTGGAGCCCAGGGGAGAAAGAACATGAGTGGCTCAATCCAGTTGCATGAATATCTAATCTGAATTTCCATTCTCAGTCAGAAAAGTCATCAAAGTTTAAGTTGCCAAGTTGTCACACACCTGTTTCTGTTTCTTAGTATTTGTTATATTATTAAGATAAAACGTCTCCCTTATAAATTTTACGCTATGTTAAAGTAATAAATTTTCCTGAAATATCAGCACCGAATTTCAGTTCCCAACACGAGGTTCTGCATTCAGCAACTGAGGGAGAAATTCTCATCTGACCAGTTTGTTAAATCTTCTACATGTTAACTTCTTGCAGACTGCGTTGAAGTCTGTGTGAGGTGACTGCTTCCTCTCAAATACTTGCAACTTCTGAACTTGAGAGGCAAAGCAAATTATTGCCTGTATTTAATAGCGAAATACACAGCGTTCTGTGATGTTTAGCCTTCTAAGATGTTTTTCCCTTCCTTTATAGCGAGCAGACAAAAAAAGTTCTAACCAGGAAATTAACTTCCCCCCGTTTTTCTTGTTTTATTTCACTCTCACTTTCTCCCTCTTTCTTCTACTCTCAGAAGACTTCACATGTGGAGTAACACCTGCAGGGGTGGTAACTGCAGTAGGGCTTTGCCTGACGGGTGCCCTGTGAGTGCAGAGAGTGGCCCGGATCACTGTCTCTACACTCCTCCTGCCCATCGCCTGGTTACGCCTGGCATCAGCCATTTGGCCACCGTGAACCATCTTCATGCCCATCATGGCAAGATCTAGAAGCCTGGGGCTCTGGGCAGTTGTGCCTTTTCCCCGGCTCAGTGGAACTGAGAAAAAAATCTCTGTCCCTCAACTGCAGATGGTCAGCAGACTGGAGCACGCCAGTAATCTGAGACGAGGCCAGACTTATTTTAATTACAAATTACTCCGTCACTTCACGTTTGTTATCTTTCTGTACCTGAAGTTCATGCAGCAGACAACTTAATACACATTATTTAAATAATCATCAAAACCCTTCCTGCTTCAGCACTTTCCACCTTTCTCTGGAAAAGCCGGC
Source organism: Camelus dromedarius (assembly GCF_036321535.1). Classification (NCBI taxonomy): domain Eukaryota; kingdom Metazoa; phylum Chordata; class Mammalia; order Artiodactyla; family Camelidae; genus Camelus; species Camelus dromedarius. The sequence continues at coordinate 62,639,103 of NC_087438.1, forward strand.
ACATTTGTGGGGATTTATAACTGCAAGTGCCTGAAGTTAAGTCTCAGTTCCAGCAAATGGGGGGTAGATGAGCCTTTAAAACAAACTGATCAGACATTGGAACAACAAAGACAGGAAGATTAAGGCAGTCTGTGAAGATGAACGTGTAAAGAGATCTTGGGGGAAAATAGCTGGAGAGGAGCCTTTTAAAAATCAAACAGAAAAATTCTCATCGGTTGGCTCTGGCTCCTTTTTAAAAAATTTAGCAACATGTGCAAGGAGTTTATTTATCAAGCCAGATCTCCCGTTCTTAAAATACATTTAAAAAAAAGAAGAAGAAGAAGAAGTAAGAGGAAAGTAGGTTCATAACCCTTCAGTAGTTTCCCCAAAGTTATTTAGCACTGTTGTCACTAGGAAAACACTTAATAATTAGAGAACATTTTCCAGCAAGAATACAAGGAACTGAAAGGAAACCCACGTGCCCAGGTGGAAATTCTCAGTTCCGTCTCCTATACTGGCCTTGTCTGTGCGTACACAGAGGACTTATGACATAGTCCTCTGTTACGCGTATAGTTGTTTTGTTCAACAATGCCAAAAAGTGATGACTTGGAGACTGAGAATGATGCAGACAGTCACCTGTCATTCACTGGCCTTTATTCTGACAACCTCAGGCATTCAGACATGGATTTATGAAGTTTCCCCCCTTGCACTTTATTTTTAAAGGGGGTGGGGGATGGGAGAGAATATCAGAGGATTCTGTCTTGAATAGACTTTTGTTTTGCTCTTTCTTTTACTCTTGACTGTGTCAAATGCAGTGTGTCTCTCATGCAGTTTCTCTCTTTAGAGAGCCTCGGCTGGGCCAGCTAGTTAGTATTCAGAGGCAAGGCAAAGAGGATAAAATTCTTCTCTCCGCTTGCTGAGACTGCAAATAAGCAATTAGACTAAAAGCAACGTATGGGAGAAAGAAGGCCATCACAGACATCATTGTTGACTGGAACCTGCCAATATAACTTTAAAATTGTAAAAACTTCATAGCAGGGAGAAATAATCATTTAGGGGTACATAAGTTGGTTAAGACACTAAGTCAGTATTTGTTACAGACATTTCTGCTGTGTAATGTACTCTGTGAACTGTAAGATTTTCCATTTAATCTTGTTTACTTATTGTAACGAGAAACAAATGGGTGAAATTAGCAATGGTGGTAGACAACTCGACCTTTTATTGTGTTGCATGTTAGGAGAATGTTTTCTAGATTGGCGTGGTCCTCCCATTTTCGTTTGAGCTCACTTTAAAGGACTGTGATGGAAGGCTGAAGGTTACAAACTGTTTTCTGTCTGACCAGGCAACGTCAGTTAGCTTTGCCGAATAGTTATCTGAGAGGTTTACACGATACACGCCAGCCATTTGCTGGGTATCGATGATGGTCCGTGAAGTAGACTCTTCTCCCTCCCTGTAATATAGATGCTTTATGGGGTTCTAGCAGTTGATGCATTTCCTGTGCAAATGCTCACATGCAGCTACTCTGTTACTAAACTGGGATTACCTAATTCCATGTTGTGCTAGACCCATCTCCAGTGAGCCTTCAAGATTGTCCAATTGCCGGGAAATAGTGACGAGAATTTGTTGATTTGATATATTTAATCCATCCCTTTTCCTCTTTCCGCCCCCATCCTTCCAAACCACGTTTCCCAAAAGTTTAGAAATGCTAGCCTGATGAATTTATTTTTGCATATTCTAAGCCAGGAAAAAGAAAGGAATCTGGATTATTGACATTCTTTACCGGAACTACAGTAGACTGGAGTTAGCAGAAAAAACTGCTAATCATCACAGTTTTCGTGTGGGAAGCAATTTGCCTATAATTAGTAAGTTGATAAATACCAACAAAATGGGTGCTAAAACGAACAACTCTTGTGCTGAGAGACATTTGACTCCACATTACACTTTGCATTTTTATATATGCAGCATTACATTTTGTTACAAAGAGCGACAACTTTAGTGGCAGCTGAAGCAGTCTCATCTGTCTTCTGAAGGAAAGCAGGCATACATCTTAATGTAACAACTTCTTTTACAAAACGTATCTGTTTTTTCTAGGAGTAAGCAATGCAAGGATAAGAAAAGAAGTTGGTCTTTTATTTATTTCATATAAAATGGTAGCAAAAGATGGAAGACTTATTTTGCAAGATAGTGAAGTGCCATAGCATGTAGCATTAAATGCTACCAGTGTCTTAGGGTGTAGTCTTCACTGATAACACCAAATTCACATTTGTTTGTACATCACTGTTTTCTGCATTTCCTATGAAATGATTACTGTACTAAACGTTATCAACACCATATACAGTCAAACTCATGGCCATTTTTGTTCAGTTCAAACAGTGAAATGTGTGTGGTGTACTAAAATGTGAGAAATGTTCAATTCAAATAAACAAGATATGGTATACTATTATCTTTATAATCAAGTATGTTTATACGTCTGAAATGTTTTAATAAAACACTAGCTTTTGCAAGGGTCTAAATCACAATTGGTGCATTACACATAATAAATAAAGGGCTGTGATAGCTTTATCAGTGGTATACTGATATTCTGACTCACATAGTTATCAGAAACTATAATATCACAGTAACTTCAGTCTGTATGATCCGATAGAACAAAAGAGATTATCCTGAGAAAGAAATTGTGAGGTTACAAATAAAGCAATTTCTTATGCGAATGTGGCTTGGAAATAAATACATTCTTTCTAGTGCTTTTTCAGAGACATAATTTTAGCAGCGTCCTTATCTACAGCCACTTTACAGGTAGCTCAATTAGCACACGTGGTTATCAGAGATCTTACAACGTCTTCATACTGCAGACCACGTGGTAGGTGGATTGACTGCTAATTATCAAACGTCTTCTAACATGTAAATATATTCTTGCATTTAAATAATTTGATGAAGCTTTCTTTTCCTTTCCCTTTAAACAGTATATCTTTAGTATTCCTAGATACTGAATGAGATGGCAAAAAAATGACCACCAGCAAAATAAATGCATGTTTTTCTTCCGCTCTTCAGAACATTCTATGGTGGGTGGTAAAATATTTAAGCCATTTCAGAGTCATGTAAACCATCCCAAATATGTCAGGGGAAGAAGAAGAGGCTGCAATTCATTAGTTTTCTGCAATGAATCAACATGAAAGAGAACATTTTCAAGGCCCAAGTAGCCTTCTTTTCATTTATGGTTCATGTCAATAACTTTATACTATGAACATTTTGCTAATTTGAGATATAGTATATCTTCGGTCCATAACAAATTGATTATTATGAAATAAAATGGTAAAGATTGAGAAAGTATATGTTGCAGTTATTTGTGAAGTATATGTTCTATCCTATCTAATTATTATTATTTGGTTTTTCTTTGTACCAATCCTGTTTGAAACTTCGACTTCAATTCATTTGGCATATATGCTTTTAATGATGATTTATTTACAAGATGGAATAAAATTCATTTTGTACATGTAAATTTTTCATGGTACACTGATTAAAAAAAAAGAAATATTTTCACATTTAAATTTAATTTTGCAACTCCTTTTGAAAAGACTTACTCTTACTTATTTCCCAAAATCAAGAAGAATACATTCAAAGAGTCTGAGATTCAAGAGTGAAGCTATACAACTTGGATCTGGTCCAATTTGCTGCCATTTTTTCACTAATATTATTTAATTTGTTGTAGGTCTTTTTCTTTCAATTAATGACTCCATTTAAGAGACAGTAATATTTTACAAGTGGCATATAACCCATCTTCGTGGAATATTTATTCCTTTCTAAAACAAAGTCTCCTATAGTGAGCTGCAAGATCCTTTCTTTGTGCTTGGTTTACTCCCAACCTTTTTTGCCATTCAAAAACAATGCTGACACGTGCATGAAATGACAAGTAGCATTAGAGTAATAAAGGAGTTAAACCAAACCCAAAGCACAGTCATATATTAAATTGTTTTTAAAAATACTGACCTAAGCACCTCTATGGGATGTTATTAGTAAAATATGAAGAAGAAGGAAAAAGACACTCGGAAGTGTGACGTGCTCTCCTGTATAATTGCTGATTTGCCATCACGTTGGCTCACCATGCCTTTGTCAGATATTATTTCTTGTCTCTTTGTCAAAGGAGAAGTTTTGAAGCCTTTATTCTGCACCTGGTGACTGCTGTCAAGGCTCAGACCAAGCCTCCCAGGGTCCCAGGAACCTGTCCAGAAAGCTTGTGGTACAAAACCTTTTAAAAAGCCCCTCACATCCACTCACCAGGTCGACACATATGTTCTACCCCAAGAAAAATTCTAAACATTTCAACATCAGCTTCAAACACCGGAACTGTAACTTGGTGATGATTTTTCATTAAGCCCTCATGTTGCATAGCTCTTGCCCATTGCCCTGCAGAATGAAATTGAATGCAACTTTTAGGTCATCTTCCCTGGGAAGTGGTGATTTCCTAGGATTTGATGATTTATAAGGCTTTTCTAAAAACGGTTGGCATTTCCAAGTGGAGGCTTCCCACCATGTAATCCACACGGGGTAAGATGGAGGAAAAGGGAGTTTATTTTTCATCCATTTACTTCTCCCAGAGAAGTTAAGTCGAAAGGCAGTGGTAGAGCTTTTCATATCAGCAACAAAAAATGGTAAAAGAAATCTTTGTAAAACATACAGTGGTAGAACTATTTTCTACACAGATCCAACTATGTGGAGAACTATTCAATTAGGCCTCACAGTTACTTTTAATGAGGGTTGTTGAGGAATAAGTGGAAACATCTGTTCCCCATGAACCACCACCGTGGCCACACAAGAGAAAACAGTTCTCTCTTCTATTGATTGGGGCTGGTCTTCACGGAACATTCTTATTAGTATGCTTAGAACAACCATGCAAATCTCTAAGCCAAATTAATTATTCTTGGCATTCCCAAGAGATAATCCTACAGTCATTTGCTACCAAAGGCGGGGAGCAGGGGAACCCTCCTTCTGTACGTGTTTTATTACGGTTAGCAACGCCTAATTGCCCTACTGTATGCTGCCTTATTTTACCAGCTACAGTCTGAATTCATTCTCCTCCTCTCCTTAAAAGTTTGAAACCCCCTAGTGACAGGAATATTAATGTGCCAACACTGTCATATCTATTTCAGCTCATACATATGCAATGTCTTTGTTTTCAAAGATTTATGTCAGACTTTGCTGAAGTGAGGTATTCTACCATTTTAGATAATAGCATGCCAAAGTGATGCTATCAGCCACATTCAGCTCTCACTCAAGCACACGGGAGGAGCATCCATGCCTTCATGGCTTAAACTCATGGAAACTGTTATTTATCCTTGTTTGATGAGAAAAATCTTTCAGGGGGAAGTGGTGTATTTTTTGGAAGAAGATTATGGCCATCCTGTGGATTATCTTTTAATTAAGAATGGATGATTTGTGCCCAGTCTGCTGGAGCAAACATCTTGCTGCTAATGAAGTTTAAAAAAGACTGACTTTATTTAATTACAGCTAATCACCACGGTAAAATGTGGAATTTTCTTTGATCCTACATGTATTGTGGTAATCCCTTTGGCAGATAGCATCTCCTCAAAATATTTTGAGTTTTTCGGTTGGTCACATCTTAGCAAAAGGTGGAACCAACTTACGCTAAAGAATTTCTTTCATGCTTTCTGCAGTTGTCTATCCTGACATCAAAATTACATGAAATGTTCTTACAGGTTTTAGACAGTCCTTTAGACAAACAGTCTTGAAGTCTTCAGATATTTGGGTCTTTTACTTCGTTCAGGATTCAGAATAGGATTCTTGGTCAATGATTCAATTAAATCAATGATGTCAAAGTATCAGGCACTGTGCTGGCCACTAGGAATAGAAATACGAAGAGAACACAGGCCCACCATAAACCAACCTTTAATGATAAACTATGCTCACTTTCTATTACATTCAGTCCAAGTGGACGTAGTAAATGTGCTTTAAACCCAGGGATCGCTTTGTCTTTGATTTGGGTTGTTTCTAATGATCAGATTAGAATTGCTTCGCTTACTCGAGACTCGAGCCTTCTAAGATAAAGAAAGGGCTGTCCTTTTCATTTTGTTCCTCTCTTGTCTCTTCCCTTTGGAATCAAGTGCAGCATGGTAACCCCATTTTCTGGCCTTATTCTTTCCTAAACCTCAAAGAAAATTATTTTAAGAACTCATAAATGTTAAGCCAGTCTTTATTCCAGGTGCTATCTGCCTCTAATTTTTCATCTTTATAAATACCAGACAATCATTTCCACTAAATCTAATTACTAGAATGTAACTCTTTGGTATGCTTCCTAATATTTACTCTTTGGAATGTAAATTACATTTTTTTTTTCCTGAAGTACAAGCCCTTCCCCCAAATTAGTGTGGTTTATGTTTTTAATCTCAAAGAGGTCGTCTTGTTTTTATTTTTGTTTGTAATTACCGTTTTTTCCCTATTCTATGATTTGTTCTGTAAACTTCATTCCATGTGATGCTGATGATGTAGGCTTATTAGATGCAAAGGCCCTGAAAGGCAAAGTTCTACTGGCTCCCTGAGGGGGAGGAGAGAAACTGCGGGTGGAGAGCAGAGGGGACTGGGGCAGGAGAGACCCGCCCTGGGCAGAAAAGGGCACCAGGTAACTCCGACTCTACCCCAACCACTGACCCCTACTTAGAGATGGGATCAAAACAGCACTGAACAGAGTATAGACAGGCTGCTCTTATTTTGAAAAACAAAACTCTCTTGGAATATGGCTACATCTAAACTAATCAAAATGAAAGAACTATAGATTCACGACTTTACAATTGGCTGATTTCAAGAATATAAAAATTAAAAGCCAGGAGTTCTCCCAAAATGAATTCTCACCAAGGCAAATAATTCCTTTTGAAGATACATAAATAATCTATTCCATTATTACTCCACCATTTTTAATTTAAAAAGAAGAGAAGAATCATCTGAACAGAACGGTTTACTTGACATCTCCAAATATCTTGCCCTTTAACAAATCTGAGTTTCTATGAACTCGTTTGGTTTGCCAGGACTTGAGAAGATTTAAAGTAGATTTGTTGTCAAGTCAGTGCAGAGGTCTCCACCTCGCACCTAGGGTTCCCGTCACACAACAAAGAGAGCTCTCTTTCCATTTGCACATGAATAAACATGTCCCTCCCTTGCACACTCCACACTGTCCCACAGCCAAGTACTAACTGATCTGCCACTTTACTCAGAACTCCTGGCATCCTACTAGTGAGCGATTAGACTTACAAAGTGATTAAGTTTGGAGGAAGCGCTTCAAAAGTGCAATTTACGTCTTTAAAAAAATTAAATATTATAAAGTAGGAGAAACAAAACAGAATCTGCGGTTAGTTCCTGCAGCACATTAAACATCTGCAGTTTTGTCTCTCCCCTGGGATGCGGGGCTGTGCTGAAGTCATATCCTGATAACATCTGCACGTTCCTGATAGCTTTTGCTTTATTCTTTATGGTCCGCTGATGAGAGATTCTTCAACATCCCTTCAGTCATCAAGACCCCAGTTGGATTTCTTTGCTTGTGACAGCCTTAAAGGTGGTCTCATTTACATTTGAGAAAATGTCACAATATAGGAAGATATTTTCAGTTTGATGTTTCATCCCTTCCTTTTTTTATCCGGATGCTAGTTTTAGCTTTTCAAATGAATGTCGGTCTCAAAATAGATTTTCCATGAAATATATTTTGTCTGATTTTTGAAACACCATGTCTACAGCAGAAGATTTTTTTTTTTCCCCAAGAAAGTTTTCTACAAGGAATGGCACCTCTGCTTCTACTTAAACTGCAACAGCAGCTACGATGACCTGTAGAGGCCCGCTGGTTCGACGTCCAGGAACGCAGAATGTATGACTATTTTAAAGGTCAGATATTGATGAGGTCTGAGCTGCTTTTGCTTTGCTAATGACCCCAATTACATTGGAGCTGAGTAAATAGTCAATAAACAATGGTGTTAACATATACAGAAAAAAAGTGTTTATCTTACGTTTCCAAGACAACTGGCAAGTCCCTCTCCTGCTCCAGAAAGGCTCTGAGATCCTAGAAGTTTTAAAAGATGGGACCATGAAAAGTAATAGAGTGTATTTCTGTGAATAATCTTAGGCTATCTGAAAGAATTTATATTGCTGCATACATCTTGTGGATGCAGCAAGTCAGTGGTTAATGCCAAAATATAAGATAATTTTAAGGAGCTCAATTACCTGTAAATTTCAAAAAAAAGATTAATTGTCTTTAAGCATAAATTTTCTTGACCAATTCAATGGAATTTTTCTTTACCCACCAGGAGTTCATAGAGTTGACTAAGTGTTTAAGTCCTTTTTAAGTGTTGAGATCATAAAGCATCTTTCTTTTTTTTTTTACTATCAATATATTTGGAAGGTTTTTTTTTTTTTTAATACATCACTGATTTCTAATGCAATTTTGTTGTGGTTAGAGAATGTATATTCTGTAAGACTTTCTTTTGTTTTTTAATTCATTGAGATGTATTTTTTGGCCTTTCCTATTGTCCACCTTGAAGACCTTTCCATATATACCTGAAAAGAATGTATATTCTGTAGTGTTGGGTGGAGTATTCTATAAATATTATTTAGCCCAAGGGTGTTGATAGTACTATTCAGATTCTTTATATTCTTTCTGATTTTTTTGTCTATATGTTCTATCAATTATTGAGAGTATTAAAAATTAACAATTATGACTGCGGATTTGACTGCATCTTCGCTTCACGGACTTTGAGCCTATTTTATTAGGTGAATACACATCTAAGATATGTCCTCCTGATGAATCAACCTTTTTAGCACTATGAAATGCCTCTTTATTTCTGGCAGTACTCCTTGTCTTGAGGTCTACTTTGATATCAATACAACCACACAGCTGGGAAACACAGATTTTATTTTTAAGTGTCTGGCTACATTTGCGGGTCAAATATTTAGAAAGAGCGCATCAGCTTAGCTGTCATCTTGTATTCTCATGAAGATCAACCACAGGGAAGAGCTTACCCTTTGTCACGGGTAAGCCACCGCCTTCCCGAACTAGAGCAATGAGGGAAGGAAACATCGAACCATGTGAAAAATGAATGAGGATGCAACATGAAATAAATCAGAAATATCGTTTCATTACTTAGAAAACCCATGGCTGTAGTTTTTTAAAATTATTTTAATATTTTCTGAAATTTTGAACTCAGTTATGAGCTGTGGTGGTTTGCATAGTAACCCCACAAAATTCATGTCCAACCAGAACCTCAGAATGTGACCTTATTTGGAAATACATGTTTAAAAATATTTTTTATTGTTAGAATTGACCAAAAATACAATAGTATCTGATTTTCCCCACCCCTTTAGATAACGCTTTTAAAATTGTGAACATAGATGTTTGAGTCAGAAGGGAGAGTCCAGGGTTACGTCTTAGTTCAGTAGATGGGTAGTGATGCCTTTTATTTAAATAGGTAGAATAAATATGAAATTGATTATTCAAACTAGGACAGATTTGAGAGCTAAAGAGGATGCTAAAAATAACAGAAATTGTAGAATCTTAAAATTATTTTCCATTGATTAATGCTTTTTATTTTTTTGTTGGAACTGTATAATAACTGTACTCAAAATGAATTTCAGAAATAAAATTGTTTCTAAAAAACTACTACTTCTCTTTTAATGAGTTGACTATATCAGCTTGTTTGGACATAGCTGTGAATTACATGTGTACTATGAACAGTTCCACATATATTTCTTGCTCCTTAACTTTCTTGGTTAGTTAAGAACATTATTTTACTATGATGCTGCAATACTACAAAATTGGTTTTCTTATGATCACTGCAAAAACATAAAATTATCTTCAATGATACCCTTTTGAAAGAATTTGTAATTGCATTTCCAATAATGTCATGTGTTTCATCTATGACAAAATGAATTTCCAAAAGTTTTACTTGGATTCTGTAAATTGGATAAAAATCAAACATTTCAGTCACTCTTAAGAATTAATATTCTTTTTGAAATATCTGATGACTTTGACACAAAATTGACATTTAACTGTTTATCGAGTTATCCTTCTACAAATGAGTCAAAGATAATAGCTATCACTTCATTTTTTATATGAAAAAGAAATCTTGCAATTGAAGTAAGTGAAATTCACTGAGACGAGCCATCACCTGATCTAAATGAAAAACGATGTTTCAAAGAATGATATAGAAACACTGACCAGATCTGCAAGTGTTAGTTTACTTTTGACCCAGTCTCCAAAATCTATTTCTTAACTTTTATAGTATATACTCATGCTACTTGTGCAAATTTGTCACCTTCTGTTTACATGTACAGTTATGCCCCTGCATGATGATGAAGGGCAATGTCAGCAACCTTCTGTGCAAGTGAGACAGTCAACACCAAAATATCTTGAGATGTAGAAAACCAGTAGTCTTTTGTTTAACAAACATGCACTTGCTTTTTCAATCTAATTTTTTGCCTAAGAGGGAATGTATTGCAAAATGTAAAAATACTCCCCCAAAGAAAACAATTGAATAGTGATAGATTTGCGCCATCCAATAGATACCAAAATTATTGCAGCAAGAGTATTAAAATTTCTCTCTGTGTCTTCCAGGGCAAGGCTGCTCAGGTTTTATTACCTGCTTATGTTTCATGTACACCCAACTTGTAATTTCCCATGTTTCCCATTGACTCCACTGGTTGATGACCTCATGCATCTCACAGAGCACTGTATGGACCCTGGCACAACTAATTAGTTTAACAAGCACCATCAGAGGCATCAGAGTGTAATACTCCTCCCATTACCATATGGATACAACATGGAGTTAGCTGTCCTTGGATGAAATGGGAGGTTAGCCACATTACATCTGGACAAGGCTAGGAAAAGAAATGGATTATCACTAGTTACTACCACTAGTAATAGAGTGAGAGCTCTATTCATTGTACTTACATCTCGTACATTACTACATGAGCCTGTGGCAGAAACTAGAACTGAAAAAGAAAAGTAGGGTTCTTTCCACCAGGCCCATCCAAGACTATTTTAATTCAACTATTAATAATACTTCACCAAAAATAAAACATTGGAAATGGATAGAAAACTAGATATGATGTTGGGCCAACAGGAATAAATTGGGACTGTTTCAGGCAAACTGGGATATAGTCACCCTAGTGCTAAGTCTTACTCTAGTGGCCAAATAAATTGATTTGTATCTCCAAATTACATATTGTTTTCAGACTGTGTGTGGGCACACATTTTATTAATGTGTGATATTGCTGGCAGTTTTAGATATTAATTTTCTTTTCCAAATTCCAAGACATCCTTTTTGTATCTTTTTATATGTGCCTCTAATGAGAGTGACTTGCCAACACTCACCACAGTCTTTACTGTATATTCAAAAGATGTATTCGTTTTTTCACACTAAAGAGTACTGGAGGAGGTGCAAATTTGAAGGGAAGAGGATTTCAGTTTTGAGTGTATCAAAAGAGGTGTCTAAGAGACAGGCATGGGAAATCAAGTAAGCGTTTGGGTATGTGGATCTGGAGCTCAGGAGAGAGCTCGAGACTGAAAATATAGATTTGGAAATCACCAGCTTCTGAGAGGCTATTTGAGAACACAGGTGTGAGAAGCGTGTTTACAGGGGGTATGAATAAAGTGCGAGGGCCCAAGTGCAGAACACTGAGAAACAATACACGTTTACACACACATCCAAAGGCCCTGGTCCTGCAGGGTCCATTTCTAGCTTGGCATAAACACTTCTTGAATTATGCGCCAAGGCTGCAGTGAGCACCCTCAGGACTGCTTTCTCTAGCTGTACCCCCAGCAGCCATATTTTCCCACGCAGTTTCACTCCTGGCCATGAGGATTAAGCCAACTCTTAGGACTCGGCTTTCGCTTTGAGCCAATTGGACCCACACGTGGCGAGGAAGTGTAACCAGATTATAGCATCTCCACTCCAGGATGGTAGTGCAGCCACATTCTCTGTCAAGTGGGTAGAGAGAACATGAATGCAAATGCAAAGAGGGAGACATGGAAGTTGACCACTTCTTGGGTTTTCCTGGTACAGATGTTTCTGTTCTTGATTCAGCCCTTCGTTCATTCTGCAATTATTAATCAAGTACCTTCCAAGTGCCAAGTGCTGGGTTGGTAGTCACGGCCACAGAGATTAAGGAGTAAGTTCCATGACTTCTTGGAACATCCCTTGGTATATTCCCTTTTTTAGAATTTCTTATCTCCTTAAAATAAATCTCCTCTTGATTCAATGTTAGCTTCAGCTGGTTTTTACTGACACAAACCAAAAAGCCTGAGCCTTTATATGGAGAATATTTGTGTCTTCCACAGAACAAATGATGGTACCTTAATACATTATCTCCCATTGATGCTCAGCAAATGTTTGTGCAATTAACAGCAATTAATTTATTAATTCAGTTATTTACAATAATCCTATAATTCCCACCATAACTCTAGTGTTAGCTTCTGAGAGCGAGGCATCTTGTGACAAAAAAACACTGCTGCCCCCAAACAGTCTATCTTGTGTCTAACCAACTTCTAGCTTGCTAGAGCCTTCTAGCTTGTTACTTCAGGAAGGACAAAATCCTTTAAGCAGAGAAGTTCCAGGAAGCAGATTGACATCAAGTTTATTTGCATGTTTCAAAGTAGGCATGTGAGCATGTGCCTCTACTTAGATCCCTGTGGGAAAGCCATATTCCACTTCTTGCCATATTAACTTATTAGGAGCCATCTTTAAGGATAGCTTTGTGCCACTTGTTTTTATCTCACCTACTGAATAGTTGCATCAGCGGAAAACTTGTCGTCCTGGGAACGGTGATGATGATGTTCAGTCATCCCTTTACTGTTGCAAAATATTCCCTCTCTCCCAAAGCCTTGAGGCTAACAGTGACATGAACACAAACATGCACAGAGGGAACCGTAAGTGTAGCTCTCACTGCTATACTAAGCACTGGACAGCACTAGTCTCCAGGAGCATTCATGGAATGAAGTTAAAATCCTGGTCCTACCAGGCTCTGTCTCTGTGACTTTTGGAAGTTAGTAAAATTCCTATCCTTCAAGTCCTCAAACTTGTCTCCTAGAGTTGCCGCGAGGATTAAATAATGCAATCCAATTAGCTTGTTTAGCCCAATACTTTGTTCAAAAAATGTTAGTCAGTATTGTTTCTATTGCCAAAAAAATTGTTTATCCTAAGATGCAAAGTAAAGATAGGAGCAGATGGTGATTACGAAGGTAGTCATTCAAAGATCCTCAGTCGTGGTCACCACAAGCCAGATCCCATGCTGCGATTTCTGACCTACTCCACCCAACATGAAAAACTGTTTCACATTTGGGCATTCAGGTTTCAAAATGTAAACTGAAGATGTCTATTGTCTCCTCTCCACAGAATCTGTAGTGTGATGTTCTGGTCTTCAAACACAGTCACGTGGCTGCTGAATTATCTATAGATCATGTTCTCTGAAACTGCTGTCCTAAGAGCAGAAGTGAATTGGGCTGAATTCCACGTTCAGTCTCGCAACGAGAAGATGAACGAAGCTGTGAAGAGTTCAGTGTTGTCTTCTAAGTTCCCAACCTTCTATTTTCATTCGTCTTTCCTCATCTCAATGGTAATTCCACCCACATATGCAGAATCATCGATTTTTCTAAGTTTCTTTCTACTATCTTTCCCCCTACACATGCTCATCAAAAAGGGAAGAGATCTAATGTCTGCCACTTACAGAAGCTAACTGATTGACTGATGACACTTGAGTGTGAATGAGTTTCTGTAAATGCCTAACCGTAGTCAGGCCTGGGTATTCTAAGCCTTTTGTCTCTAATTATGGACTGAAAGACTGTATCCTCATTAAAGTAATTTCAGGCATCTGTAATGTAAAAATACTTCTGTGAGGTAAGGCTTACTGTAAAGGTAAATCTTCCTGACTCCTTTAGCATAATTGTACATATGTTCAGAGGGGACATGAGGCCTCTCCTTGAAATGGCCTCTTAATCACTTAAAGGTAAAGAGTTCAAAGGGTCTGTTAGAAGCCTGTCCCTGGGACCCTGGTTGCTACCCTTGCCTGACTTCTTTGTAGGGCTGGAGCCATCCTTCCCAGGACAGTGTGTTTGTTGGAATTTCTGCTACAGAAGTTTCACTTGATTCCAGACCAGGCAAGACTATGAGAGCAGAGAGCAAGCCCACTAGAGCACAGTATGTGATCAGAAGAAGGAGCCAGAGGCAGGTTACTGAGTGAGTCAAGATTAGCAGTCAGCATCATGATTATGTTCAAAAGATGCTAAGTGGAGATTCCAGATCCCTGGATTCATAAGATGCTCAAGGATCCTGGAGCAGACAGACAGAAATCCAAGTCATCAGAAGAAGAAAATAGAGATAAAATCTTCAAGATCAGGGTCCCAGGCAAAGCTGTGGGCTTTGGGAAGAACATGGCAGAATGAAAGGGCTGGTTTGGAAATGAAGACTAGATAAGTAACCCAGATTCTAATAGTTACCACCTTGGACTGAGGCAAAAGGGTCCCACGCTCTATGCTTTAGAGAGTTCTTCCGGGTTCGTCCTCCAGCCACACTACTTCCCACGCAGCGAGGAGGACACTATGCTAAGGAGATATGCCCACCTGGATTCTGAACCCACCCTTCCACACTCTGCTCAAATGGCCTTGAGCCTGCTTCTGTGGCCTGAACAGGCCCTTTCCTTGTTCATTCTTTCAGTAACTGACAGCACCACCTGTGTGGGTATCATTTGTCCTGAACTGTGGCTAAGAGGTGGCTTTGGGGAAAGGGAAAAGATGGACAGAACTTGAACATGGACATGTGGCCAGAATATAACATCCAGCCATGAGCACATCAGATCCCTCAGAGTTCAGAATACAGCTGGGAGGGTTGCCAGGCCTGCCTTTTATGTTCTTGGCCTGATGCTTTTTGCATGTCCCTGACCAAAGGAAAAAAAACTGACCCCAAAGCCTGTGAGATCTTGAACTTCCAGGTAAGAATGAAGTGGTTACAGGTTATAAGTTGAGTCGACTCCAAGATAAAGAATGAATCAATCGTTCTATTACTCTCCCTTTCATACTTGGAGGGTAAGTCCCCTCCTATCTTTGTTTGCTAATTATAGCCCTTTCTCCAAAGAGTAACCAGAATTCTCAGATGTCTAGGGTTTCACTTGTTTAATTAGCACTTAATGTTTTTGAAAAATTCCAATTTGGGGATTACAGAAGCAAATACCTTAAGGCCCAGGAGTGGGAGAAGCCCGTGGTAGCTTCAGAGGACAGGAATCACCCAATGGCACTTACACTGAAGAAAAAAAAATTGTGACTAGGAAGGGTTCAGGAGCACTATGTTGTCACCTCTAAATAAAACTTATTTCCCTTCTTGACTTCCTAGAATATATCCCTATGCTTTCTTTGGTATTTCTGGAAATGAATGTTCTGTTAAAGAAGTGTGTTATTAGAACATACATTTTATGAATTAGCATACAGTATTATTTGTGTTTTTAGTTTGCTGTGCTCCTCCTTACTAAATCAACTAGGAGAAAAATATATGTTTAATAAGAATGTTGTTCATAATCCTAGTTCTCTCTGTGAGGTACTTTGCTGTACATGTCCTAGATTAGTCTGGTTAAAACATACGCACATGGTGGGGAGGGTATAGCTCAGTGGTAGAGCACTGTGCTTAGCATGCACAAGGTCCTGGGGTTCAATCCCCAGCACCTCCATTAAGAAATAAATAAAAACCTTATTACCCTCTCCCCACTAAAAATTTTTTTAAAAAATTAAAAATTTTAAAACACATGCACACCCACACTTCCTTGTTTTATATAAATGGCTTTTCCCAAAAGAACATGAACATTTTGAAATCACACAAGAGATGTTCAATATATAACACTGGTCACTTAGGAAACTGATTCTTAGAGAAAATATGGAGAGTACGGTTGTTAAAAAAAGACAACCAAAATTTAAACCACCAAATCAGAAGGGATACAACACAGTGCTGCCAATTTGAACTTAGTCACTTTAGGAAGACAGACATTCATTCTACTGCTCAGAGTATTTTTGGAAGTCCTCTTTTGGGAATTTTTGGGTACCACTGGTACAAATCCTTTGAAATATCCTTAGTGACAGTGAATCTTCATCAATTGAGGTCAGATTTTATTTTTAGAGAGAGCAAAAAGCCAATCAAAGCCAAGTCTGCTGAATGAAATAAGTGATCAAGCTGAGTCTTTCCACTTCTGATCAAAATCAAAGCATGCTCCTAAGTCCCAGAGTGGTGTGTTGGTGTGGCTTTAAGTTTCTACTGGCACTGAAGATAATTTTAGATAAAAGTTGCAAATATTTTCTGAGGATGATTAGAATGTGTGATTAGCTTCCTAAGACAATGATCTGGAACAAAAATTACATTTGTGTATCTAGCTTTTAATATATACTTTTTAAAGCATAGAAAGATACCTTTTTGTTCTCACACTATACATCAAAATGATTTCTAGGTGAATTAAAAACATCCTTTTTAAATTAAACCATAAAAATCTAGAAGAAATTCCAGGCGATTAGCTAACATCATAACAACAAAGTGAGAACCTTTAAGGAACATATTGATGTTGACACAATTGATGGTTAAATAAATACATCAGAAGAAATGCATTTGGGGAACTTAAAAGACAACATATGGAATAAAGAGATTTAGTAAATTCACACATTTTTAAATGAAAAAACTTAAATTGTTAAACTCAGTAAAAGGAAAGAACCATGTTCCTAGTCCCTGGAAGTATAAACAGGCATGAGTCTCCTCTGGGGCAAACTGGTGATCTGTAAGAAAGGCCTGAAAAACATGTACACTCTTTGACCTGGTAAGTTAACTCTTAAGAATGTATTTGAAGGAAGTGATGGATGTGCACAAAGATTTATATTTAAGTTCTTCCTACCAGTGAAGGAAAAGAAAATCTGATGCCCAACTACAGGGGATTAAGTTAGTCAGTTTTGGTATTTCCATATAATAGAATAATTAATGACAGGAAAATGTTTATAATACACAAGTTGTCAAATAATAACCCAACTGCAGCCATTTTACTTCTTTAGACAGACCTTTAATCTATTTTCAAATACTCTTCATTCCATCATTTAACGAGGAACAGACGGTTGGCATTGTGTGTATCTCAATTTTTTACTTTTGAAACATTCCTACTCTGGCTATGTGGTGAGCTCTCTTCATTCTGGACAAAGTGTGGTTTCTGTTTTCTCACAGCAACGCCACACACTCTAGTCCACCTTAGAAGGAAGATGCAGGGAACCTCCTGTGCGGCCCGCACAGAGCTGCCTTCTTTGGTGGGCACATTGTACTGATTTACTCTTGCCTCCAGAGAGATGAGGTTTCTACTTTCTGAGACACTCAGAGAAGGTGATTTAAAGCTTGTGATTATCACTTCAGGATTGAGTCTGTTTTTAATGACAATTTAAATCACAGAGAACAACACTGCTCAATCTCCTGATATCCTTTCTATACCAGATGACCACTTAAGTCCTATCTTCCTGCAGATCTTTGCACCTTTTCACATGTGTTTTCTTTTAGTTAAAGCTACGAATATGATTTGGATTTTTCATTTATTTCAGTGTGTTAAAACTTGAGCTCCTTCATCATATTTCAGGTTTGTTTCATAGTCTATAGAGGTTAAAATACCACCAACAAAATAACCAATCCTGCGTTCCGCTGCATCCCTTAGCACAGGGCATTTTCTCAGTACTTAGGAAAATCCCCTAAAGAAGATCTTTTAGAAATGTTGGTGTGTCTCAACTGGAACAAAGGATTTTTTTTTTCCAATCTGAAAAGAGGCTATTGATAAAGGGGTGATACTGAAAAATTGGAGATTTTTTAAAGTTCTAATAAAAGTCACCTTTTAATGGCTTACCACAAATACTGATAAAATAATTTTAATCATCAGATGTAAATTGTAGACTCAAGAAGAGGTACAATATATACCATGTTTGATTTATTACTGAAGCTCTAGAGAATTAAAGAATTTATTTTGAATTCTGTTAATATGAATAAAGTTCTATTTAAGCTATAGGTATAAGACAGTTACAGCTCTCATTTGGCTAAAGATGGTTCCAGAGGAGCAGTGTAGAAATGAGGGTTAAAATCACAGACTTCAGAATCTAACATCATCCACTGCGGCCCTGGTCCTGCCACGGGCTACCTGTTTTATTTCCTCCCAGGTACAAAAGGCATAATAATGCATATCTTGAAAGTTCATTAAAAGATAAATGAAATCATATATAAAGGACTTTGTAGAGTTCTTGGCTCATAATAAGCACTAAGTAAACAGTAGTTGTCATTACCATTTCTAATTCCAGTTCTGATGCTCATTAAATTTCATGTTGCTCTCTCCCGAATTGCCTCCTCACTGAGTTATGCTGTCTCTCTAAACTCTGTTTCAATTTCAACTTTTTCCTAAGACTTCCTTGACTTTTCTGGCTTTTACTGATCTCCCTAATTGCTTCATGAATGATTCTTACCCTTTCGCCCAGCTGAATTATGAATTCCTAGAGATAAGGATAATGCCTCCTATGGTTTCTGAATTCCTTAACATTTTATTTATTATATCCTTGTCCTAGTTATTTGTTGCTATATAACAAACCCCCAAACTTAGTAGCTGAAAACAACCACCATCTTATTGTGTCTCATGGTTTTTTGTGCATCAGGAATTTGGACAAGGGTTGACCAGGTGGTTCTTCTATTTCACAGGGCATTGAGAGAGTAATTGGTGGTGTTCAGCTAGTAGCTGGACTGGTATGGAGGGTCAAAGAGGACTTGACTCATATTCTGGTGTCTTGGGGGAGCTGGCGGGAAGATTGGGCTCAACCGGAGAGCTAGTGTCTACATGGGGCATATGCACATTCTCTATCCAGCATGGCAGGCTCATGGTAATTGTTGGACTTTGTACACGTCAGTTCAGGTCACCAAGAGCATGATCTTACATGACTAAGAAGTCATGTAGCATCACCATCATTGGTTGAAGAAGCCACAAGCCTACCCAGATTCACAGGGAAAGGACATAGATCCCACCTTTTAATGGGAGGAATGTCAGTTTGCAGCCATGGTTTAAAACTGTCACAATTTCCTCTGATACAAAGAGTCCTTTGAGAGTATAGACAATGTGCTGGTCATATTTACGTCACCAACAGTGGCTTATAAATCAGGAGATATTCAATAAATAAAAACAACATAAGCTATAAATTTCTTCTAAAAATTGACTTTAAACTTGTTCAAAATTTCTATAGTTAAGAAAAATCAAACTAATTATTTTGAAGTTTATCCTATCAGAATCTAGCCTTATTGAATTTTACTACCATGAAACTAATCATATTGAACATTCCCTTATTGCTGTCACCCAAGCCTTGTTAGTTTCTGTCTCAATCTTCTTTCTGTCTCTCGTGTATGTGTGTGTGAGATTTGAAGTCAGAAATATGGTGCTTTCTACCAATGATAGCATGCAAGCCACTCCTTTTCTTCAGGGCCAAATTTCATCTTTTTAATAATAATAATAATAATAATAATAATAAAAACATTAATATTAAATGAGGTAATAGTTAAAAGTTTAATACAGCTCTAAAACTCTGCAACTGTGGTTTACTATTATTATAATAACCATGGAAGACCAGCACAGAGTGCTAGAAACAGGGCTGCTATTGGAGAAAACAGGACGTGGATTTTTGTTCCAGATCTGACACTTGATAGTGACATAACTTTGGAGAATAATCACTTCTCTGCTAAGTTCCAGAGGTTGTGGTGAATTCACTGAGATAATATATGCAAAAAGTCTTGATAAACCATACAGTGTTGCATGTAGGGATTGGGAAATATTTCTCTGCCTTCTTAAATGGATGGAGGGGAAGGTCACCCAGTATTTTAGATGGAATCTATCCTTACACCAAACACCACTTTGGAGCATTTCTATGCACAGGCATCTATGCTGGAATGTCTACAAATGCAGAACCTCCTACTAAGCCTGGCCTGTGTACATATCACTCTCCTTCCTGGGAGGCTGCACTTCTCATCATTGAAAACATGCATATTGTCAGGGAAAGGCACTGATAATTCAGCTGCTGAGCCAGTATAGAGAAGTTATTCATTACTGGGTTCAACCCAAGGTCAAAAACATGAAACCCCAACCATTAAGCAAAATGGTGACAGGCACGGTCGCGATGACCCAGAGTGAATATATTGCTCGTGGGAAGCAAGGTCAGGAAGAGAGCAGGCCTGAAAGAGGCTGCCGGGTCCAGGTCAGGAACAACCAGTCCATAGTCCAGAGGTGTATGTGGGGTAGCACGTTCCAGATGGAGCAGAGGAGGACAGCGAAGGGGAGGCCGGCTACCAACAGGAGAAGCTATGGGAAACCTCAGGCTCTGACTGCGTTTTCGTTTCCTTTCTTGCCTCCACAACTCCCTCTTCCCCACCATCAAGACCTCCTCGCCTTGACAAATCCCATGAAGACATGGAAAGGGATATATTCTCCTTCCTGCTGAAGAAGGCAGTTTGCTTGGGCCCCCCAGGCTTAGATTAGGGGCTGGGCTTACTTCCTAAAATCCATCTCCTCAGTCAGCTTCAGCCTCACTACTTTTTTTTAGACACATTACACTTTAACATTCCCACTGGAAGACCACTGAATTCAGTAGGCTTAAGGACTGGAGAAGTTCTTGGAAGTTAACACTTGTGTTCACAGCAATGAAAATTATTTCCTAACTTATTTCTTGGATGTGTCGAGGCTTAACAGAAGACATCTCTGCATCAAGGCAACAGAGAGAGATCTCTATCAGATCTGTAGCTAGTGTCTGGGTACAAATGGGCTGTAATGGTCTGGTCGTGGGACTACAGTGCGTGGTAAGGTAGGCAAGTATAGAGAGGAGAGGCTGACTGCTGCTTTCGGTTGTCCTTAGAGGTGGCTACAGAAATACCCACCCAGATATGAAAGTCACGAAAGGTCATGTTCTGCCTTGCCCTCTGTTTAAGGCACCTTTTTGAAGCCCAGTTCTTGGCCTGCCTCGACCCAGGGCTCTCCCACAGCTCTGGGTGTCTGGGAAATGCCTGTTTCATTAAGGCTCCTGAACCCTATCATGTTACACTTCAGAAAGAGTGACCAGCTTACTTAAAACAAAGAAGCTTTGACCTTTCTCCCCTTCTGAAACCCAAAACAGATGAAGTTAAAGTGACTCATTTCCGGCTTTAAATATGCTCGAAGAAACATTTTCTCAAGTAGTTTTGGGCCTCAGGGTTTTGGGGTTTTTTTGTTGTTGTTGTTTTTCTGGTTGTATTTTTACCTTAGTTTTATTTT
This sequence comes from Camelus dromedarius, assembly GCF_036321535.1. NCBI lineage: Eukaryota > Metazoa > Chordata > Mammalia > Artiodactyla > Camelidae > Camelus > Camelus dromedarius. The sequence continues at coordinate 62,660,391 of NC_087438.1, forward strand.
ATATTTTTACGTAAATATCTCATTCCCTTCTTGTCAAGGTCAATGTATTTATTACTTATATTCATGGTGCAACTCACTGTACTTTTTTTTCCCTCTAGATTTCTTACTTTTTTCCTTTTTTGTTTTTTAAATCTGCCTTGTTTATAACCATGACCCTTGATCCTCCACATCTTAAAACAGCTTGGCTTTCGGCAGCTAAATCTGACAAGGTCAGCATTTTTCTGTTTATTCTGAGAATACTATTTACCCTCTGGGGTTTTTAAAAGCAATTCTGTAAAACATCACTTGGAAAAAGTTTGTAGCATTCATAGAGAATCCCATAAAGTCAGATCACCATAAATGCCAACTTCCTGCACTGATTTTTGAACTCTGGGAACAGTCATCACTCCCTTAGAATTTCGTGCCTAAGTAGCTGCACTGACCAAAAATTTTAAAATAAAATTATAGATTTAAAGTAATCTCAGTGATCTCAATATTTGTTTCTTGTCAGTTGGATGTGCTTGCCGAAGTGAATCAAAAACTAGTCAAATAATTCTTGCAGTTTTTTGTCCTTCAGAAAGTGTTTCCATTTGAAATTGCCTAACACGTTATATTATTTATTAATTGTGATAAGGAGAGGAGGCAGACTTTTTCAGTAGTCAAGCCATAGAACAAATATCCTTTTGATCAATGTGTGAGTTGTAAGGCAGTTGGGGACCGTAACTTGTGTTTAAGTAGACAAAATCTTTTCTGAACTGGTGAAATTGGAAATGTTATTTGAAAAGAGACTAACGTATTTGTCGAAGGTTCAGGGATAACCCACCAGGCTAGGATATGGTACTCCGTTCACCAGAGTGACTACAAACGTCTCGGCTTCAGCATGGACACCTCAGATCCCAACAGCCATGGGATCAAGCTGAAAACATCGCTTTCTAGCTGTGCAGTTTCAGCACAGAACCTGTCTCCAGTGCACGCAGAATTCCCCTCCCGTAGTCTGGACAGTGATGCCAAAGTATGTGATGCCTTCAAATCTCATTAAGAGGAAGCTTACTCGCTAGACTGTGAGAAGACATTTAACTCTGGCAAATGCATGGCTAGTTCGGAATGCACTCCATTAGCAAATGGACATCATTTCGGTGGTGGATGAGGGTCGGAGAGGGGGTGAGAGGACACTCGTGCCACTGGGAATCCTTTGTGGTCTCCTCAGGAAGAGTAAGGATGCTTGAATCTCCAGCTCAGGAGCATCAAGGAGCGAGTGGTGCCTGGGAGGAGAAACACTGCTAAGTCTGCATTTATGCCTTTAGCTCTAACTGTGCATTAATTCAATAAGATGGTCTAATAAAATAATGCTTTTTTCAAAACGCTTAGCTGGCACTTCGGGAGGGATGGGCCTTTTTATTATTTACCGTGGAATGCATCTTGGAAGGCTTGGTGAGGAAAGTAAGCCGGCGCTGTAGGCTGCTCTGGCCTCCAGGGGTCGCCCTTCCCTTTAATGACTGTATAACAATAGTCTGAGACCCCACCCTCAGGGCCTTGGGTCTCTTAGCAATTTCCTGTGCCCTAGTGACTCTGAGAATCCCAGACGTTGCTTATACGTTCCAGGACATGTGCTGCTTGTCACTTTCCCCCTCAGCCAGCCATGGGCCTCTGTCTGCCGTCACACCCTTCTGCCAGTGACCTCTTACTGCCTTAGTCTGACTTCTGAAAGCCGGTCCTGCTCCTTCATGCCATTTTGTGCTAAGTGGGGACATGGGCCTGTCTCATGACTCCCTACAGCACAGATAGCAGGCTGGGGTATTTGACAAAACTTTGCTGAAGGCTGAGAGAGAGTGGAGAGAAAAAGACAAGAAATATAGGACAGGATACGAGATTTGTATGTCTCCTCTCAGAATGTGCACACCTCCACAGGGCTTCCTGCTAAATGTCTCTCTCCTTTACACACGTGCACACACACATGCGTGCACGCTCCCTTCCATTTTGTCCTGCGCTGGCCAGCTGCTTCTCCCTCACCCGGAATCAAGACCCTCACATCCTGTCACAGAGGGGACAATTCATTCTCCTAAGAGGAAACCTGATGTGATCGGCAACCTGTGATCCCTTTATATTAACATACATGCCAGCTTTTCTTTCCAATGTCTCCAACTTTCTCTTCAGAATAAAATCTATGCTTCATCTTATTTTAATCAAGGTACAGAAGGGGGTGGCTGTGTGATTTAAAAGGCAAGATGTTTCTGGATACTAGGCATGATTTTCATACAAATATTAGCATCCAACTAGGTACCCTGTTTCAGTGGGGAGTTAGTGACTAAAATGAAGCCCCCAGTGTGATTTAAGAAGAGGTCCTAGTGTCTTGGGATCACTCAGAGTCAAGGGAAATACGTGGATAGCAGGGTGTCAAGTCTAAAAGACTAAGGCAAGAACCAGGCTCTAGAGGCTGGCAGTTCCTCGGTTTTGACCTTAGGCAGTGTAGACTGAGGAACTTTTAGGGCAAAAGCCACTTCTGGGGCAAAAGCCAAGACCAGACCAAGACTCGAGGGACTGTATATGGAGAGGCAGGAGATGGAAAAGGAAACTGCAAAACTGATCTCAAACTAGAATTTTTAATACACTGTATCTCCTCAGTGAGATGGAGTTCCCTGTTAAAGCTGAGAGAGATTGATTAGAAAAACCCAGGACTGCTAACTGTGAGCTAGCCAGGGACAAAAACCAGAGATGTGAAATAAGTTTCCCTGAGGTCTGCCATCGTGTTTCACCTGCCCTTCTATTCATGGACTTAAATCAGGCACTTGGGCAGGGCAGTAATTTTGTGTCCCTGCAAATGAGGATAGTTAAAGTATTTGTTCACATTTATTCAAAGCAGGACCCCATGAGGGAAAGGAGGAAGACTCCTGTTGGCGGCAGCTTTCACCTCTGACCCAAACCCGAATACTTCACTTGGTAAATCAAAGACACTTCTGAAAAGGTATTTTAGTGACCAGCTATTGTTATTTGACCAGCTCATTCCTGCTCCAAGTAGCCTTTCAAAGTATTTTTCCCAACGATGTATATAAATTTCCTTGGAAATTTTCTAATAAATTTCATTCAGTTTCTGTCTTATCAGTTCCCCAATGATGTCCTAGTGCCCCTTACAGACTAGGGTCCTGGGAACCATCCAGCTAGCCTACCTCTCAACATGTCTTTCTGCATTTTATGCCACTGCCACTCGGAGTTACCAGTGTCAGCGCCACTAAACACGTGTCCCTAATTTGCTACTTACCCACACGATAGAAAACCAACACTGCATTTCAGAGCACAAGATCTCTCCTCATGAGAACTCCCACTAAATGCTATTGAAGTATAATGAATAGAAGCGGGGGAGTCTAAGGGTACCAAGAACAGCAGAGACAGAGACCAAGATGCCGCAGATGTATATCCAGAATGTTCCTGAGCTTCAGTCATCCAGGTGTGATAAGTCAAATGAAGTTCGGGCCACTTCTTTGTGCTGCTTTCTAAAGAAAATATGTAAGAATTCTCCTGAGAAATAAGGCTACATTCTAACTTATTTAGTAAATGTAACTTTGGACTTCTCAACAACATTGCTATTTCATTAACATGTTTCACATGTAAACTTCTAATTGGTTTCTTTGTACTCACTTTGAAAATAAATATATTCTTCTGCATTAACATTTTATATAAAATCATGGTTTAGACATGTACATGTACTGCTAAAATTAAATCATCAATAATCACTATCTAAAATGAATTACATTCCAAAAGCTCTGGCTAATGATTTATCTCTTCTTCATGGAACCGATCTCTATCAGATTGATTTATGTAGCAGCCAATCATGTTTCAGTAAACTGCAGCATGCACATGCATCTTTAAGCGATGATAAGCTGTGACTGTCCATTTATTTGTACAACACTAGCAACCAAAAAAAAAAAAAAAAGGAAGAAAAGAAGGAAAAAGAAAGTCCCAACCTCTTTCAAAAGCTTCATATGATGACCAAATCCTCTAAGAAATGATAATGGCCAATTCTGTATCAAATTTCAGAATAACTGATATACTAGGATCAAGCATATGCAAAACATACACAAAAATGGTAAACATTAAAACGGTGACATTTGATACAGGGAATTCTTTGCTTTTGCATGTTTACATTATTTGCTTTGATAGCAAGGTACCTTTTTGCACATTTACATTATTTGCTTTGATAGTAGATGCTTTTGTTAGTTGTTGAAGTGATTGACAACCTCATGCTGTTCTATTTAATTGCCTTTTCTGCAATGCAAGGTTCTATGTTTAGAATACGCTGTTTCATAAATAAATCCAAAGTGTGTGTGTGTGTGTGTGTGTATGTGTGCGTGTGTGTGTGTACTACAGAGGTTTCATTTCTCAAGCCAATTCTGTAATGATTCAGCTACAGCTGTCGCCATATTTATCTGTATCTACATTATGGTTCATTCCCACCCTTCATGTTTTGTGCCTTTTCCATGTTTGAGGAGATTAACGGATCTTCTTAAGAGAATGAGAGCCTCTCCTTACAGCTCTTCAATTTTGAAAAAATGGGCATGTAGTGTTTTAGCAAAACATAGAACATTCGAAGTTTCCAGGCCTAAACAATTATCCCCCACAAGACCAAGATTTAAAACCTGTATGGATTTTGCATTCTCCCTGAATTTACATACTAGTTTTTAGAATTGTTCTCTCAATTAATAAAGTCAAAACAGTAATTTTTTTCCAGTTAACAAAATACAATATAAAAATATTACTGTTAAAGGGTTTTGTCACATGATGATTTCAAAAATATTCTCTCATTGAGTTTGGCCAATCTCGTGATAGACAATATATGCAGCTCAATACTAAGATCTTTAGTAATTTTTTAACTTAACCTAAATATTAAGTTCAAGTCATTCTTAAAAGTAAGTTATAATAATGGTGTTCTATTATACTTATCTTCAGGATGTATTTCAAGATGGTTAATTGCTGTATTTTTTTAAAAATTAGTCACTTTTGGTTATTTGCCACAGGTCTAGATGATTTTGAACACATTTAGTAACAAATTCTGCAGTAATTCTATAGTGACTTTTCCTCCAACATTCTGTTGTGAACTTACGTCAAAGAGACAGTGCTTTTGAAGGCGAAGAGGTAGAGAAGTGAAGCTCAGATGAGAGTTCTCTCAGTCTGAGAACTTCAACTCCAATTGTTTCAGTTGTTAAATGAGGCAGGGTGATGTAGAGAAAACACTTAAATATAAATCCTGCCACTACTACTTAAAACTATGTAATTGTGTATGTCTCTTAACCATTCTGAGTTGTTTCTTCATCTACAAAATGGAAATATGCATCTACTTAATAAGAAAACAGCCTGGTTTTCTGGATGACCTGGTAGAGAGGGAACCAGAAGAATAAATACGTAGCTCTTACACCTCACCTGCCGAATCTCCTCTCTCACTGGCTAAACGCAGTCAGAATCCAGAGGGCAGGAGTTCACTGATGCAATTCAGAGGACAAGTCTCCAGGGCAGAGGCAGAGTGGAGAAGAGTGGAGAGTAGCTTATGAGAGATAAGGAAAATATCAGAATAGATATGAAAGTAAGCAATAGGTCCTAAAATAGAGAACCCAGAGAGATCATATTTTGATAGTATTGTCAGAGCAGGACTGTGGAGGAGGTAACATATGGATGGTGAGCTAAGGAATGAGAAGGAACCAACCGTGTAGAGATAGGCAAGAGAGAATTCTGGGCAAAAATTGGCAATTGTCCTGGAAAGTAGGAATGTAACTTGAAGGCAAAGTGCTATGTGATTTGAAAGAACACTCATGTGGCTTCCTCAGTCAATATAGGAATTTAGACCTAATTGGTTGTATAATGGGTTTTAAATAAGAGAGTGACGTTTGGAAGGATTCTTGTGGAAACTATGTGAGAATGAATTGAACGAGAAAAAAATGGAAGAAAAAAAAGAAAAAGGAAAAAGAACATTAAAAAAAAAAAGCTAAACATATAATAGATTGGATGTCACAAGGCAAAACCAAATGATTAAATACCATATGAGTCACAGAGACCACGAAGCTCCTAAGTGTTCAGAGAAAGCACAAGGCCTTTCTACGTGAGTTAATAATGACAGTCTTACCAGAAGACAGAGTTTAAACTGGGCCTTAAAGGCTGATACAGAATTGAAAAAGTGGAGAGAAAAGGGAAGTCAATTCCACAACAGGAAGAAAGGGAAGGCTGGTAATTACAGGAATATTTGGGGAAGATTGAAGGAGGTCTTTTGGAGAGAAGAGCAAAGGAAAATGGAGTTGGATCCAGGAAGGGGGAGGACACACATGTTCCTGGGCATTAGTGAATTAACTTTCTACTCTTCCCAGACAAGCTTTTAATTCTTAACCAGCTCCTTCAATGAGTTGGCCAAGATTTTCAGGTACTTTGGACACTAAAGAGATACTTAAGGCTTTGACCCCTCAATCATATCACATAACCAAGCTATCAGCTACTGAGCCAACTTACGCAAGGCTGGTTCTGACTAAATTCCCCGAAGATCAGAAATATCTGAATGAAAATGGACTCAAAACAAGGCTTGTTAAGCCAGTGATATAAGCACTGCTTATATTACCTGCTGTTTTAGAGTGTTCACATCATTGCTTCTTTGGTGCAGAAAATTGAGAAAGAACTATATATTTGTTCTATTTTTTAAAACTAGGAAATGTGATTTTATTGATGATAGAAAATGAATTGTCTTTTCATTGACCCACAAAACGCTGGGAAGAATAGTGACAGCAGATATACAAAGTTCTAAGAATATAATTTTAGTTTTAAAAGATGATGATTGAAAGCTGTTTTTTTGAGATGTTAAACCTTCAGCCTCATTCTTGTACTGTGCATGTGTATTTCATGTTGAACTGGCTGGTTATTTTTTCCCCTAGAAAATGGCATTGAATTTTGAAATTGTTAGATTTTTAAATTCTATAAACAATTTTAATCTATTACATTCAGTAAATATATAGAATAATCAGTGATATAAATGTTATATATTCATGTGTGGAATTGAAGAGTCAGAGTATTTAGAACATTTGCTCGAGGTCACACAACAAGTAAAGGGCACAATTAAGACTTTAGTTGAGAAATGATTGGGTAAAATCATTTTCTCACATCCCTTATTACAGTGTTTTGAACATCCCTCTGAGGGCAGCAGATTTATTCAAAAAACTCACAATAGTTATCAATGCCCCTGGGAGGCAGGTGAAAAGTTGTACAATATGTTAATATTTCACAATGAGGCTAATAATGACCAAGTGAAATTCAGGTGAAAATAAACTAGGAATCTTTACCAAGACTCATATTACAAAGCAGCTTCACTTACGAGACCTAAACACACTTCTCAGTTTGTAATGCTCTTGTCTCTGTGATTGTCTGATTCGTGGCTACCTCTCTCAATAGACTAAGAAAATTAACAACTGACTATCAGTAATTCAAATTGATTCATTCTTCAAATGCTTTTGGTTCCCTTTCAAGATCCAGCTGGAACCCACACTTCGTTCAAGGCTCCGCTAAATTCCTGCCCACTCTATGTAGGCTTCCTGACCTTAGAGACCGTTACCTAGCCCCCTTTGCTTTCCATACTCCATGTTACTTTGGGGCATTACTTTTCCCCTAATGAGCGCAGTCTTGGGGGTCAAATCCACGGACCTATCTTACCTCTAAAAGATAGGAGTTTTAGCTGCTGCTTCCACAATTTTCCTCATACCACCCCATTATACTTCATCATTTAAGTTTGGCCAACTTGGTCCTCCTTACTGGAAATTTAAATTGAGCACGGTAATATCAAAACAGAAGACAAGAAACAAAAGAAAAGACTAGCAAAAGTCCTCTTGAAGGACTGTCTCAGAAGTATACATGGGAATTCAATCAATATCTGCTGAATTAATTTTCCATGAGAAGAGTACGTAAGTAAGAAAACTATTCACTGAGTTACACTTTCCTAATAAGATGTGAAAACATCATAATGCAGACTATTCACTAACCACATTATCTTCCATAAAATGAAGCTGCATTCATGTTGAAATTCTACAATTTTTTTGCTAAACACTAGACTGAAGGCTTTTATCTCATTGTTAAAAACCATTAATAAGACCAACAGAAGAGAGAGGAATGTGGAATTAATAGTCTAAGGCAAGTGAAGTAATAAAATGGAGTCCGTCATGCCCCATGGCCTTTTCTGCAATATTTTAGTGCATTCCTTTGATAAGCAAATACCAAGATCACATTGCATTCATAACATACTAGGATCTTGCACAAATAGAGATTGATTTCATTTTTTATTATTCAAAAATTCTAAATGATTCTCTCAGAGTGCTTGTGAACAGCATCGTTTGTGGCCTTTGGAAAGTTCACTGTGTTGTCAAAGATTTTCTCAAATAAAAGAATACATGAAATGCAGAATGCAGTGCACAGGGGTATAAATAAACCATAGAAGTAATAATAACACTATGGACTGGCATGGAACTTTACTCTTTAAAATCACTTTAATGATTGAGGTTCAGATGATTTATGTTATATGAAAGGAGTTTCTATGAAGAAATTAAACAAATGATCTTTAGATACCACTCACATACATTTAGATAATATTCTCAGAAAAATTACTTTATTCACTAAATATAACACATATAGCGTATTATCATCTAGGTATGAAACTCTTTTCAATAACTAGCATAAGAACGTACTTTATTTTTACTGAGAGTAAATAAATGTTGGCTTCTTTACACAAATGATGATAAGAATAACATTATTTTTCACAGTAATGCTTAAAGCACTTGGCTTTCCTAAATAATTCATGTAATTTTTCCTCTGTTAATACCCATTTGTATAACTGTGTATGATGAAAGTTAAGAAGTGCCCCATCAGGAGGGGATGAAAGGCTGGCAACACTTGAAAAATTATAAACTAAACAGAAGTGATGGTTATGGTCCCCTTTCCCATAAAAAATCATAAAGTATTTCCTGTTTGGTCCCATTTCTCAGTTGGAACATATTCTCATAGAGGGAACATGAATAGATTAAAATCTAACTTTTTTCTTCTTTAAGAAAACATAAGCATAATCACTTTTGATTTCTTTTAAGTAGTTCAATAAACAATGAGAACTATTTTAAAACTACAGGCATTCCATGGGAATCTCTCTGGAAAGAAATAACTTATATTGAATGTTATTTTATGTGTTAAGTTTATGGAGAGCTATAATCTGTTTGCAACGCAGAGTGCAGTAAAATCTAACTCGCACATGTCCCTCTTCATCCAGTGTACCTAGGGGAACCAAATTATATCTGTCGAAAATGACCTAAGGTGGTTTTTTTTTTCTGTGAGAAGCAGGGAGATATTAAAATTGCAGATATTGTCAAGAGTTTTCTTATTTTATAAATGATCTGCTTGATGCTGAGTGCCCTGGGATGCCTTAGTTCGTCCTCCTAGGGTTTTCAGATCAGCATCCAGAATGAGAGGGTTCTACCCCATGGACAGGGAGAGGGTGACAGCAGGTTCCTCAGACTGAGTCCTCTATACCAGAACTGGAGAATTTTGATCTTGATCTTAGGCGGTCCTCTCCAGGATAAAAGAATAAAACACACCATCTCCTAGACCTTATGAGCTTAGGGAGGAGATATTGAGCCATTGTGAAAGGCCAGCCACACATACACTTCCATGTAGTCCAGGGTCAGACACACCAAAAATATATTGATGTCTCTTGAGAACTGGCAACTTCTCTAATTTGTGTAGTTTTTGATTTGGTGTTTATTTCCAGGCAGCCCTTACTAGGAAAACCCTAAAAACAAAGGGGCCTGTGCATTAGTTTCAGGGTCATGGAGGAAGAGAACTGGGAGGCTGTGTCACGTTCTAGAGGCACCGGGGAGGAACTCCAGGCAATCTGAATGTGCTCAGGGAGCCAGAGAAAACAGACAGGAGTGGCCTTTGTGATCTTCCAGGAAAAATAATACAGGGGAGGAGTGTCAAGGTCTAGGACGGATAACATCTCTTTACCAGTGATACTTACTAGCATTTGCTTTACTCCAGCTCTAGCTGTCTAGGATTCTAGGCTTCACAGTGAACAAGACCATATGAGCAACTAGCCATGAATAACTTCATGCTGGACTCACACTTTGCTTTTGTACCGCACACATTTGTACCTGTCCACTTACTAGAGGTACACAACCAATGACTACATTTGATGAGTCAGAAAACCAAGGAGTAGAAATTCAAGTTTATAGGCCTATTAACTGGGGAAACAGAGGCTAGAACCTGAGTTTATAAAGTTTCTATTTTGCTATGAGTCGAATTAGTGCGTTTGGATATAGCTCTGGTCCTCTTTTTGAGTAGAGAACGGGAAAGATTTCCAAAAGCAATACTGAGTCTACAATATTGTAGCCAGTGTGGGTTACATCATGGGTATTTCAGTGGGAATAATTATGGGCTGCCTTATTGAGACTTGTTTTGACTCATCCAAACCAAGAACAAAATCTTGAAAAAATAAGGTTGACATTTTTTTGCTTTCTTTGAGTGGAGGGTGCAGGTATTTATGTGGTCCTCCCCCTGCAAATGTTCCGCAAGCTCGTTGAGATCTTTTCTCTCCCCGACATCTCATTCACTAGACAGATGTCAACGTCTCTCCCCCTCTCTCCCTTCATATCTCCCGTCCTCCCCTCCCCCTCCCTCTTTCCATGCTAACCACTCAGCATCGGATTGCTCTCTCTTCGGTTTCCTCCTTTAGACCTCTGCTGCTCATACCTTACCCCTCCAAAAGTCCCCCTGCTCCTTTATGTGACTTTCTCTGTCATGTCATCAGGAATTATACCTGATCCATAACTCTCATCTCTCTTAGCTGAGAGCAGCTTCCCAGAATTCTGGTGGATAAAAATCCTTATCCTCATAATATATTTACCACTAAACTTCTTTACATTTTTTCTAATCCTCAAATTATCCACTTTAAGGGCAAAGTGCACCCTTCTTCAGGCCAGGTGCATGATTCACAATGGTTCTCCCTTTCCAAAAATGGTTTCTTGATTCGTGACCATAAAACTGGGCTCTTCCTCCAAAAAATACATGATTGACTCAGGATAGGTGATTATTCCAAGGGTAGCTTCTCTTTCCCAGAAAACTAAAAATTTAAAATCCAGAGACACAGACTGAGATGTGCCAGAGCTGACATAAGCAGATATGAAACCACAAACCAAAGTCCTGCCTCTGAGCTCCCCAGGGTTCCCCTGCTCCCTTCCCTGCTGGGGCTGTGGTTTAGTTCATGCTGGGAGTTAGTGAGACCCCCAATATTATTCCAATAAGTCCCCTAGCCAGAGTCAATTTGTGCTACTGGAAGAAACTATTTTCCAAAAGGATCTAGACCAGGAGACGGTTGGTTAATTTAAAAAAGCTCTTCAAGTAGGAAATCACAGAGGTCACGGACACGTCAAACCCTTTAACTCAAGATATAAAAATGTACACGTATTTTCCAATTATTTTTAGGTCTGCTAATTGGAATTTCCGCTGTTGTTCTTGTGCAAACCACAGCTAAGATACAATAATTATGATTTCTAATTTAACCTCATTCAAAGTAAAATGGGGGTTTTCAGCCAATTGTAAAGCAATCTGGGTACATAATCATATCAAATTTTAAAGATTTTTTCCCCCTGATTCATAGTTGTCTTACAACACCTGACTCCTGAGCAATATGGTTTTAATGATTTGCCCTTACCACGTTTTCCAAAGTGTTTCAATACCCACAACTCTTTTTCTCACTAATTCATCAGGAAACAGGTATGAAATTAAATTACAAAATTATAATACTACAACAGGCATAAAAAGGTTTGAAAACAAAACAGACACAGCTCATCCTTATTAAGCATTCAGCTCACCAGTAGGAGAAAAGGTGTTCAAGCACGAAAGAGAATAATCGTCTAACATCTGCATTTAACATGATGTGGGCATCAGTGCATTTTACAGGGAAAGTACAGGGCATCGATCAATCTAGAGAAGTGGTTAAGTGGATGTAGATTAAATGAATATCCACTGGACTTAAACCCAAAGAGGCCAGGCTAATATAAGTAAGACATTCAATGCCAAGCCAAAGGAAGAACTTTCAGTAGATGAAAAAACTGCATATTTAGCCTTTTTCACAGTGTTACATATGTTTATAGTTTGATATTAAAGAGATAGTATGGCTTACGGAAATAAATCAAAAGCTGGCATTTGGGCTTAACATTGACACTTACCCAAGCCAAGCATATCTTAACAGACAAAACAACTGCAATTGTCAGCCGCCAAACAACTGCACACTTTATTCACTGTACTGAATTCAAGTAGAAAAAAGAGAAAATCGAGAAATTCTTAAAATTCTCCAGAAAAATGTATAATCCTGATCTTTCAAATCAAAGACTTCACTTTTCACAATAATTATTAACTGTTTCTTATTATGACTGAAAGCAGATTTAATCAATGTCATCATTAGGAATCACAAAATGAGTTTTTTAAAGAAAATTTTAAATATAATATTACAGATATGTATCTATATATACCAACATTTCTAGGTAGTCTAGCTATTAGTGGTATTGTTTTCTGGCTTAGATTTAGTGTGGCCCCTAAGTTTGATATAAAAATGATACTAGAAAGTGAAGTGTGCTTTTAGTTAACTATGCTAGAAGATATAATAAAAACATGGAAATGCCACTTGAAAATTCATCAGATCATCTTTCGTATCATTAGGTTGTGAATTTCTAAAGTTCAATGACCATCAATATACATTGATCAATCTCCAAAAAGAATGAATCAGTAATCACAATTGTGAAAGCTACATGGCGTTGGTCATCCCTAAATCAGAAGTCTACATGCACCGGAGGATTAGCACATATTCAGAATATCTACAGACAGTTCAGAGCTAATGAGATCCTTCCAAAGAATGCATTGATATACACGGTACCAAACAACTAACTGAGTAAATGGGATCGCCCCAAATTTCTTGGCTTGACCAGCCCTGCCGTGAACGGCACTTCCAGAGTCACACCCCCATTCAGGATCTTGTGTGTTCATTTCCTCAGTAAAAACTGTGTGTAATCTCCAGCTACAAGATGGAGTCATCAATGCTGAGTTCCTACTCTGCAAGCCAACTGACATCAAAACCAAGCCGGTTGCCACCAAAGACTGCAGAGCTAAGAGTGTGAGGAGGACCGACAGAGACAGATGCTAAAGGAACAGCGGAAAGGGGAGCTAAAGCTGCTGATCACAAGTGATGGGGATGCTGTGAGGCACCACAGAGGCAATGTGGAAAAGCTGTCATTTTCTGGGTAGCAACAGGAGTGCATGTGGGCAGAACGGGGTGGCTCGCACTAGGGAAATACTGTCACACTGCCCAGGAGTGAGCGAGCAAGTGGGAGTGCTAACAGCGAAAGGATTCCCCACCAGCAGCTCCTAGGCTGGGAAGGGACTGAGTCATTCACACTGCGCCTGTGGAACTCTCTGCGGGGCTCCATTGATCTTGTGGTCTACACTCATGCACAGGGCTTGAAATATACCTGTGGCTCTGTCATCTGTAAATACAAGCGAAGATCACCCCTCGCCCCACTGCTGGGAAGGACGGTGACAGTGACTAAACAGGCTCTACAGGTGGGTGCAAGTTGAGATAACAATAAAGGATTGTTTGTCACATGTCCCTTCACCCTGTGAGACATTTGGGGGACTGAAATGGAAAACCCTCATTTTACAAGGTATTAGGATGAAGGTGAGCGTACTGTCTCCACCTGATCAAGTTCCTGTGCATGTAACACGAAAATTGAGTGGCTACCACAAACAACACATTCACTAATTCTCATCTCATCTCAAAGGTGTCTGTCTTTGAATCCCAGTGCTTTGTGGGTACTTCTTTCCTAACACTTCTATTACTGTGCTTCGAAATATAGTGATTTGCTCATCTACTAATTCATCCACTCAGCATTTTTTGAACACTTACCACGTGCCATCACTGTTCTGGGTGTGGTCTTGTTAGAGGACAAGACAGAGAAGGTTCCTGCCTTCATGGAGTCACAGCTCAGAAGACAGACATTTTAAGAATTGAACAAACTATTGTGAAAATAACAATTCATATAAGTGTCATGAAGAAATGCCGATTGCCCAGGCAGTGGTCCCCCGGCCCCCGTCTAGACTGCCTTGTCTGATCTGTTTGTCCAGCCACAAGCAAGATGATGGCTGGCTGGCAGAGCACGTGCTTAATAAACAAAAATGTATGAAATTTGTCTAATGAGTGTCAGAAAGATTTCTTGTAAGATTTTAAGAATAATCCTAAGAACAACTTGATCTGTGAAATTTTAGAAGTCATGTCTTTTCCTTCCCATTGGTATATTTGCTTTTCATTCCTTAAAAAAAAAATTGAGTTTTGGGAAAAAAAGTATTTCTAATAGATACAGACTATTTTTAATGTGCTAGATTTTCAGATCTGAGCTTTATTTTTGGAAATCTAGGGCAAACATTTAGTGTAGTTCACTGTACCATTTGATCCTGATTCAGAGGTCTCACTCTTTTATTTTTATTTTTTTCCCTTAACAGAGACACTGGGGATCAAAGCCCAGACCTTGTGCATACCAAGCACTTGCTCTGCCACTGAGCTATACTCCCCACGTTCTCAGAGATCCCACTCTGGATGCATAGGCTAAAATCCTATCCTGCTTTCCTCATGTAAGTGAAGTGGTTACGAAACCTCTCAAATACACTTTTAAAAAAGGTAATAGAAGCTAGAGAGAAAAAATGAGGCTGTCTATCGAAAAGCCCTGATACCCCTAAGACCTCACTGGTCTGAAAGAGTGATGGATGCATCAACAAGAGTCAGTTACTGTCAGGAAGACAGTTTGACTACCCACCATAGGCTGAGTGTCCTGAGATTGCCTCTACTCATTGGTGCTTCCAGGGCTGATGGAGTTTCCCACAGTCAAAGAGTTCGTGCCTGGGGCAGTAGTGGACCCCTGAACTCCACTTCCGCATTAAAGACACTATTGGTCAGTCCCTATGCAACTATGATTGCAAACCATTTGGAATATCATGCACGGACAATTCTGAAAGTATCCATAAGCCAAATCCCAGAAACCCTGAAGAATAATATACAGGTTTGCATATGCATTATTTTCTAAAAATCCTCTTCCAGTTGTGTGCTCTGTATTTCCTTGTTGCTTATGACCATTAGAGATAATCTCCAGCAAAACTAAGGGCCAGAAAGAGCTGATGAACAGCTTGCAAAAAAACCCTTTAAATCTACATTTAAATCTGTAATTACCCTCATTTACTCTTCGCAAAGGGGTGTGATTCAATCCACGGAAGCTTGCTCTCGTCTGAAATACCAGGACGCAAAAACATATTGTGCCAGCCCTCAAGGAGCTTACATTTTTGTGAGAAGAAACAATTCTCAACCAACTAACGGGGACGCCAGGCAGAAGCTAAATACAGCAGCGTAAGAATAAGTGCACGGCCATGAGGTCACAGAGGATTAAAAAAGGAAGCGTTTGGAGGCAAGGAGACCAATCCAGCATCAGCGGTCAGTGATGCCCAGCGTGCCACTCTGTGGGCTGCGATGGCAGAACGAAGCCACCGGGCTAAAGCACGGAAGAGGCAGGGCTGAGAGAGGCTGTGCTTTAGCGGACACGCGGGGAGCGGCGCGGGGAGCTCGGCCGCAGACCCACGTCCCCCCGCTCCGTGTGTCCATCTGCAGGGGTTATTTATTCAGTTTAGGTTCGGGACATTATCCTTGTGAGAATCCAGATGCCCTGGTACATTTTATCTTTAGAATTTAACAGAAAAGTCTCTCCTTGCCTGCGGTGGCATCTGCTGCTATAAATCATGGCATGCGGGGTTTTAGCCGCGGCAGGAAGCTGAAATATGTCTCCTTTTAACTTCTACTCAGTGTCCCGGCTCTGCCCTCGGAAACTAACAGAGATTAAGCCGAATCCCTCTTCTGCGTGGCAGCCCTCGAGCTGTCATTACGAGAGGCCGCTCTCATTGAGTTTCCCAGGCCCTCAGCTCCACGAACTACTCGTGTTGGTGTGGACTCTGCTCCCTCTGCTGTCCTGGCCCTCCTCCTCCTTACCCGCTCCAATGTGTCATGTCCCCCCTAATGTGGGAAACCCGGTCGGGGCACAAGCTTCCAGAGCCCCGTGACTGGGACGAGCAGACGGGACCCGCCGCCTTCCTCACCCGTGCGCCGTGCTCGTAAAGCAGTCGTACTACTGGTGCCTCCTGAGTTTACAGCGTCCCCACACTTGGAGACATTTGTCACTCGGACTTGGAAAATCCATCTGTTCCTGTACAGCTCCTTATTTAATCTCAGAGTCGAACTTCACATGAGTTTTTGGTTTTTTTTTAAATGAGGTATAGTTGATTCACAATGTTCTATCAATTTCTGGTATACAGTATAGTGATTCAGTCATACACATTATATATATTCCTTTTCATATTTTTTTCATTATAGGCTATTACAGGGTATTGCATATGGTTTCCTGTGCTATACAGTAGGACCTTGTTGTTTATTCTATATGTAGTAGTTAGTATCTGAAAATCCCGTACTCCCAATTTATCCCTTTCCACTGCTTCCCTCAACCCCGTAACCATAAGTTTGTTTTCTATGTCTGTGAGTCTGTTTCTGTTTTGTAAATAAGACCATTTGTTGCTTTTTTTTTTTTTTTTTTTTTTAGATTCTACAAATAAGTAATATCATATGATATTTTTCTTTCTTTTTCTGGCTTATTTCACTTAGTATGACAATCTCCATTATTTTATTTCTTTTTATGGCTGAGTAATGTTCCACAACTTTTTTATCCAGTCATCTGTCAATGGACATTTAGGTTGCTTTCTTGTCTTGGCTCTTGTAAATAGTGCTGCTGTGAACATTAGTTATTAGAGCAGCAACAGAGATGTCTATCACATCTCATGTGGAAAAGAAGCATTCATTACCAGCATTATCAAAACAGCCTGCATCTATGAGCTCTTGTATGTGCCAGTAATATTAGTCTTTTTAACAAATTACATCCTTTTAAGAAATTAAACTGAATTTAATCAGAAAAATATGAGCAAGACATCAAACAGTATAAAAGTACATAATATGAAAAGTAGATCTGCTCTTCTCCTTACTCCCCACCCATTTCCATGTTTTGTATATTCCACCCAAATTTTCTGTGCATATATATTATATATCATGTGTTTTAACAGTATGTATAATACTCTGATCTTAGATATTTTTAAGCTAGCTAGTTCTTGGTAATTATTTTCTAACATTCCATACAGGGCCTTCTAAATCTTTCCAACAGCTACATGTATTTCATTGTGTGGATGTACCACAATTTGCATCTCATTTAATTCTGAGAACAACTCTATGCAGAGGTCTTATTGTCATCATTAAACATAAAGAAAACTGAGGCTTAAAAGAATTATTGCCTTGTTCAATGCCACATGTTTGAAAAGTAGCTCAGTAAGGGTTCAGTTGCCTGACTGCAGAGTTTATCCATGTATCACCCTTTTAGAAAGATAATTTCTGTGGGTGGATTTCATAACATTTCAAAGATTTTCTAAGTGCATAGTGGGTCTTCCTTTACATTTTTCAATTGGTACAGTAAGATTTAAAAAGCAACTCATGTGTTTGACCACGACCAGAAATGTTTAAGTAGTTCAGGCAGTCCTGAACTAGTCTTGCCTCTGGAGTTCACGAACAAACAGTGGTTTGCCAGATTCTAACTGCAGAATGAAATAACAGAGTCTGTATTCACAAGTACTGTTAATTTTGATACAATTAAAAATTTGTTGTACAGGTGCCTTTTGTTAACAAATTGTTACAGCATCCAGAAATATCCAGAAAAGTCATGTACTGAAAATCTGTGTTTTATTTAATAAGTTTTCATCTTTTTATTTACCCTATTTCAGAAAGCCAGAGTTGGTCCTATCTCCTGGACTCATTCTGCCATCATTGTCTCTTTCATAAAGCTGCTAATTTCATACAGAAAATATTAAAACATGATTATGATTCTGCTAAAAGAATAAACATGTCAAATGTCAACAAAATATTGGAAGTCTGCTGTTCTTCAGACAGAGTCAAAATAAATAGCTTAAATTTGTTCTTTTCAGTGCCTGTCTGAGAAAGTGAAAGAGATACACCTGTTACAGTAACACATCCACTGTGCACCACGGCTGTTCATCTTTACAATAAATAAATTAAGATTTTGGGTCCTCCTGCGATTGTCAGTTCAACCTGACTCTGGCACCTCTCTAATCAAATATATCCACGTGATATTGCAAGCTGCATTATAGTACATTAATAGCCTGTAAAGTGAAATTGATGCAGCATGATGGACTGTTTTCCTGAAGCAGTGACAAACTTATCAATGATAGATGCACTAATGGATATGTTGAATTGCAATAAATATCAATGCAGAATAGCAATTGCAGAGCATTAAACATGTCAGCTTGTGAGCTGAGGCATTTATGAGGCTGAGCCAGCTGGAAATACGAATGGTGTGCTCCTACGAGCCACTGCAACGCTAAGGTTCCAAGGAAAGCAGAGGCCCTTTCATCAAATAGGTCAGGCCTCCGGCAAATTGTTGTCACAGCTGTGCCATTGTCAATTAGGCCTCCGATGACTCAGCCCTTTGTTTTTTCCTGCTTGCACATCTCGCCCCACCTTTTCTCTGGGCTTGGGTGCTTTGCTCCTGCAACCTTTCCAACACATTTCCCCTCGGTGACTCTCCTCACATGTTCTGATTCATCTTCCAGGCATTGATCTAAAACTCAGGGAAGGGACATCAGGGAAAGCATCTCAGCTACTTCAAAAGGCACTGCTGTTCCTCCTGGGCTATTTTGGCATGTCAAGCCCAACAGGCCAAGCAGAAATGCTCCGCACTGCGACACGTTCTCCTCTGATGTGGCGAGTGCACTTGCCCAGTCTTCCTGAACCCTAAACACTTTGTTTAACGTCAGTGAAATCTAGCAGGACAGTGAGGTCCAGGATGCAGTGGAGGACAGAGGCATCTCCCATGGTTTTTGGTCATGCTCAAGCAAAAAAAAAAAAATCACAGCATCAGGACCGGGTGACAGACACACTACGTGTTTCAGGCAGAACGGAAGTGAACCTGGAAGTATGTTTGGGGGGACCGAGTAGTTGGTTATGGATTTTTTGAAAATGATGACATGATAGATTAAGATTTAGCAACATTCTTTAGTCTGTGCCAATCTCAATCTCGGGTTTGATGATGGGGGTGTGTGATAGTTACCCAAATATGCTCTTTTCATTTCTTGGGCTGTCATCTGCATCCAGTGTTTTCATAAGCTGGTACAGATTTGTTGTCAGATAGTCCAGTAAGTTACTCAGTACCTTTCGGAATCAGTTGTCACAACGTGTTCTTAATAGAGTATTATCCAACTGAGGTTATTTGAGAAGATGACTAGACTCACCAACAAAATAAATATTTGATGATTATAATTCAGTTTAATATGAAAATAAGTTAGTTCACTTGTCATTGATTCTGCTTATCGTCACAAAACCACAATAACTAAACTCTGTATTAAACTGGGTGGCATTCCTCTGTCTTTGTTATTCAGGAGAGGTAAATAATATAAGTAACAACTAAAGAAAACGGTGACGTGAAACATGATGAAATAAAAATAACATGACATTTAGTCTCAAACTGACACGTCTAGGCTTTTAGATGAGGAATAGCAAATAAAAAGTAAAGGAATCATAAACCTGACCCTTCAATGTATTCTGGCTGATTGTTTAATCAATCGTAAAATATGTAGAAACCATCTCAGCCTTAAAGTCCAACTGCAATATAGTGCTAAAGCTCACCCAAACTTGTATCAATTATTTTGATTTGATAGCTAAGATAATCTATCAAGGACATGTCACACCAACTTTGTAGATGGAAGGAAAATGTCAAAGAAAATTGTGAGAGTTAAAGAGAGAGAACTTTATTGGAATTCCCTCCGCTGTTATTAGTCCTCAGATTCAGTTAAACAACTTTTTATGAAACACCAGTTATAATCCAAGCAACTTTTTAACTCTGATGATGACAAAGCTGTCAGCTGTACAAGTATTTATTGGACATCTACTATGTGCTAAGGGATATAAGGGAACAAGCCAGATCCCGCCCTCACGGGGTCTTATGCCAAGATAAACACAAGAGAGAATACACATTTTTAAGGTAAACAATAAAACGTATTAGATATTGATGAGCATGATGCAATGCAAAGAATTAAAATAGGGTGATGTGAGCTGAGTAATGGGTTGCCTTTCTTAGAATGGTCAGGAAAAGCGTCTCTGAGGCTGATATTTAATTTGAAAGTTACAAATGATGACAAGAAGCCCCATGAAAATGGAGGGAGAGACTTTCAAGTAGCAGAATAATTGGTGCAAATGTCCTGAAACAAAGACAAGTTTGGTAAGTTTGAGGATCAAAAAGGCCAATTTGACAGAACCATAGAGTCAACACAGTTTTATTCTAATTACACCATTAAAAAAAAAAAAAAAGACCTTCATTCTTTATTCAAGATAAAAAGTCACTACCATGGTAAGTCTCTGTCTCTCTGTAAGTTGTGTGTGAGTGTGTATGTAAGTATGTCTGTGCCAAAGTCTTAGTCACTTGTCTCCCGGTACTTGTTTCCACTTTTTCTCTTGAATAGCCTTGGGGCTGGAGCCGCTGTGGGAGCTGACTCTACTCTCAAGGCCAGCCCTCAGCCTTAAGGACAGCTGGAAGGATAAACAGCCTTGAGGACATCGAGACAGGTTAACCTGGGAATACGGAAGCCTGATTCAGAATAGACATGCCAGGATGCTCTGAGCATACCAGCTCTCTAAAGCAGAGGGAATGCTTAATTCTGTCTTTCTCTTGGTCAATCCCTGTACCGGAGCCAGGTGAGACAAAAAGCAGCCTCCTCACAGCCACATGCTAGAATACGTCGTCAGAATGTCCCTCAAGGGCATGACAGGAGATACGGCCCTCATAGTCTTTGAATACATGACAGTTCTGTTCTTTGGAAAGAATTTTAGCTTGATGAATTCCTTGTTTGAAATTCTGATAAGTAAATCTCTGTTAACTGAGTGATAGTATTGCTGCCTTTTATATATCCCTAGATTTTAATGAAGTCATTAAATTCATTTTTAAAAGAAGATAAAGCCAGATATCAACTCTGACCTTGAATGTCTTACTGACAATCACTTTTCACATAATAGAAAACATAACTTTGAATGACAATTTTGGTTAATTTTTCCCTGGAAAAAAAAAAAACCCAATAAGTTAACCTCTTTATGACTCAGTTCCCTCGTCTATGAAATGAGCGAATTTGTTTAGAGAACTGCTAACGTCCCTCACACTGCCGACATTTATGACTAATAAAGTATCAACTATTATATAAATGTAGACTTCTGTGTTCATTGTTAGTAATAATAATAAAAGAATTCCATGCATACATGCACCAGAAATTATATTGTACATAACTTTGTATAACTCAGACGATGGTAAGGTGTTCATTGCAGCAACATTGTGAACAAGGGCAGCAGGAAACAGCTACTGAAACAAAAACAGAAACCGGGATGGAATTACACACTTAGATGAAATTTGTCAGTTCATTCAGTTTCCACATTTAATTGTTATTTTCTAATTCTGGACTTCTCAACTTCCTAAAACAGTTTCAAAATTATTATTCTATTTTATTTGCTATTTTTCCTAGTCATTGTCGACTTGTATGCCATGAAATTAAATGGAATTTTGTGATCCTCTCCTACCGTTGGGTTTCTGTATAACCTAAGAAGCAGGCTTTAAAAAGTGACATTTTGGAAGGTCCCAGAATGGGGCATAAAAATTCCTTCCTGTGACTGTCCTTTTGTGAAAATGTCCCAGAGAAATCCAATGGTCTGTGTGCGGCCTCTCAGCTACTTTCTGATGCCAGTTCATCTGTCCTCCTGAAAGTGATGTGGAATCTACAGTTTCCCCAGGTTGCCTACATATAACAGGTGCTCCAGCAACTCTGTTTAGTATAGAATTCAAGGACTCAAAGATTAAGTACCTACTCTGTGCCAAGGATTATGCCAGGTCCTGGAACCACAAAGAAGCAATTAGACAATTCACCATGTAGATTCATTTACCCAGGGAGTATGACTTAAATTTAAAATATCAGTGCACAGGAGACCTTCAGTCCACTTTGTTCAATGAAAAGAATAAAAACAAAACAAAAAACCCCGTCCTTGGCACCTTTCTGAGTAGATCATAAAGAATAAAGGATGGAAGGAAAATAAATACCTGCATCAGGAGGCAGTATGGTTTCATTCTAACTCATTATTGCTCTGGTGCAATTCACCCACATAGCAGTTGTCAGTTTGGGGTTGTGATATTTTCATTCCAAAACAGCTGTGCCACAATTTGTTTTCGTATTTAAGGGCCAAGACAGAAATTTCTGGCGACAGCACAGCTGCTGGACAAGCTGAGTGTTAGGACGAGACCTCTGCCCCTAACTGGGCCTGAGTCTTGTTCACTGCACTGCGCTGAGGACATACAACCTTGAAAGTCAGGCTCCAAGTAGGGTCACGTCCATATGGGGAGCAAGAAAGAGAAGGGGCTGGTGAGTCGAAGCCTCCGCGGAATGAGCAAGGCAGCGGTCAGGAGATGTTGTCCCCCTTCCGCTGTTGGAGCTGTGGCAGTGGCAGCAGAGCCCCTAACAGGTGCCGGGGCAAAGGGCGGAAAAGAACCTGGGATGGAGGCTCTTGCTGTAGTTGGAAAAGAGCTTATTTTCAAAGTGCAGGAAATTGCAAAATTGGCACTTCTACAAGCAGCTCACTATTTGAGGAAGGGAGAGGGACAGGACCTCCCTCAGTCTTCTCTACTTGCTTACTCCAAAATACACAAATCACAGTAAAACCCCAATTCATAGTCACATGTCAGTATCCTGTGAGAATCTGAAGAAGAGCCTCATGAAACAGCTCAATTATTTCCATCAACATTTTTAATTTCTTCCTCACAGCACTAAAAGCTTGAGACAATATTTTCTGGATGTGAATCTTATTTCTAAGACCACATCTTTATATCCAGACCATTCCAAGAGCTACTGCGATCTTGACTTCCAAGCACAAGATTCAACAAACTCTACAGAGAAAAGTGAACAAAGATCCAGAATTTTCTTATCAATACTTTGTTGACACATTAGGCCAACTAATTTGATCAAAAATTTCACCAAGGATAGTTCATTTTTTTTTTTACTGTCTATGTACAAGTTTTAAAAATTATGTTTCAAGTTAAAAGCACTATAGCTGGTTCTCTTATTCCAGCCCAACAGCATAAAAAGTAAGATTTTCTTTTTAGAGATGAAAAAGCATGTTCACAGACCATCCTGACGGCCATTCTTGCCTCACCTTTCATGCAGCCATGTGCTTGGTCAGTACCTCTGACGTCAGCACCCAGAAGATAAACACAGTTGTCAAAGGAGAAGAATAACTGCTCCCCACTGGCACATCAGAACATTCATTCAAACTATTAGCATTCATTGTACATCTTCTATGTGGCAGAGATTGCACTAAATTCTGGGTGAATGGGAGAAAAAAAAGATACAGCTCCTGTTTTCAAATAGTTCACAGTCTTTTGAAGGAAATGACAAGCTGACAGACTAGAAAATTAGAGCCACATTCGACCCCTGCATAGTCCTGAGTATGAAGAGGGGTGGGGGAAGGTGGGGTCTGAAAAGTCTTCCTGACAGCTTGAGATGAGTGTTGAAGGTGAAGTTCAAATGAGTTGGGTAGAGAAGAGAACTAAGCATTCCAGGTGGAGGGATATATGCCAAGACTCAGAGGTGTGAGAAACTGCACAGAGGGTGAGAGAGGAGCCTTGTGGTCCATACAAGGAGTGTGGGTCTTTAGCCAAAGGTGATGGAGAGCCACTTTGGGAAAGTAACAACATCAGATTTGCACTTTCTAGAAAGCTATCTGGCAACTTGCATGGGATCCAAGAAAGACACGCCAAACTGGACACAGAGGCTAATGCAAGTATTCAAACAAGGCACTGGGAAGGTCTGAATTTCTTCAGACTCTCATCACCATGGCTAATATTGGTGGGCGTTTACAGTGTGGTACGCACTGTACAAACACACAGACATTAGCTCACTTGACACAACAGTACTAGTGCCATGGTTATGCCCATTTTACAGCCGGAAAAGTAGGTAAGAGACTTGCCCTCAGAGTAGTAATCAGAAAAGTCAAGACTGAAACCCAGGAGGTTTGATATTAGAACATTCCTGCTTATCCATAGCTCCATGCTGCTTCACCTGGTTTACTGAGTCTGAGCAGAAGTTGACCTACCGCTGTTTAGGTATAAAGCCATCGGGTGTTACTGAGGCAGGGGGGAGACTCAGTAATCAGGCAGCCTCCAAAATGATGAGTCCTTCACCCCTGTGTGCTCAAAGACCCAAGGGGACAAATATTCACATATATATAGTATAAGAACATGTTTTATGACCAATAAATGAGGTTAAAAACATCTCTTAACTAGAAACCTACTATAGAGTTTATATGAAAAAAATAAAGTCAAAAGCAATCAATTGCTCTTTGCTTTTAGGCCTCTGAACTATTATTTTAATGCTTCAGATATTGTTCTAACTGTTGTATAGCTTTATGATTCCAACTTGTTCCCTTTTGACTACCTCATTCTCTATGAAAAGAAGGTTACATCCGTTTTATTGCACATGTGTTACATTATCAAAATATTGACTATTGAACTTAGTATTTCATTATTTTCAAAAGATACGGCGATAGCACTCTACTATAAATGCATTTCATTTGAGGTGACAGTTTCCAGACTCACTTATCCAAGCAAAAACTTCATTATTTCTGGCAAAGATCCCAGAGAGGATCTCCATAACTCAGAAACTGAAATATCACTCTTGTTCAGGGCCAACGATTGTAATACAGCTAAAAATGTCTGCAATGTGTATACCCCAAGTCAGTCTTAGGAACAACAATGGATATAGCAGGTAAGAATCTAATTTCCAATTTCAAATAGATTAATATACAGAGATGTATTCATATATACAGAAGTAGGATGCTGACCACAGACAAGATACAGTATTGGTAAGTCTCTCAGTAGGATTTGCCTACTTTTTATTGCACAGGAATTTTTGCTTTTTCCACATATAAAATTAACCTGTTCCATATTTTCGAAAGAACCACAAACTATATTTAATAAAAATCCAACAGGAGTTCATTTCAGTCCTTACTCATTTAAAAAAAAAATTTAAATCCTGAACTACAAGTAAAAGTCAATGTACTGAAAGTCTTGAATTTTATTATTAACACATATTTCCAATTGCTACTACTTAACTTCTGTAAACTTCAAATTCATGATGTTGAAATTATATCTAAGTTTTGTTTTCAAATTATTTTGAAGATGAAGGGAGAGTAAAATGCCATGTGATGGACTGTAAGCCCTTTGAGAGCAGGGACCATGTCCATCCATTTTTTTTTATGCCCAGCCGGATAACACCCTCCACCTGAACATTACTCACTAAATGGTTAGATGAACAAGTGAATGGAAGAATGAATGAAATAATGAGATCAAAAGAATGTAAACAATATCCTGATAATTCAGGCAAAGCTGTTCTTCAGTAAGAGAGAAGGGAAGATTCAAAAGCCTGGGTTATTAAAATTAATTGTCCACTCTAATTGAATTCATAGGATAACTTGACTGAAATTCACAAGATAATTTCTCTCCAATTACAGACACAATAATCTGCTGTGGGCACAGGGCCAGCATGAACACTGGATTACTGAGATCCCTCAGAATTAGCACTGTTTTATTGGACTTTGCATTCTTTCCCAGAAGATATTATTTCTTACTACTGTTTAGAATTTATATTTATGTCTTCTCATGTCCATTTTTTCAAGTAACCAATGTGTTAAAACAAAACGTCTCTATTTCAATCAAGATAAAACTGAATTAAACTGTTAAGTCCTAATTTCTGAATAACAATTTCTGAATCAGTATTATAGATTTTAAAACATTTGCTAAATTAGCATGAGACCTACCTTCTTACATGTTTCTTTGCTTGTCATTTAAAGAGACAACTCTATCTGACTTTACAAAAAATTGATGCCTAAAAAAAAATGCCTAATGTTCATCTTGTGTTTATCTTATCTTTATGAGCTTATCTAGCTCATAAATCTGTGATGTTTTTATTCCAACCTTATAATCAACATATTTTCTTAAGAAAAAGAAAAATCAATCACAAAGAAAATGGGGAAAAAATTGCTTAAAACACCAAATAGTGCTATGTAAGCACATAGGTCAGGGAATGAACTAAGATCTACTTAGAATCTTAAAAATTAAAGTATCTTTTCCTGACATGATTCCAGGAACTTTATGAAATATTTGTCCCTATTATTAACTCTTGTACCTTTCATGGTTGTATGGTTTTTAATTATTTCACAGCATGGCATGAACTGAATTCTCTAGAGGCAAATCCTCATGAGTCCATCTTGATTACTTTTTACCCAGTATTTACTTGGACGAAATAAGTGAAAACAGCCTCTTAGTACAACATTTCATGTAAGTCAATGTCTTGGGTATTTTCCACAAACTCCAAAGATTCAAGTCCCCACTCCCCCCCCCCAAAAAAAAGACATTCTCATTTTTGCCGAAGTATTTTTGATCCCCTCTTGCAATTTGACTCAAACTCCCCATTCATTTTTGTATGAGAACCCTTAGTATGCAATGTTCAACATACTACTTCATTGTCTTTGAATTATAGAAAATGTTAAGAATTCAGTGCAGCAAAGTTTAACTTACCTTAAAAGAGACTGGTTTTCATGAACTCTTTTTAATATGACCTAGGTTCTCTGGCCAAAAGCAACATAGGGAAGAGAAGAGAGGAGAGGAGAGGAAAATCTGAGACCCGGTGGGTTGACGGTTCCCTCTCTGTCTGTGATAAGCACCACGGAAGACTCCGAGTTTGTCCTCACTCCTGATGCCACACACCTTTTCTTGGCACTTCGTCTAGTCCCAAGGGAAAATTCCTGCAGAAATTTTCTTTTCCATCATCTCTTGACAGATGGCTCTGCTGGCAAGAGCCTCAATTCTTAGGAGTGCTTTAATAGGCTTTTATTCTCCCGCATTGCCTCTGCACAGGTTTTATTTTTTTAATTGCATGTTGGTTGATGCCTCAGTGTCCTAACAGGCTGGAGCATCATTGCCCCCTTGGAGCACTCCCAGCTAATCTGCTTTTGTGTTTTTCATTTCAATACATTTGCAAAGCTAGTTTCCTTTTAATATTTCATTACTTTCCTGCTCCTATACACAAAGGCAGTTGGGAAAAAAGGGTTTCAACCATTTACTTCTAAAGCACAGAACGAATAAATAATGAGCTCTTCAAATACAAGTAAAGTAACTTTGCATGGGCACTGATAGAGTTTGTAAACCAGAAAAAACCAGAATCTTACAAATACCAGTTTTCTTGACATTTCATACATTCCTCTGACAAATGCCTTTTTAATGTAGTTTCTCTCTCTCTCTCCACTCATCTTTTTTTGGGAAATAAGGAAATTACTTGAAATTATAGGATCAATTGTCATCTAGATGATATCACTTAAGATAGTAAAGAGAATATTCATTTCTCAATTCTTTCATCCTTATCCTTAAATATGATGAGAATAGGGATGATTCAAAGATGGGTAGCAAACTGAAATGCCTATAAATTTAGGCAAAGAATTTGAGCCAGGGATGAAGTGTGGAGTGATGGGAACCAGGGCAAGCTGGGCCATGGGTGCCACTGTCAAGGGGCAGTGGCCACTCGTCTCCAGCCCATCACTGTCCGGGAGGAACTCAGATTCCGTATTGTGAGAGCTATTTGCTTTTCAAGAAGATCCCTATATCTGACTTTTTATGTGAAAAATCTCTTGCTTTTTAAATGTTAGAGGAAACTAAGCCCAACACCTAGGGTCCAGCCTCAGCCTGAATAACGCCATATGAGGCATTATTGGAACTCAAGTATACTGTCATGAAACTAATGCAGAGACCAAAGCACTGCCCCTTATTAATTATGCACTCTTTCCTCATAAGTAAAAATGATAATAATGTAGAATAGTTAAAACAAGTGAAAAACACATAATAATCCTTATTAAAGACCTAAGAAAGGACATTAGCCCAAGAACAGGTAAGTGGTGTGGGCAAAGTGTAGCTCAGATATGGAGGGGAAGGACCAGGTTTATTAAAAATAATAATTAAAAAGCAGTTTAATGAGGAGTGAGAAATTATTGTATCTGGATTTCTTTCTCTCTACCTAATCTTTGTAATAATTATTTTTCCTAATGACACAATTCATGCTAAATGCAGAAAAGAAACTTTTGAGAAATACTAATTCCATTACTAGTAAAATATTAGTTTATATGCTTCTAGAATGTGTCTGTACATACACATAATTTTAAATATATGTATTTTTGCGTTATATACATACTGACCTTTCTTTATAAAAACTGTATATTGAACATATTACTTGATAGATACTACTACTAATATACTAATGTTTTAGTCTATTTTTTCACTCAATACTAAATATGGTCTCAACTTTTTCCTATTTCAATAAGTAATCATTCACAATGTGACATTTAAATGGCTACATAGTATCCCATTGTTTAGATATAACTTAACTTACCTGGCCAATCCCCTATTACCAGGTAAATTTTTCCAATTCTTCTCTTTACAATAAAGTGTCTATAACAACTGTTCACTTATCTTTGTGCACATCTATTTTATCTTATCGTGTCAAAATATATGCATATTTTTCTCCCAAAAGATTGTGCCAATTTACAATCCTACAACTGTGATAAGTGAATTCATTTCCCTGCATTCTCAACAAAATTGAGTTTAATCTCTCTAATTACTTGAGGTGGAAAATAGATCGTGTAATATTTTAAACCTTATAAAAAGTCTTTTTCACATATACCAGATGAATTACTATTTTCCTTCATGTTTTTTCTCTTGACTGACTGGCAGGACAGGTTTAACTAGCACTCCTTGGAGCCAGCAAACTAACATGGAGCAATGGGAACCATCCGAGAGCTATCTGTGGTCCGTCTGCTAAAGTATCTGGACACCGGCCAGCAGCAATGGGCCTTTCCCTCTTTGGGCCCCAGATACTTGATGCTCATCAGACACATCACGCGTTGGTACTTAATGTGGGTGGGTATCAGCCAATCTCTTGAGGGCCTGAATAGAACAAAAAGAGGAAGGGAGAATTTGCTCCCTCTGCCTGACTATTGAGCTGGAACATCGGTCCTCTCCTGCTTTTAGACTGGGACTTACACCATCTGCGCTCCAACTCTCAGGCCTTCAGACTCGGGCTGGAACTCTACCCCTGGCTCCCTGGGTCTCCAGCTTGCAGATGGCAGACTGTGGGACTTCTCAGCCACCTTTATCATGTAAGCCAATTCTTCATAATAAATAAATCTCTCTCTCAATAGATAGTCAGCAGATTAGTATTTGGAGACACGAACCCAGTATTGATTATGAAGGGCAAGGGGGGAATTTGTCAGCTGGTAAACTCTTTTCAATAAATAGACTTTAGAAATCAATGACTCATTGTAACACACATGTAACTGGGAAGAGAAATGTGATGTCAAGACTCATACCCAGCGCATCCCTGTTCAGCAGTGTCAGTAATCCATATTCTGGGTAAAATAGCCTAGGTGTTCCGGACAGAACCATCCTTCTCTAGGGCATAATTTTCTAAGAGCACACTTGGCTCACTAGTTGCCATACATTCAAGGTCCTTTATAACTGTTCTCAAGAGCTGGTCAATCTCTTCTTTGAGAAGAAGTCTCCCCTCAGAGAAGTGGTTCCCTCTCAGTGGACTCAGAATCACTAAGCGACTTGACAAGTAACGTCCTGTACTTCAGTTTCCAATCTGTAAAGTGAGGATGGTAACTGTAATACTTCCCTTACACCTGTTATCATAAAGATTAAATATAAATTGCTAAGATGATAGTGTGATATAGGTAAGACCGAAGTTTCTTTTTTCCCCACTGTTATCACCACTGTACTTTCTAGTTACGTTTCTAGGTTCACAAACCTGAGTATACTGTAATTTATATCTTTGATGTACCCCCAAAAGATGAGTTTCTTGCAATCGAGGTCTTCCTTGACTTTTATATCACAAAAATTAACACATTATCTAGACAACATTAAGCCCTGAATATTTCTTTAATGATGGGTGGGTGAGTAAATGACCAAATCATCCAGCTTAATCTTTCCCCTTGTAATTCCCCTCCCTGGTTCCTAGTTCTAGTCCTCAGTTTCACTCTTTACTGAGTTGTACAGTCTTTCATAAACATACACACTCCAGTTAAACGGAACCAACACGGATCACACCTAAAGTCAGTCAAAACACATTGAACCCTAACCTTCAACAAGGCTTTCGCTGTCTTACGGCTGTTTCCCTCCCTAGAGGCGTGCCTCTCACAGACGACCTACACATAACTGATACTGTACCTAGAGCAGGCGAAACAGGAGTCTTCACTCTGAGGGGAGTATATTTAGTTTTGTATGAAAGATCATGATTTAGCTTCTAAATAAAAGCATTATCAAAAGGTAATCACTAAGGATGAAAGCTGCTGTCTGCAGAACAGGGCATCAGTGTGGACGTATGCTCCACGACCTGGACAATTCCACTTTTGTGCCTCGGAGACCTGTGGACACACCCAAGGCTAATCTGGACCTAGTGTGTGATCCAGGCTAATTCTGAGCAGTTTTTAAGGTTGAAGAAGAAATCACCTTGCCTTGTTTCTTCCTTTTACTTGAGGTAAGGCCCATTTATCCCACGTGTTAATAGTTCTGAGTTACTACATAGGTGCTGTTAATGTAAAAAACAGTTCATTCTGCATAGTTCCAAAAATGACAAATGCCATCTCAACCAATTCACAAATTTCAACACTTTTTTAATTGAAACATTAAAAATTATCTCTTCCATATCAGGCAGAGAGAAGAATTTTGTACCCTCAACCCAGAAAGGCTGTAGTGATGTTTCAGAATATGATTAAATGTTCAATATATCGAGAAAAAGCCACTTATTTCATAGTCATTGTATGCTTTTGTATTCAAATCAAAGGAGAAGAAAAGATTTCAGTTAGATAGTCTTTTTAAACAGAGCGCTGGAAACTTGTGGACAGACAAGAGTAAGTGATTGTTTGGGGGCGGTTTACAAGCCCAGAAGTTGGTCACACTGTGTCTTTTCCTCCATGTCCTAAAAGATGAGTTGATTTGTCGTCAATCCTCTATTAAATGCCAGGCAAAAACAGCTTTCTTGTTAGTATTTAAATAAAATTTAAAAATGTTCAGTCTTAAAGGAAACTTGGAGCTCATCTTAAGCAATTCCCTTCTTTTTACCCATAAAGAAAGGAGTGTGAAAAAATTAAGTGATTTTCCCCAAAATACACTTAATAACTGATACAACCAAAACTCAATCCCAAGTTTTAGTGCATTTTGCAATATAAAAAGACTTTCTCCTGTAAACAAAGGTAGGCTTTGACTCCCCTAGAGTTGAGAACCTCAATTTTAAAATATCTAAACTTGACCAGGACACATCTTGCTAGGAATCACCATGAAAATCATATGCCATCCCACTTCTCTCTATGGGTCCATCTGTCACCTGGTATAAATTGGAAAGGGATGACTGTATCTGAATGAAAATGAATCAACTGTAAGCACACTCTCACCCAAGACCAGCATGTAGCTATTTATTAAAGCATTGAGATAATTCCACGCTAGCTCTAGTCCCTCACATGCACCCCCTGGTGCCCTTTGCTGGGACCACAACCTCCCAATAATTCAGTAACCAAGGTGTAAGTACTAGCTAGCGTGACAGGAGTCCCCAGACCCAGCTCCTTCTCTAGGCTGGCTTCCATACCAACCATTGGTATTCATGGTTGTTAAATATATTATTATCATCCCTGGATCCACTCCCCCCCCCCCCTTTTCCTTCTGTAAATGCTAAATAGCAGCATTTGATTCAGGTACCCGGAAACATCCCTATTTATCTGAAGATAAACTAGGCATAATGAATAAGGGTTATTTAATTCAAAAGAACTGGATGTTTAATGGTTCCATTGAAAACTCAGCTAGAGTGCTACTCTGAAAGAGTCTAGGATTAACTGTTGAAAGGTTAAAAGATACTTCTGTTTAGAAATAACATTCAAACCAGATAGTCTAAGGCTTTACCCCAAATCTCTGTCTTGTGGGCATAACTTTGTGTCCTTAAGGAGTGATATCAATATAAATTATCACTGCCTCAAGCCAAGAGCATGGTGGACAAGTTAGACTCCTCAAAGGCTTAGCAAGAGTCTAACTCCTGCCTCCAAAACTCCCCCTGAACCCTGTGAAAACCACCCCTTCAAACTGATGAAACATTTAGTCTAAAAAGCAGTCAAAACTTCTGGCAAGAACTCACCAATGAACCCCCGACCCCAAGAAAACAAGTGGACCCAAGTCAGTGGTTGAGATTAGACAGAAAGAGGAAATTAGAATTTTTACAAAATCTAACATAAAAGGCACAGCAGCACCGAATAAATAAAACAGGACATAACAGGAAGGGACTGAAACCAACGCAAACAACTGCAAAGGGCCTTCTTGGCAAACTTTCAGACACAGAATTTGAGGAGGACAGAAAACATTTAATTGTTGAGTAATACTTCTTAAATGATGTTTTACCTCAAGAAAATCCTATCAGTGAAGAATGCAGAAAAATGGCTGGGCAGCTGCGTCCACCCCTTCTAACCAGAGCCCAGCTGCAGGAAGAAAAGCCAGAAACAGAGACAAAGAATAATGAATGAGAGGAGGAAATCTAGAAAGAAAGAGAAATTAAAATGAGACAGTGAAAAATTAAGCTGCGACTCAGAAAGACTAGGAAAAAAAAAGGCTTTAAACAAACTGTAGCAAATGTAATTTAGAATGTTTTTAAACTCCACTATTGAAAACGAATCTTTCTGAGACTAATTTGTAAAGACAGGCAGAGCCTCGATATTCTTGCCCCAGCACCGCAGTGATGGGAAGGTAGCACCGTGCACTCCCACTGTGGGCTCCTGGGATGCCAAGAGCTATTTATAAAGTGGGCATCATTGAGAAAATGGGTGCATATTTGGCTATTTTTCTCTGATTATTTGACAAAAGAAAGTACAACGCCTCCAAATTTCTCCAATACAGAAAATATGGTTTGTATCTTAGCACAGTATATTGGAAACTTTGTATTGAAATTAGCATGGTGATCCAGGGCCTTACAATTTTACAGTAAACAGACTTATGAGAGGCAGTTCAGCTCAGTGGTGGGCTCAGCTCTCAAACTACCTATATTTGAAACCCATTCTGCCACTTTCTAGCTTTGTGTCCTTAATCCCTTAAATCCCTTAATCCCTTTGAACTTCAGGTTACTCGTAACTAAAACGAGAACAATAATGATGTCTAACTCATTGGGTTATCATGAGGACCAAATAAAACCCTTGGAATGCTTGCCAAGTGCTCGGTAAATGGTAACTGTCACTATTCTCTGGCACACTTCAGAAAGGTCTGCTTTGGTTTCTTTAATGCCTAGTGCCTGCTGTTGTTACGTTTAATAAGTCAGTAACTGTGAGATACTAAGATCATGTCACAAGTCGATAGATATAACATGTGTTGAGCATGTCTCCTGGGCTCAGCCTTGCAATGGGTGATAGAATGGAAGAGATACGGCCCCTGCCCAAAAGGCGCTTATTAAGTGAAATATCCTGTGACCAATGTCAGAGAGCAAAGCTTTGTGTTAAAGGGAGTAGCATAAAAATCTAAATTCAACAGATGCTAGAACTCCAGGTAAATCAGTGAGAAATGAGATAGAGAAACCTTAGGGAGGAAGTAGGAAGTAAAGTAAGCCTTGGAGGATGACTATGATCATAGAGCAAAAAAAAAAAAAAAAAAAAAAAAAGTGATTCCTGCTAAAAGAAGTGATGCTAGCAGGATTATGGGTGAACACACAGTACATCCCAGCCTGGCTTAACTAAAGTGAATGCAGCTTTTTAGAGAAAAAATGGGCAATGGGGTTGTTTTGTAGAGTTGGAGGAGACTGTGGAGGGCTTGGAAAGCCAGAGGAGCTTTTCCTTGAAATGGTATGAGATGAGGATTGTGCATTATGAAGGGAGGTGATAAAACAGTGTTTCATAAAGAGTGGCCTTGTTAAGGTGTGCAGGGAGATCAACATCTGGAGAGAGGAGGAGACACGGGCTGGCAGTAGTAGACGTGATCTACATGTGACATGATGACTAACTTAGGGTGGGGAAAGGAACACGGAGGTTTTACTGTGAGTGAAACGGCGGTCGCTGGAGGGTTTCCAGCAAAGTGGTGAGAGCATCCAATTGGTCTTCCCACACGTCTCTGACTGCTCAGGGGAGAGCACTGTGAGAAGGTCAAGAGAGGAGCTGGGAGAACTGGTAGGACCCCACTTACATAGTTCAGGAAAAAATGAAGTGGTTAGAATCAATGTATCATGAACAGGCTTCAGAGGCAGGCTCTCAGGAGTGTCACAGGACCCCACCTTGGTTAATGCTCTGCTATCATAGTCTTGAAATTCTTAATAATCATTGAATAAATGGTCCCACATTTCATTTTACACTAAGCCTCACAAATTATGTAGGCAGTCCTGATTGTGCATGTAAATATAGCAGGATTTATTAATGCATTGGAGTTAGGGCTATGAGAGAAAAGAAAAAAATTCAGTGATTACTCTGAGATGTTTGGCCTGAATATCTGGAAGAATGCATGTAGTGAGATGGAAAAGGCAGTGGGAGGCACAGAATGACGGAGGAAGTGTCAGAAGCTCAGTTTTGGACATACCAAGTTTTAAGATGCTTATTAATCATCCAAGTAGCGATGTCTGGAGTTCAAAGAAGGGTTTCAGGCTGGAGATTTAAGTCCAGAGTTTACAATATTTGGATGCTATCTGACGCCACAAAAGTGGAAAAGAACAGCTTCGTATGGAGTAAAAATCAAAAGAGAAGTCTAAGCCCTGAGCCACATGGCGGTCCCACCTTAGATGACAGGTGATGAGGTGCCAGCAGTGACAGAGCAGGTCACCCAGAAGAATTCCAGGCCATTCAGCAGAGTGCGTTGCACTAGAACCCAAAGAAAGAAAATGCATCAAGAAAACACTGATGATAATTCAAGCAAAGTAAGAGCTGGGACTTGAGTACTGAGTCTAACAATGTGGAGGTTATCGGTGATAAGAGCCACTTCCGTGGAAAGGTGGAGGCAAAGGACTGATTAGATTTGACTCAGGAGAGAAAGAGGAGAGAAGCAGGAAACCACAAGTTCAAACACCTCTTTGAAGAATTCTGCTTTAAGGGGTGGAAGAGGAAGGGTCATAGCTGGAAAGTACCGGCCTCATAGAGAGAGCAGGAAGGCTGGATGTTTTAGGGTCAACAAATGAAATGTGATTTGAGATTAACAGCTTGATTTGGGGGTACACAGTTTGCGATTGTGAGGAGTCCAGTGGAAATGGCTAGCAGGCATCAAGAAAGATAGGAATAGACCGTCCATAGTTTAAACTTCATTCACACAGAGGTACAATTTGGGGCTGCAGAAATAAATTAACCTGGAATAAACGTGTACAGAGAACAATAGAGGATTGAAGAAACCAATACTCTGAGTAACGTAATGAAACAAAATCAAAAGCACTGGGCTGCATTCCCAACTTTAACTCCATTTAGGTGTAGCTGTATTTCCATTGGCAAATTAAGGTAATTATCTGAATAATTAAATACCCACACAAAAACGTTCATCCAAATTAGCTGGACATTTTACATGCAAAGAGGTTCTATTATGAGAAAATATTATCAGATTCATTTTTTCTGCTTTCTCAGTCTACACAGACTAGGTACAGGTGATTTAATCTCAAAACGTTATTTAGAAAGAGAAACTAGAAAACGCTGCCTGCTAGCTGACAAAGAGGACCTCATCTTCCACTAGGATTTTTAATATCCCTAAAATTGAGTTTTTTCAAAGAATAAGATAAAGGTGTAAACAAGACAACATAATTTGGGCTAAAGCTTATCATTTGTCAAAATGTATGCAAGTATCAGTGAAGGAGCCCAGCAGCAGCGACCGTTCTCCACCAAGGATTCGGCCGAATGCTTACAGCTCTGGCCCCATGTGACTTGCAACCTTTAAAACAAAAGTAAACGGGTCATAGCTTTCTGAGCAAAAACTTGCCACATACATGTGCACACAGAAAAGAAAACCAAGGCCAGTCAAACAGCCCTAGAAGTGGAAGGAAAATGTGGGCCTTTTTTATAGCAGGAGGAAAGTCAACCCTGTTACTCATTGAAACGACACTGATGGCAGCCGGCTCGGCCCTCAGCAGGCACACGCTGCTTAGAGAAAACGGGAAGGTTCAGGTTTGGGGCACTGGATGCCCCTGTTATCCTTTGTTTTCCCAGATGATCCCGCTGACAATGATTATTGTCTGAGGATTGCAATCTTAGAAGCATTATATTAGAAACATAAGAAATGTCACGTTGGACTGACAAACGAGCCTTATTATGGCTCTGACAGTGGCACCAAGGGACATTTTGTGGCAGAGCGTGAATGTTACTCTAGCAACCAGAAGAATATTACTACTTTTTGACTTCAAAAAGTTCTCCCCACCCCCCTGCCGCCACTTTTTGAGGCACTTGAATAAAGAGTTCCAGAAGAGGACCTGGGAAGCCAGCCAGAGGAATACACTTGGCATAGCCCTGCTTCCTCTGGGCCCCGAAGGTGGCCATGATAACAGTTTCACGCCAGCGCCTTGGGGGAGTGCCCTGGGAGACAGGGAATCTTCACCAGGGAAACAAACAGCGCATCATTGTTCTTCTAAGCACGCAGTGTTCTCTGTAATACCATCAGCTAAGCAGAGGTGTATGTACAGCTTTTTTAAGATATCCAAGATTTCCCAAACCCGTATTTCTGGTCACCTCTCTGACCTCGGTTTGGGCATTCGTAGCACCTGCATGCAGACTTTCTTGACCGAAGTTCCCCATTTGAGCCATAGAACTCTGACAATAATTCAAGCAGCAAACTGAGCTCTGTTCTAGAAGCCAGAGACAAGCCCATTCATTACATACAATGGATACCTTAGGATTTAGGGCTTCTCTTGAGAAAAACTGGCTGGATCAGGATTGGGAGTGAGGGGGTCAATTCCAGAAGATTTAACAACGGATGTTGGGAGACAGAAGCTCTTTCCACTGCATTAGGTGACAAAGAGGAAGCTGGAACCGGTGGGACACATGTTCCTTAGCCACAGGGACACAGGGAGAATGTCTGTCTACACAGAAGAGACTGAGACCATGTTACCAGGAGAAGAATCAGGCAGAAAGAAAGCTAGAGCCAGAGAGCGAGAGACCCCTCATGACATGGCTTGAGTCTGAGACCACAGAATCCAGGTCCAAATCCACCCGTGAGTTAACTGGCTCCATGAGCCGATGGACTGTGTTTTTCCTAAAAATCACTTTGCTTTGGTTTCTGTCTCATACATATGAAGAGTTCTGAATAATACCATAGGAATGTATATTTATAGTAAAACATATGGAAAAAAATTTAACCTTTACATATTAATATCATCAGGTTAAAAAAAAAGCATGCCTTTTGTCCTCTTAATTTCCTTTTTCTTAATAGCTATATTTTGTGTACTAATATGTAATACTTTGCACCTAATAAGTACAGGCACTCTGTCCCAATCCTATGAAGTAGGAATTGTATCCAGTTTAGCTAAATAAAGCTCATGGACATGATATAATTTATATAAAATTACAATTTAAAAAATTCTTTTTTATTGACACGTAATCAATTTACAGTGTTAGTTTCAGGTGTGCAGCAAAGCAGTTCAGAATTTGAAAATATATGTATATATAAAATTTCAATTCTTGCAGATACTAAACTGGCATGAGATTTGACTAATTTTATCTGAAATCTAGGCTCTCCATCACTAATTTGTGTTACCAAATAGATCCTAAAAATAAGTGTGTGCATCATGAGCTATTGACCTATCTGCTTGGCAAATTTTTTCATCTCCTTTCTAATAACAGAAAATAATAATACCCAAGTTAGTAAAGATGAAAATTAGATTTGGGGAAAAAAAGTATAACACCCTAAATCTTTGCCAATGCTCTAAATTACTACAAACATTTTAGAAGATCATATCAGGAGCTATTAAAAAAAAAAGTTTAGCTCAAACCCTATGAGTAATTCTTTTTACTTACTCAAAAGAAATTAAAATATAAAATAACCCAAGGCATAGGGCTGCTTATTACAGAATTGTTCTATAGTTAAAATAATAAATCAAATGTCTCCAATAAAGGGTTAATTAAGCAAGTTATAGAAATTATAGCCATACTTATAATTATGCATGCTTATCATACCATTTTAGTGGTCTGAAAGTACATGTATTATGAGTGAAAACAGGATAGAAGAGTTTTATACAAAATGTAAAAGCTTTAAATATTCATAAAAATAAAGACTAAATGAATGCCAAAATCAGCGTTTTTAGGGTGTTATGATTATATGGGTTATGGTAGAGCAGAGTTGTGAAAACTCCTAAGAGCAATTATCATTGTTATATTAGAAGACTCCAGTTTTATTTTTCTTATTTGCACTAAAATCATTTTCCCTTTCTCAAAATGTTTCTAAAAATGACAAATAACTATTTATTCTCGTAAATTATAACATTGACTCTAAAATGCCATTGAATGCCCCCACCAGATCGGGAGCTCCTTAGAAGACCAAAAACATTGCAAGACCTCAGTAAATACTTTTTGAAAATGAATTATAACTTAATCCAAAAATCTGTTATGAAAGTCAATGAAAATAAATAATTAAGACAGCTACAAGAGGTAGAAAGGGGGGAACATATTAAGCTGTTTTCTTTGAAACTTCACCCAATTCAGTGCTTCATTAGCTGGGGGGCATGTTTTGAGATTAGGATATACCTCAAACAGCTCTATTCTTCCTACAGTAATCTTTACTATTTTATTCATCAGGCATTTGTTGATCAGAGGACCATATTACTGCCCTGAGACCCTTGTGAAAGTTAAAAGAGGCACCATTAATATTTAATGATGAGACCCTGGTATAAACCCAGACATCTGGTCACCACTGAGCACTTTTTTTTTTTTTTTTTTGGTGCAGAAAGTGAGGTAGGCACTGAAATTAAGACATAGATCCTCCCCCAAAAGTGGTTCTCTTATTTATGGTTTATTATAAAACTACTTTCATAAATCATTTAATATTCTTCCTCTACTTACACAAATATTATGTTACGCTATGCTTATGAGCCTTCTCAAAAGTGGAAAACAATAAAATAAAACTTTTTCATTCCTAAATTCAAGGGGAAAGTGGCAGCAAAGGAACAAACAAATCAAATAAAATCTATTTCACATTAGAAGGTACGAAGTGATGGGAAAAGCAAAAGGCATTAAGAATGTAGCCAACGGATGGTGTGAATAGGAGAAACGGATTTCAATCAGAAGTTTTCCCTTGCTTATCCTAAGAGGATGTTTGATAGAGGACTTGAATAAAAGTGAGGAGTAAGCCATCTGTTTGAGAGGAAAAGCATTCCAGGCAAAAGGGAGTTCAAATGCAGAAACCCAAGGCAGGAGGCTACGAGAACACCAAACAAGCCAATGTGAGTGAAGTGGCGACAGTGTCTTATCTGTATGATTTTTCCATTTCCATTTCCATTATACCCCAAGTCAGCGTTCATCTTTCCAGACTTGTATTCTAATCCTGTTGGGTTGCCCTAATAACTAACTTCCAATTGTAGAAAATTTGGGGGGGATTTCCACAACCAAAACTGAATGTCATGTTGTAGTTGTTCTGCTGCATGTGCACTATGATTTTATAAAGTGACAGTAACCGCAGCAATTTCTTAGAACTCAAAAGATGTTTTTGAGGAGCACTTTTTCGCTGGCATTACTCTGACCATCAGTGCAGACTGACTTGGTTTTGTTTTCAGTTCCACAAACAATGCCCCCTTTTATTGCCTTCAACCAGGGCGAACTGCTCCCGCAGTCCATCCTTGGAACCCCACTCTACACAAATTTCGAACACTTGAAACATACTAAGCTCCAGCTTGATGTATTTCACTGATTACTTAAGTGATTTCCACTGGATCCTTCCCACAGGCATTTCAAATTCTGCAGCTCCAAAGCCAAACTCATTTGACCTCATTCTTCTCTTTC
The DNA here is from genome assembly GCF_036321535.1 of Camelus dromedarius. Taxonomy (NCBI): domain Eukaryota; kingdom Metazoa; phylum Chordata; class Mammalia; order Artiodactyla; family Camelidae; genus Camelus; species Camelus dromedarius. The sequence goes on from NC_087438.1 coordinate 62,700,604, forward strand.
ACCTCATCTGCCCCAGAACTTTCTTATTCCGAATTTTAGGTGGGGAAAGGCACTTACTCAGTTGTCTGAGCTACACACTCAGAAGTCAGCTTTTGCCCTCATTCTTGACTAACCTCGGCATTTAATCAACCCCCAAATCCATCAGTTCCACTTCCCAAAATGACCCCATCTACTCTTTGACATAGCATCAGCACACAACTGGGCTACTCAGCCTCCTTCGTTTTCTCCCTACGCCGAATTCTCCCCCGTTTAACCCCAACATTCAATTCAGTTTATCTTCTTTTCTACTTCCCAGGATGCAAATATGACTGGCCTCAAAAGCTTCAGTGGTTTCTGAAAACAGGCTGAACACGTTAGCAGTGCCAAGAAAGGGCCCTGCCCAGCTATCCGAACTCATTCCCAGCTACTTCTCCCTCGCCCTTTAAGCTTCAGCTGTCTTCAACTCACTTCCTTCCCACCCCATGCTCTTATCTTCTAAATTTTGAACCTGTTTTTCCATCTACTGAGGAGGCAAGCTTTGGAGAATTCTAAGCCTTACTTCAGATAATCATCTTGAAAAGCTTTTCCTGCCGCTGCTCCCTACCCCAGGGCTTCCCTTACGTTCCCAACCCGCCTTGTCTGCTCAGTAAATCTGCAGCCCTTTGGCGGCAGGCGATGTGCTTCTCCCTCTCGGTTTCCCAGAACCCACCCCAGTACCCGACACTTGTAATATTCTCGAAACGAGATTTTTTGAAACATGAAGTCAGTGCACTTTCTGTTACTAGCACTATGCTTTCAGGCTTATTTACCCCGGAGAGAGAGAGAGTGCAAAGAAAATCTTGACAGAAGAGACCACTCCCACCTCAAAGGGAAGACAGAGGAAATGATTGCTTTGGTTCTTAGAAAAGAAAAGACAGGATTGAAAGTTTGGTTTCCCACTCAGGGGCTTAGAAAAATTTTTAGAAAGAGTAAAGGCACGGGGGTGACCATGATAGGGCATATGGAAACCCCAGATAATCTGAAGTGACACCCATGACATTCAGGACAGGACTTGTCTTCTCTTTAGTATCCCCCCGGGAGCAGGGAGCAAGATGTCACCTAACCAGGTTTGTTTTGCCTGACGCTCAGCAAGCCAGAATGCTGGGACGCCAAGAATTGCAGCGAAGAGAAAGCTTATTAACGAGGAGCCCAGCAAAGAGACAGGAAGAGAACGCCTCAGCCCCGCCCCTGCCGCCGGCATCCGGCAGGGGTACTTATGGGATAACCAATAAGGCAGCAGGGCGGTCTGAGGCGTGGGGGCGTGGGGGCGTGGGGGAAGGCGATGGGAAAAGCCGCTGTAACCAGGCACCGCTGTCCTGCGCAGGTGTAACTGCGCCGCAGGCCTCTGCACTTTCAAATGTGGAGGCGCTTAGCAAGATCTGAGGGAGCAGTTTTAGGCCCCCTGACGTCAAAAGGGCATAGTGCGGACACTTATGCATGTTCAGCAGGAGGGTCAGTGATCCTATCTGTCTTAACCAGCTCAGCTTGAACTAGACCCAGTGGACCCCAAATTCCCAGAAAACAACTGGAGCAAACGTGGCCTTGTTTAGGCTCCGTGCCGCTTGGAGAACATGCAAGTCTCCTCAAGCAACAATCAAAATGAACTGGATTAGTGAAGGCAGGCTGCAGGTGAAACGGGTTTAACTAATGATTACCCATGCTTTCAAGGGCAGAACAGCACTGGTGGAAGGAAAGGTCTCAATAGATGATTCTAAAATTGCTCGTTAAATATTTATATTGAAATATGTCATCTTTATAGAGTGGCAGTAACAGACTAGGATTCCTTTAGCAAAAGAAATATAGGAGAAGTGGGAGACAAACCATAGAAGAGAAGTTCTTTTTTCATGAAATGCAAAAAGCATGAGAACAGGGATGTGAAACCATAGAAGACTCCTGTATGTGGGAAAATTTCTAGTTGAAAAATTCCAGTCACCATTTTTGGCCACGATACATGTTTGAATTCCAGGGTCCTGGTATTTTGGAAAGGTTTGTATTGTAATGGCTACAGAAGTCCCATGTATGTTTGAGTCATTTATACATACAGTTCATCATTTTCCTACCAAATAACCAATATATCTAAAAAAGAATTGAGAAAAACCAGCTACATTATGTTATAAAATATTTATGACTTATTTATGGATTTCCTTATCTATTTTAAATATCAGATGATCTAAATAAATACTCTCAATCCACACTAAAAGAAGATATATTCAATGCCAGTTTAAACCAGAACATTTGCTTTAAATTTTCCAAAATAAATTCTATAGTTTTCTACTAAAATGAAAAAGAGCTTTTTATGTGATATTCATGTGGTATTTTGCTGTTTGTTTGAAACACGTGTTATAAGTTAGAAATACAAGTTCAATTAGGAAGACTGAGAACAAGCAGCAAATGTTTTCTTCCCATCTCAACTGAAAATTACTATTAAAGACAATTTTTATTTAACTAAAGTAAAATTCAAGCAGTCTTTTACTTGAATACAGTAGTCTGACTTTTCTAATCAAACCTCATCACTTTCCTACGCCTGAAAGCTATCCTGTCATCAGCAGTTTTGTGAAAACTTTTTGTACTTTCAAAAACAACAGGTAACTTAGAGCTCACTAGAATGCTAATGGCCATTTTCTGTAGTTTTACATGGAAAAAAAAAAAACTGCTGTGCCGTCCATAAAGCAAAACAATAAAGTCTATTTGTAACACGCTTATTTCCAGTGCTCGTTCTTCAGTGTGGCCTGAGGTGAACATTTGCAATGCCATTTAAAATATTTTATTATTTATAACATTTTTCCCTCAGATATTTGAACAGATGATAAGAAGGCTTTATTTTATAGAACATTTACTGGTCTAAATAGTATGTGAGCTCAGCACAATTTGCTGTCCACTTAAAAAAAACAACATTATGTAGTATTGATGAGCTGGTTGTTCCTTACCATCTCAATCCCACTTCTCAGTAAAATCAGTCAGGAGTCTATGATTAGCCAGCAAATATGGTCAAGGTGGGTGTTGGTACCAATACCTTTGTTTTGTTGTTTTGAATAGACTTTCAGTTGTATTAGTAAAACTACAATGTGCCGTGGTTAGGGACTGAAATGCTGTACCCTCCGATTTGACACTAAATTTAACACTTCACTTTGGGAAATTTAAGTGAATAATAGAGCACAAGATATTAAGATTTTATTTAAATCATTTATGTTTTATCTAAAAGTGTTTGGCTTTTTTATTTAGCCCATTATTTGTTTGTATTATGTACATCTTTATGATGTTGAATGGTGTCAATGACATGGTTACCCAGGGTGTTTAGGAACATTATTCCAATAAAAAGATGGAGAAGAGAGCTCTCAGTTTACTTGACATATATTATCCTTGTTTAATACTTCCAACACTCCCTAAGTACTTACTAGTTTAACATTTACGAAGGATAAAAAAGGGAACATGTAGAGAAGTTAAATGATTTACCCATGGAAGCTGGTTGTGTCCAAATACAGAGACCTGGTTTTTAACCTCCACATCATGTGCTTCCACTGGCTCTTTTCAATTTGGTTTTTTTCTGTCTCAATTCTAGTTCGTCTTTGTGGCTTTCTTTGGTTCCTATCAAGATAGACTCTACCATTCAGAATCAGCATGCAAAAGTCAACAAACTGTCCGTGTGAGAAGACACCTACTCAGACCCAAAGTCCTGACCCAAATGAGCAGATGAATTGTGAGATCAAAGCAGAATTTTCCTTTTTACTACAGTGGAAGGAGTTGTCTTACCAAATATTTTCGTGCTTTTCTTTGTCATTATTTCTATCAGTTCAGTTACTGCACTGCTGCTTGAAGCAAAAGCTGAAGTCAAGAGAAATGCCAAAGGCAAGGACCACTTTTCGGTGACAAAGAGATGGGAGCAGTGATGCTTCTCTTGTAGTCCATGGCCGGGCCCCAAGCCAGGACAGCACCTCTGGATGCTCAGGACGGCAACTGAGCCTGCCCGGATGTTGAAAGCTTTCACTTAGCTTGTCATCCTGGAGTGCGTGCTTCCACTCTGAGTATCGGCAAGAGGGAAAGAATTAGTAAGTACAGCCAACTGCCAGGAACTTTTCATTGCCTCAACTGGATGACTATTTTTCAACTGGATGACTTTTATTTTTCCATTTTTTAATTGCTTTGTCTGTATTGCCCCTTTTCTCATGGCAGTTTCTGAATACCACTTTGGAGAGTCTTTTATGACAGAACCACAGAGATCTCAAGCTAAGTAGGCAAGCCTAGATCTAACAGCCCCTCGCTGCTTTCCTCCTCACTAATAGGTCTGCTTGCTTATCTCGCTGCTACGATACCAGGACTGATACGGATGCTTATGGAGCGAAAACTGGGAGTGAAAAAAGAAAAGCAGACACAAACAATTCCTTGTCAGAACTCTGTTTGATAACTCACCAACTTGCACACACATTAGGCAACCAGACAGCCTATGACGGTGAAGAGTGCCATCGGCAAAGTGAGAAATGGCGAAGACTGTCTCCTGCACTCGCTCGGCCAGCTGTGAAATGTTCTCCAGCAGGAAAAAGTAGGTAATCTCAGCCACTCACTTTTTATTCACAGAGATGCAGGAATGGATTTGATCAGGTCTGTGGAGTGCTTTGAGGCCTCTGGAATAAAGGCATTCTACAAATAGAGATTTCTCTGTATAGTTGTGTGTGTGTGGGTGTGGATGTGGATGTGGATGTGGGTGTAGATGTGGGTGTACTCTTTCTCGAGTAATAGAGCGGAAAGGGAGCATTTCCTACATGATCCGTAGGTACATTTCAGAGTCTCCGTATGTTGTGTGCTCATATATCTAAACATTTTTTTTACAGGTAAGCTGCTTTCCGTCTGATGAAAAATGTCTCTTGGCTGCATCGCGGTCTTAAATATCCATGGTACAAACTGGCAGCTTAGTGCTTTTCATTCAGTATCCAGCAGACGAGCAAATCCCAGGGCTGAGCTATTGATCCAGCTGAACTCACAAGCAGTATGTCCTTATTCTTCTGGCTCAGCAGCCTTGGACGTAGTATACAAAATAATTTGCTGCATTCTTCAAAGCGGTTTTCCCTTGGGGTAGAAAAAAAACACAGTTGGAAAAATGCATAGCTATTTCAGTGCATTCCACAACAAAAGAAACATTTTAAAGAAGTTTACTGATATAAAGAAGCCTGCTTGTTTTGTTTATGTTTGCTGTTGCTTTTGTTTTATTGTATTTTGTGAATATTTCCATGAAAAGGCCAACAGGGTTAAAACTCTAATCAAAATCCTTTCAAAACGATTTTAACCTGCCCACCAGAAGCTAACCGCTTACTGTTTTATCACTCAGGGTTTAGGGAAAAGACTTAATTTCAAATCAGCTTTTATTAATGTTCTTTGTGACACTATTATTTGTATCTTTACTTTTTATTCATTTTCCTAATTCACGTATCATAGTATTCTGAAGATACGAAGCAGTATTTTTTCTGTTTCACATGAAAGCAAAGAAGGAGGGAGACGATGGAGAAACAGTTGGTGGTCCCCACTGCAAAGAAGGAGCATGTCAAGGTCCTTATTTTCTAGCTACTCTCTTTTAGAGACACTGGATTCACATGCTCAGGAAGATGACCTGGACATTCAGTCCAGTGAAGCCAGTTAGCCTTTGAATTCAAATCAGAGCCTGGCCAAGACTCACAGACTAAGTGATCAGCGCTGGTCTCCCTAGGGCTCAGTTTCTTCACCTATAAAGTGACCCTACATCATAAAGTCAGCGTGAGATTCAGGTCAAAAAAGAAATGTATTGAAGGCATTTAGCACAACGCTGGAAGAGAGGAAGCACTCAAAAATAAGTCCTTAATCTTATAAACAGTAGCATAATGGTAGAGTCATGTGGACACAAAACTATAGATCAAACTCAAACAAGTCAAACTCTTAAGAAAATTGTTTACTGCCTAGCACGTGGCAGGCACTGTCTAAGACGTTGTACTAGGCACTGGGGGATACTAATTAAGAAGAATAAGGTTTGGTGTCTGCCCTAAAGAACTGTCTAGTTAAAATGATACATGGGAAATGTATGTAACACAAGACAATTAAGTATCAAATGAATAATAAAGGCAATCAAATTGGAGGTTGAAAAGATAGAGCTCATCGACTAGAATAGTAATAGCATTCATTATCTGATAAAAAGGCAGAACCAGGAATAAATATGTGTGTATACATATATAAAATATATTTAGAGTGAGAGATGATTTCTTCAATATTTTTATTCACAACTTCTCACACCCATACAACAAAGATAAACGGTAAACTGTCAGAAAACACAACCACTTCACCATTATCTAGATATTAAGGAATTCTAGGAAATCAGTTTCTATTTGATGTGCTTTAAAAGCCAATCATAAAAAGAGTTAGTAAAGCAAGACTTTGAGTAGCCTCAGAAGCCCAGGGTCAGGTATTGCCTTCCAGCTACTTCTGGGAAATTAATTAGGCCAAGAAAGCATCTATCAATAAGAAATGGGGGAAGTGGAGTTCTTTTTAAACAAAAGCAACAATTGGGCTATAATTGTATAATCAATAGCCTCTTTTAGCAGGTAAATGGACAGTGCTCAGAGACTCAAAGTGAGGAAGATTTTATATATATGAAGAATGAAAGAATGATTGGCTAATAACCATCTTGGTGATCACATCAAGTAGGTGTTAATAAATTAAGACAATATTATTAGCTTTTTAAAATTATTATACATAACTTGGTTGAGTTTCAGGGCCCAAAGATAAATTTATACTCAGAATGTTCATACCTATTGCTCAGTCCCCTATCTTGCTGGTGTTATCTCATATTGGTGAGATTTGAAAGTAAAAACTACTTAAAAAGAGATCTATATAGAATTAAATTTTATTATTTTAGATTTACTTGCATTTTCATTAATTTAACAAATGTTTGAGGAGCTGAGGACACCACTATGCAAGAAACACGTATATAGAAATAAACCAATGCATGTAATAAGTTATAAATTACATATTATATAAGAATTGTTAAGTAATGAAAAAGAGCTTTTAAAAAATGAAACAGAATGCTACATGGATAGACGTTCTTTTTAAAACTCTCCAAGGAGGTAAACTTTGATGAGAGACTTCAGTGGAATGATACGGTGAACAACGCACGCACAGGCAAGGGGACAATCGTTCTAAGAGGAAGAGACAGGAAGTGCCAGGCCTTGATGCTAATGTGGATTCCAGTTACTTTACAAACAGACAAAGGCCAGCGTGTCTAGATGTACAGAGAGGGCTAGCGACTTACCTGAAATTGTGCTCTAAGTTTTGAATCTGAGAATTTTAATTTTTATCTCTACACGTGATTAACTTAGTTTTATGTACCCCCCAAACTATCAATAGCTGTGTTCTGTTAGAACACAGAAAAAAGAAGGTGAAATTAAAGTAATCCCAGGAACCTGGCCCTGTTAAAAGCAGAAGCAAGCAACAGTCAACAAACACAACAAACTGCAGAAGTAAACCTGCAGTGTCTTAAGCTACTTGGAATTACTGAGTACAGAATATTTATATCCTACAAGACTCCAGGGTCAGAATAATTTTCCAGAGAGTTCTTTAAACTTCAAGAAAGAAATAATTCCCAAACTAGCAACACTATTTCAAAGCACATTTTTAAAAATGCTGCTTAATTACAAAAATCCAATTTTTAAAAATCACACAAAAATTAGAACTACATAACAGGAATAGTAAATAGGTGGTTTCAGTTTGTGTCTCTTGATAGTTGCAGCCTGAATGACATGCTGAAAATGATTCCAAGACTTCATCTGGTTTATTAAGCAATGTCTGCTATAATTTTATAATGATAAAATCAAAGAGTAACAAAAATTTTCAACAAATATAATAGAGGGTTAATATCCTTAATATGCGGAGACCTCTTTCAAACCAACAGTCAAAGCTCTAACACCTCTATGGGAAAGAAAAAATGGGCAAATTGTATGCAATAGAATCTAAAGAAGCAGAAATGTAAGTGACCAATTAGCATAAGAAATATTTAATTTCTCTACTAGGGAAAGAAAAATTAAATCAACTGTGAAACTCTGTAGTAGCTTTGCAGATGAACAAGAAAAAAGGAAAAAAAATCACTCCTCATGCTGAGTGATTAGTGAAATAACCATGACCTGGTGGCATAAAATATTTTCTTAGGGAGTTTCAGCTCTCTCATAAATGTATGTCTCTTACCAAATCAGTCTTCTCTACATAATAAAGAGAAGTGCTCCACAACTTTATCATTATGCAGAAGAAAATTAATTTAATGTGACTTCTATCAGTCTTTTAGTCTATTTTGAGTAAAGATTTAATTATATTATCTGGGTTATTTTCAAATATTTAGATGATGAATTTTTACAAATTCATTAGAAATGAAAAATCTAAGAGAAATCTTTGTTTCTTTATCCCAATTGATATAGTAGTGATTTCTCAAAATGAGACCCAGTGATGACATGGGGTTACCTCCAGACCTATTTGAGCCTAGGAATCTGAATTTGTAACCAACCCCCAGGAACTGCTGATGCACACAAATTTGAGACTCACTGACTCAGTGGGAAGCAAACAGAAGAATTAATCCAGACCAGCACACATCAGGAGTGATAGACGTGCCTCAGAAACACGCACTTGCAAAGCAGCAGCCATGGGAGGTGAGGCACTGCCACTTACCAGCGCCCTTAGAAAATCAGCCCGGGATCCCAGAGAGTAGCCTCCAAGAACAGAACTTATGCTGGACCTTGGCAGCTGATGCCCCAGACGGTCCTATGCACTGGGGCTGATTTGGATGCAGCAGGACAGCTCCAGCCGGAGAGCAGCCACCAGCCCAACCTGGTCAGGCTGCAGGAGACCACAGCTCCACTTGCCCAGGGCCATTTCCATTACGGCCCCCCTTCAGGTCAGCACACACACACCGTGGCCTCAGCCTTTTGCCTTATTCTATCAAAAGTTACAACGGATCCAATTTTCTGAACCTCTGCTTATTGCTGTATCTTCCCATCCTCCTCAGTGATCATGACTTGCATTGTCAATACAAGATGAGTCTGTATTCAAACTCCACAGTACGGAATAAAGAACGAAGTCAGACTTAAAAAAGAGAAAACTACACAGGAGAATCTTTTCCTTGCAGTCATAGACAGGGGCATGGAGAATACGGTATCTGGCATGATGTGGGTCTCTGACGGCAATAAAGTGTAACTGAGAGTCTGTCAGCCTGGTTGTGGTCTGTTTGTTCACACTCTGGGTCAGTTTCATGAAAGGGGAAAAGAGAACTGTATTTTTCCATTTGTAGAGCTGTAAAAAGGAAATGACATTTTTATTTGTTATATGAATAGTTTTCAATTGCTTCTTAGTCTCTTTGAAGCCAGTTTTTAAAAATATTTCTAAGAACGTTAATAAATTTTCTTAAGTAACAAATTGTGCTTTTATCGACATTTCCAGTTTTTTCAATATACAAAGAGGACAAGCAAAATCACTTCAGCGTGTCTGTAAAAGCCCAAATGTAAACAAAAAGTAAATACGAATGCCAGGAGTCTGTTAAAATTCCACAAATGTGTCCTCTACCCGCTCTTCTTTGCTTGAATTGCGTTCTTTGTGTCCCCGTTTCCCCAGCCTTGGCCAAGTGCACTTTGTCTCTCACCAGTGCCCTGAAGATGATGATACAGTGGTGTGCATTCATCGCGGTGGCATGTGCAGAACTACGGTTCAAGGTCCCTCCGTTGTTTCCTTGGGGCATCTTTTCCAGGGAGTGAGTTGTACTTGTCCTTAGGGATGGGCACTACAGAACTTTGCCCCTCTCAATGGCTACAAGTCTCTTTCATCCAAGATTTTTTTAATGTAACTGTTTCTCTTATTTATAGTATAGACAGAGTGTGTCATCGTATAATCCATTTTAAATAGTACATTAGAAAAAAAGGATAATATTATCCTTGTCCCCCACCCCCCACCCTCGCTAAGATGTTCATAGCTTTGGAGAGTTTGGCTGGTATTTACTTTTATTATAATTTGTATGAAGGGGAAATTAAATTTAGAATCTGTATGAATGATAAAGTAATTCCAAATAGCTGTTGTATCCGTATTCATCACTGATCACTAAATGGTACTGATTATAAACATACTGGGAGACTATCAGGAAGGCACTGTTGATTTACTTTACATAGATAAACAAGCCACATAAAAAATGAAAGCACAATGCTTACTGAATTGTAAGTGATTAAACATTAATGACTGAAAAGCTTAGTCAAACACTGAAAGTCTTAATGTCTTTCCCAGTACATCATGTTGAGTGTCAACAGATAAAACAGAATGCCAATATTAGTTGGAATGTTCTTGAAAAGAGTTAAGCTTTGTCAATAGCTATAAATGTACATGTGCCAATATCTCAGAATCTATCAATCTCCACACACTGCTTGTAGAGGCTCCGTTAGTCTGACCATACCAAAAATATTCTGGTACTGGTTGGCATTGAAAATAAGTCTGGAAATAATTTTATATTCACTTATTTGTTTCCTTTGCACCATCTGTATGGATTTTGGTATTGACATAGTCAAATATTTATTATCTACACTAAAAGAAGGTTGAGATAGAATGAATAAATCAAATCTTCGTTTCCTTTTCTTTTTGTTTTTTTCCTTCATAGCCTCTTTATCAAGTGGAAACCTGTATTAAAAGCAAGTTTACACCGCTATCTGTCATATATCAAATAATTATTAAAAAGGAGGCACAGAAACAGTCATACATCCTGTTTTTTGTAATCTCAGGGAAGTCCCCAAACTCTGTCTTCAGCCACTTTGGACAATCACCTTTCAGGAACAAAATATAAGAAATCAGGACAGGTGGCATTGTATTCCCAAAGCTCTGTTGTGTTCACTGACCCACTCCTATCATGGATGAATGTGTTGCCTTATCTGACAAAAAAGGCTGGTTGATCCGGCTATTGAAAGATCATTTCATTAGCTTCAAAATAACCCTTTCACACAAGGACCCAGGGGAACAGAATATTCCCCACCAACGTGGGAAATTACTACTAGTAGAAGGCTGTTCAGCAAATCAAGAGTGTCACCAAAAATCTACCGAGGGAGAGTTTAGATGTTGCAAAGCACGTTTTGGGTATAATTGGGAATTAAAAATGGATCAGGTGTGAGATGATAGTCGAGATTTTTTTTAGGTTTATTAGTTATGATAATGTTGTTCTGAAAGTAAGAAGATGCTTTTGACTTTTAGAGCGGGATGTTCTATTATCTGCGTAATATTTGGTCTCTCTCCCCCAACCACCCTTCCACCCCATTTCATAGAAGAGTCATCAAATCTTTGCTTTCAATCACCATGTCCATTTAACTGTAGATGTATTTTGGTGACTGCATTTAAATACTCATACATCTAACTAACATTAATTTTGGCTTCACACAAGAGAAATACTGCACTTGACATCCAAAGATCTGGGTTCAAATCTTCGCTCTGTTAAGTCATATGACCTTTTAAAAAGAAATCACTTAACCTGTTTGGATTAGTTATTACTGCTTTAAAGTAGGATCTTTCTCTTGTCAATTACTTTGTTATTTTGAAGCATCAAATTAGCAGTAAATTTAAAAATTCTTGATGAACTGTGTCACATCCACATGTGGTCTTATTGAGAAGTTCCTATAACCCTAGGAAGATGCAGATAAGAAATGCAAATAGGGGGTAAAGTTTACATGCAGGGTCCATGGAGTAGAATAACTTCAACAACTGATACTACAGTTCTTTTGAGGGACAAGGCTGTATTCTTATGGGAAGGTGCAAATTGTACATCTGAAATACGTGTAGTTCACTGTACAGGAACCATACTATAACAAAGGTATTTTAAAAGTAAATAAAGAGGATAAAGACATCCTAGCAAGTGTATTCCCCTTCAAATGAATACCAATTTTGCATTGTAGGAACTTAAAAGTCACCCAAACTCTCCATTCCTACCTTTTTTTATTCAAAAGATCTAACTTTATTATTTTATTCAGTAAGTCGAAAAAATTTTACTTCGGTGCTACCGTGTGCCAAATACAGGGCAAGATACTGAGCTTAAAAAACTGAGCAGAACACTGTCCCGTCCCTCACAGAGCTTATGTGTCAGCGAAAGGGCTTGCTGTCTTGCTTTCCGATGTATCTTGGGCTCCCAAGCACCACTTCCTGAAAAAACATTAATCTCTGAAAGTACGCTCTGACTTCTGTTACAAATTTATGATGGACCAGGGAGGTTTTTATTTAATTCCATTCTCATCGTACTGACCAGTATTTCTTGGGCATTAAAAAAAAGGACCACCTTCTAAAGACAACTTGAATTTTATTCTATTTTTTCACTTCTGGTAGTAAAATACAGTTTGAGATGAGCCTACAGAAACATAAGAAGTCTCATCTAAGTCATTAGGAAAGACTTTGAAATGCGATTGCTGAGGATGCAAAAGTTTACAGGGAGGATGATTATAATTAAGCTTTCTTAGCTGATATGCGTACAGTACAAGAACACAGTAAACTACGATCTCAGGAATCTGTATTCTCTATAATTATACTTCTCATGATAAATAAGTAAATTGGCATTCCAATTTTTGGAGAGGAGTCCCTGCTCTGAGAACTGTAGAGTCTAATTTAGTGTTTCTTAATCTCTTTTGGATTATGGAATTCTGAGACACACAAAATAGCTGTGGGTCTTTCTACAGAAGAGTGCACATATGGACTGACACTCTTTTTTTTTTTTTTTTAAGTAGATCAGGGGATTTTTCAACTCCTATTCAAGTTAGTGGAGGAAACAATTAAGTTCACTAATGATTACAGTAAGTGCTATTACTTTCAAGACCATGATATTTATAGGACTTGAAGTAAATTACTCACATTTTAAGGTCTTGGACCGCTTTGTGATGACTATAGAGATATGAATTGAAAATGTGTTTTAAAAAAATTAAAAAGCCAATCAAGAAGGAAGAGAGGATTTTGAGGTACTTAAGGGCCAGGACAGTCTTTTTTATGTTATATTCCTAGAGCCAAAAGCAATCCCTGGCATATGTATGGTAGATGCAAAATAACCTTTGTTGTAAAAAGCAAAGGTCATGGATAAGCCAGCAAGTAAATGTTCATCTTCACAGTTCTTTGTCTGATGCTAAATGGTTCTTCTAATACTTCTAAGACAAAGACTCCCCACTAGATTCACCCCTGGCATCCCCAACCGCCTCTGGCAGCGTCTGAGTAGCCTTTGCATTTCTGCTGGTGGTAAGGATCAATCCCGTGGCCATTAGACGATGATCTCTTTTGTTTTAAGACAAAATGTTAGAGCTTAAGTATCGCTGTAAAATGAAATAATACCTTTGGCACTGCATTTAAAATAACAACCTGCCTAAAGGCAAAATCCTCTTTCGCTCATCACACAGTGATGAATCTTTATTTCACATTCTGCACTCGTTGGGCGAGCAGCCCCATCGCCAGGCACTGTGAGAGAGAAACCTGAGAAGAGAATGAGGGCAGAACCTGGGAGAGACCGGCAGTGCGGGAACCATCTGTTGCTGTGGGTGCAAAGCAAATTTGGCCCAAAGCACAGTCGTTAAATATACAGTGTGTTGATGAAGTTGGTGAAGAGGGACAGAATACTGCATTTTGATATTTTAAAGATAATCCTCTCTTCATCCAAATATTTTGATTTTAAAAAACCAGTCTTACAAAGAGGAGAGTTTTGCCTTTTCAGACATACTATTTTGGGGATGTCAGAGGAAATCTACATCGTATTAGTCTGAAGATTAGACACCTATATTTTACTGATATATTTGAACAAATACTGAAAAAAAATACCCTGAATTCTTTGAAATCTTGTGTTACTTAGAATTAAGAGACTTTGGCTTTAAATATGTGTTAAAGAAATATTTCAAAAGTACGATACATCTTGTAGCATGTTCCCTTAAACTTAGTTGGAGAAATGTTTACATAGGATTATTCACTTTGCAGCGATGTGGAAAAGCTAATACCTTGTGGAAAGTTGTCCAGACCCCCACTACCACCAACAGAACAGGTTCGACTTTTCAATTATGTTATAGTAGGGTATAAGATAGCAGTTCTTGGGCTGTTGTGAATAAGTACCAGAAATAAAGTTTTTTAACACCAGTTAGAATATATATATATATATATATAGAGGGAGAGAGAGAGAGAGAGAGAGAGCCCTAAGATCAGATAGTCTTCCATGAATCATAGCAAAATATAAAAGAAAGAAAGAAAGAAATCCTGAGTTTAAAATAACCATCTGTATAATAATATGATTGAGGATAAGCAGATGTTTTGCTACATTAAACAAGGTCTTAAAAGCTTACACTAGAGGTTAATAAACTAGGGTCAGTGATCCAAATCTGACCCATGGCCTGTTTCTGTATGGCCCTCAAGCTAAGGATGGTTTTTAAAATTTTAAAGGGTTGTAAAACAAAACAAAGAGAAATATATGAGAGAGACCATATGTAGCTCCCAAAGCCTAAAATATTTATTACCTGGCCATTTACAGAAATACTTTGCCAACCCTAGATTTAGATTCTAGTGTACTAATGGCTAGCCTTAATGTGCAAATTTGGATTCAGTTGGAAATGTCACATTATTACACTAAAGATAGTTCTCTTCTGCGGCCGTCAATTTGTACCATTTTAGAGGCTGAAAAGATAGTAAATTTCCCTACCAACAAATCACATGCTCAAATTTCTACTTAATTTAAATCACACTAACCAGATTTGCCTTCCTGATCAAATTAATGCTTTAGGAATGAAGTTGTCCTATAATTTTTGTATTGACCAATTTTTGGACATAATTTGAAGGACCATGGATGTGAGGGGAAAGCACCAAAAAATTCTTATACCCAACTGTAATATTCTTTCCTATGAATTCTTCAGAAAAAGCCCTATCTGTCCACATGTTTTTGAATATGTGGCTTCACATAAGGATATGTGGATATTTCAATCTAAGAAATTTTCAAATATATTTATTTAATAACATAAAATCCTTTTAATAAGCTTACCTATCTTATGAACTAACTATATTGTTCACAGACTTCAAGCTCAATTAATATAACTTGATCATTAACATTATTACTATAATTGATATTCTTTTCAAATTATATGCATGAAAATTTATTATGGTAGATTTCATAAAACATAAATATCTGGCCACGAGTAGTTAAAGATCTCCAAATTATAAGCCAATAACATATTCCAGAATGGTCTTTTATATTAAATTGGAATTAATAAAATAATTTTAACAACATTATTTTTCTCTTTTAAACACCAAGTCATGCTTATTTCTTATAATTGGAGATAACTAATTGAGGTTATATCTCTGAACAATAAAAGTGATGTAGAGTGTGATATTTGTGCCATGAAAGAGAATTTAATTAGAATGTTTTCACAAACCAAAGAAAAAAGAAGCATTTTTTTCTTAAAGTGTATTTGACAACTTTTACAACAATCAAGAGAAACAAACTTGCATGTTGATAAGTGCAATTCATGTGAATAAGGAGGTTCTCCTCTATTTAAGCCTCTATTAATAAGTGGACTATTTTCTACCCACTGTAATTTTAATTTGAGGTGTTCACACCGATATCTGGGATCCCCTGAGAAATGGTAACAATAACCAGATCAAATACCTCGGTATTTCTAAGTTTTTGAGTAATGAATTACTGCTGTTTTACTTAGGAAAAAATATATTTGTTGGTAGTCTATTTTTAAATCTTTGCCAAACTCTCTACATCAAACAAGGTCAAGCCACAAATAATGCCCCAAATCAACTTAAGATCAAGTAAAGATCAATGACGTGTAATGCAGATTTGAAAGGATGTGGGTCAAGGTAAAATCTGCAAGATTTTGTTCTTCATTATTTTAAAATGAATGCACATCTTCTGTGTGTAAAACAGCCCAAAGCAGTCTCTTTGAAATCATCTATTCCGAAAGATACAATACCTCAAAACAACAAGCCTGTGACATCTGTGATACAGGAGACATGCAGAAGTCATTAAGGGTATCCCGAGGGGCTTCCAACAGTTGCTTCACTTTAGGGTGGGTGTGAGAAGGTTTAAAATTAAATTACTTTAAAATAAAGTTAGAGCACTGAGCAATTTCCTGCTTTTGACTCAGTAGGGTTTCCCGTGAGAAAAGAAAGTAGGCAAAAAGCTCAGACAGACAGACAAACATATTTACCCCTAGGTGGAAGGTACAAATTAAATTAGCCTGCTACAAAAGGGAGATGTTTTCTCCTTCTGTTCAGATGTCATGGTAGTGAGGAAACATAGTCTGGGGCCAAGAAAAATGGCACAAATGCATTCATCGGAGCTACCATTCATCCTGATCCAAGGTCTAAACAGAACACATAAAAGAACAGCACTGTTGAAGGACTTCCTCTCCCTAGTTACCAAGTTGAGGCTTGCAAAGGAATATGGGAGCAGGGGGTGGGGTTCTTTCCAGAATGTTTCAATGTTGTTGGAAGTGTCAGAGGATGTTATGGAGTTAATGACTGAGTCTGAAATCACATCAGTATAATTTGATTCCATATTTCATAGAAAGAGCTGTATTTTATGGTACACAGTATGGTGTGTTTAAAGGTACATTGTGAACTTTCTTTCCCTCTGTAGCTGGAAACCAATATAGGCATTTCCAAAGAGTCAAGTATCTATTATAGTGCCTCATTAATATGCATGTTTTTGGCACTCAGTTTGGTTCAGCTGGTATGCTTTCCAGTATCTCATTCTTTATTTATATGAGACTAGGAGGTGTGACCTATGGAGCCAGTTGGCTGTCATGAATTGGAATATTCATTAAGCCTCATGAATTATGCATTAGACTACTTATAATACTGAGATCCACATTTGATCTAGCCAGAACTCTCAACTGCTTCCCATTCGATGGAATGATTCACATTTTGGTCAAACTATATATGTGTTCCATACACTGCAGAAGGAGGAATTGTGTATTTGCTACCCAAAATCGCTTGGAGATTTTGCAACTCGTGTCTGACTAAGTTGGTTTCACATTTTTTGCGTGTTTGAAGGGCACAGCAGACATGGTTCTCCTCTGGCAAACTAGGTTTGAGTAGCATCCTTCTCCAGGCTGATTACTGTTGCCATCCATTACTGCCCTTGCCTATAAAAGTCACCAATGACTGGTGAGCTGCCTGGATTACAAAAGATAATGTGGCTATCTCCTGGTGGTCCACACATAAAAGCGAGCTAAATATAAAGGAAATGGAGAGTGCTTTTAAGAATTTAGCTTCTCTTATCTGAAATAAGGAAATCTTTCTAGTGATAATCTTATCATTTTGCTGCTTTTTTTAGGGATAGGTATATCCAGGCCACATAAAATCTAATTTATAGATTTTGCTGATATTATAGGATTTTGTCAGAATTCATATAGTTAGGCATTAAATATCTTAATTTTTTAAATATATGCATCAATATTAAATTTATGCCTTATTTACATCCACACTCTTTGAAATAAAAAGAAAAAAAACTGAAAAGATCAACTGGTAAACATTAATATAATCTCTTGAACATATATTGGCAAATTCAAGTGCCAAAGGCATTTCACTTTTTAGATTCTTAGTACAAGTTGCTCAGGTTAAAACTTCCCCCCTCCATAATCTATTCTTCAGTAAAAATAAGATTTTATAGAGCATCAATCTCAAACCTTTAATCATCCACTTAAAAAATTTCTGCTCTTCCTTTTTGAATGTAGACCTACCTTAGAAGGAGCTTATATCCAGGGGAATAATTATTATCAGTGAAAGTCTAAGCTGTAATTTGAATTTAGTCCATTCTGTTTGCTATATTCTGGAAGACTAGACTAAAGAATCTAAAGCCAGCTCTACAAAAGGTCATGGGTGAGTCCTGGGTAAAATAGCATTGTTTACAGATTTTTTTAGTGAAGAGATTAGCTGTCATTTATTTTCACATACCTAACTGAGGGGCTTTAGTGGTTCCCAGCAAGACTGTGTTCTCTTCTCTTTCTTAGCCTGTCACATCCTTGTCAGTTTCAATAAAATTACTTACCTGAATTATGCAAATGAGTTTTTGTTATGTCCAGCTCCCATCATTGTTCATCTCCACTACAGCTGAAAATTCTAGCAGACCCCTTGCTTACACTGTCTGATTCCAGGACTCCTTAGGTCAAGACCTTTCAACCTCAGAGCTTGACTTATGCCACAACCATTTGACAAATCGCCCAGACCCTCACAAAAGCCGGCTGAGCTCCAGAGTAGCTGCTCTCTCTATACACCACTGTTTCTCTGTTTTGACATTTCCTTCTCACTTTTCCTCTCAGTAATTAGACAAAGGGAGAAAAAGACATTTGTGTTTAAAGAATGCTTTCATTTAGGACTGTGATAAATGGCTCCCCTTTCCAAGAAGCTGCAATCCCACTGCAGGACAGAAGGTTCCTTCACAAGGGGGCCTGGACAGCGGAGGCCGCCCACCAAAGCCTTCCCGGACATCAGCTTTGCCTCCAAAGAGCCTGCAGACAGTGTCCACTGATCTTATCTGTATTTTCAGTAAAACTGGACAAGGGAAAATGTAGCATGAACTTCCCATATTAAAATTATCATGGTTGTAAATACAAGGACGCTAGTTTATAATCTGTGTTTCTGGGAATGTTTGGTGTTGGAAAAAAGACTTGGAACAAAAAAGCACTGTGATTTTCTTCAGTCATCTTAGTACCATTAATGAGTCTCTGTTCAAGAGACTGAACTCCCCCCTACTCCCCAGAATGTTCCATATATCATCTTGAAAAAGAATGAATTAATAAAACTATCGGGGATCTGCCATTTTAGTGGCCCCTGACAAATTTTAAATATTTGTGGAGAAGTTTGATCATGTTGTTTTGAAAATAAAATGCAACTCTTATGATGGCGCAAAAGAAAAAACTGGCATTGTAATAAAAAAAATTTAATAGAGGGTAATTTATGTCAACTATGTTTTTATAAGCTTCTTCAGAGTAATGAGTTAATGTTTATTCTTTCATTGGGGAGGAAAGATTGCCAAAGAGGCAAAATGACTGAAACTGCATGTGACTCAATATTTGAGAGTTTCGATGAAGAATGAGCATGTTCCTGTTCATGCTATGGTTAACCTGTCACCTTTGCTCACGGTAGTGCATTAATTAGAGAACTGCCAAATGACATTCCCAAAAGAGGCAAATCACCTCTATGGTCTGGTATCACACTTGGATTAATAAACCAACAAAGCTACCTGTGAAGTGTAAGTTATGACCCATACTTTTATTCCCAAGTTAGTTGAAAAAGGGGAAAATTGGGGATTTAAAAAAAAATACTCATCAGAAGTTGTCATATGACATTTGTCTGATTTATCGAGCACTAAGTTTAGACTCAAGTTATTCCTGTGAAATTATGACACTTTAAATATTTGCAAGAAAGCATTACTCTTATTTTATATTGATTTTGGTAATTAATAGATCTTACAAATAGCTCCTGCTAATGGGTTTGAAATAACACTTCTTTTAATAAAATGAAATCTGGCACATGATTTGAAAGAGCCAATGTTGATTTGGGTAAGCAAACTATTTGTGGTCACTCCGTTTTCCTTGTGTTTGGCTGTGGGAGCTAAAACAATGTAAGTGAATAAACATGCCAGAGCTTCTATCTCCAAAATCAAAACAAAGCCAAAGGAGGAATCAATTTCATTTGGATTTTTATTGAAATCTTTGTGAGGGAACAGGGTCTTTAGATGTTTCCCATGTAAAAGGCACTAGACCAGGGAGCCTGATATGCTTGAAATAATGTACCCTGAGGCCTCGAGGCCGAGGTGCATTCCGCTCCAGAGGTCCTTTCCCGCTTGCGGGAATGCATTTAGTGAGAAAGGGAAACCATGGGAACTCCTTTGGTAAACCTTTAACTAACACTGTATATGCTTAGTTTATGGTTTCTGTTTATTTCGTGGATAGAATAGGGCAGAGGGGAACCTGCCAGTGCATAATTGAAAGTACCAGTAAAACCTTACAGATCTGGTGTTTCAGGAGGAGTATTGCGTAATGTGAAAGGGACTTCATTGTCTTCGACAAATATAAAGTAATATTAGACATATTAGTTCTCATTATGGTACCAAAAACTCTAGAACTGTAAGTGTAAGATTTTCCCTAACTGGAACTGAATTGTGTTACTATATGAAGATTTCTAAAGATTTCTGGGACTTCTCATTTGACTATATTTTGTGTGCTCCAGTATCAATATACTCAAGTCTTTAAAGTTTGGTCTATTTATTTTTAGTGACCTATTATATGCTCCCATTTCAGTTTTGTCAACAAAATATTCTGTTTTTTAATTGAAGTATAGTCCATTGAAAGTGTTGTGAGAACATAGGTAAAACATTCTCTGATATAAATCATAGCAAAGTTTTCCTAAGGCAGTCTACTGAGGCAATAGAAATAAAAGCAAAAATAAACAAATGAGGTCTAATTAAACTTAAAAGCTTTTGCATAGCAAAGGAAACCATAAATAAAGCGGAAGGGCAACCAATAGAATGGGAGAAAATATTTGCAGATGGTGCAACTGACAAGAGCTTAATTTCCAGAATATACAAACAGCTAATACAACTTAGTAACAAAAAACTAAAAATGGGCAGAAGACCTAAACAAATATTTCTCCAGTGAAGATATACAAATGGCCAATAGGCACATGAAAAAATGCTCAATATTGCTAATTACCAGAGAAATGCAAATCAAAACTACACTGAGGTTATCACCTCACACTAGTCAAGGTGCTCACAATGTATCTTTATTTTTAAAGCAAATGTGTCTGCTTTTTCTGACAGATCATACTCAATCAAATGATGATTTTCTCTCTCAATTTCAAAGAATGAAAATCTGGTTTAATCAGGTTACATTTATTTACTCACTAACATGCCACTTCCTCAAAGGTAGTGATAATACACTTTTTCTTAAGCATCTCATAAACACTCAGGAAATGTTTGTTGACAGATTAATTTTTATTGAGCAACTATTATGTGTTATTCACTTCTGCTCCTAGGAAGCTCACAGCCTGAAAATACAAATAAAAATAATACTTAAAATAACCATAAAACAAAGAAGAAAGCCCAAAGACTACTATGTGGGCAATGGTATAGGACTTCAGAGGAAGTGAAGGACTACTTTCAGTCATGGTTATTGGTGGGTAGGAAATGTATCTATCATTGACTACGAAGAAATGTACTTATTAAATTTGATTCATTAGTCAAAAGAAATAATTTTCTAGTCTTCATAGTTAAAAGGCTCTTCTACAGTTTTAGTCAAATATTTTATAATTCTGAACAACTACTTGTGTGACAGAATTTTTATAGAAGTTGAAAATTTCCTTACCTAATTTCAAAAAGCTTATTCCTCATTAATCAGTCAGAAAGTGATTAAAGAAAGTGTTTAATCTATAGCTATGTTTCCATCATCTTTTTTCTTATCCTGTCCTATCCAGTAATTAGTTGTACAGAAAAACCAAAAAAAAAAAAGTTCTTGCTGGAGTTATCATAGCTGAGTAGGACATGACCTCTTTATGAAAATATATAGTCTGAAATAAACTGCATTTGATTTTGAAACTTAACTATGATAATGATTTCTAATTTCTGTTCAAGAATGGAAAATTATGCAATCCAATTTATCAAAATACTGGCAGCATCTTTTTTAAAGTACTTATTCTTCTCCCTATAGTAGGCCTTAGAATACTTTAAAAAGAAATAATTAGTATACTTTTGAAATATATAGAAAAAAATATTGTCCTTCCCCCTCTCAGTCTCCAAATATAACCTGCTCCCCCTCCTCCTCCTGTGTTTTCCATTTCTGTCCTAACTACATCCATATCTATCTATGGCATGATCATAAACCCATTATCAAAATCACAGAAACTTGCAACTCCCTTAACCCCCCAATCCTCTCACATACACATAAAAAACACACCTTAATATTCTAGATATTTGTTTCTTATTTCACCCCCTTGTCACTGCCTTAATCCAGAGCCTCCTAAATTCTTACTTCCACAAATGCCTTAGATACGTCACCTGCCTCTCTGCTTTTCTGTCTTGGATGCTCAACCCTGTCTTCCCCTCTGCAGACAGTCTTTATATAAATCCAAACCTACTGTGGCTCAGTATTCTTTAATAGCTCCCGCATAGGTTTCAGGATAAAATCAAATGCCTTAGCAGAGCCCACCACTCCTCCACAACAGTACTCCTCTGCACACCTTACTCAGAGGTTTGCATGCTGCTTCATCAATCATGCTTTCACACGGCGTTCCCATGGCTAGAATGTTCCCTTTCCCCTCCTCTTCAATCTGCACTCCACCTACCTAAGTGCGACTCTTAATTCCATCAATTTTTCCCATCCTTCCTTGACCTGGTGCCTGCTTTATATGTCTTTCTGCATTTTCACCATCCTGCCCATTTATTTGTCCTAATAGTTGTCTCTCTACACCACTCAACCTTGAACTCTTCCAGTGTAGAAGATTTACTTCAGTTTGTTTCTTTCAATTGCCTAGAATTTATTTAGTTTTTGATTAATATTATCAAATGAAGAGACTTCCAAAACAGAAGAATTGAGCCTTATGAAGTTTCTTGTGATTGAATATTCTGTTTCCAGTAAGAGCAAGGAAAAAAAATGAGAAAAAATTACAAGGGTAGAAATAATAATGATGATATAAATCCAGTATGTATTACTGAGGCTATGCATTACATACAGAGAAAAATTACAGTTAATAGATACAGACTTTTGGTTTCAGCCACAATATATCAATAGCTTAGAAGTCATTACCCCACAATTCAATAAGAAAAAGCTGGCCAATCTGAAAATCAATGACTTTTCTTGGACTTTGAAGAGAACTGAGGTTGCAGGGCAAACCACTACCCTGAAATCTTGAGAACAGGAGCATCCGGAGATATACCAGCCAAGGTGTGCTTATGTGGAGCAGAAGCTGCCGGAGCCATTAATTGGCAGGAACATTTAAAGGTTAATTTTTACAAATTGAATCGAGATTCCTTGAGAATAAGAAACTCCTGGGAACCACAGTCTCAGGAAAGGCCTCACACTTTCATGGGTGGGTTTTACTTCTAGGAACCATACTAGGTTCTCACAATGAAGATCTATGACATATACTCTCCTGGCTCCAAAAGGGGAAGGAGAAGAAGAATCATTGTGAAATATTCCCAGACCTTTCTCCATAACAAAGGCCTAAGATCTAGGGGGAAAGAATTTGCCAAAGCCTTATTCCAACTGGGGGCAGAGCAACCATTCTACTTCAGTTCCCTATAGTCTCTCTGTCTTACTTAAGAAGAAAAGACCATATTCAACAGGAGTCAGTGCCTCAAGGAAATAGGTTGAGAATTCTGCACTCAGAGAAGAGAATAGAAGAGAGTTGGGGGAGTTAGACAACTGAAGAGACATGTTTGAAGGTCAAGACACAAGACATGGTCCACTAAAACATGAAGACATGGAAGACAACAGAATGCTTCCCTTCTTTCATATCTTACTATTACACCAAAAGGACTCCAGTATAAACAAGAGTGGATTATAGATGGAAGAGCTGCGAGATAGACATCCTCTGTGGAGCAGTAGGAGAGAAGCCCGAAGAAAAGGATTAAAAATAACAGTAACAGAGCACTTTAGAGCCTCTTGTACCTAAAGCTACCAGAGCACATATTAAACACAGTAATTTGTAGTAAGATGGCCATAAATCCTCACAGTAAAGGCCTATTTATCTCAGTTGCTATTACACAATATATAATGTCTAGCTTTCAAAAAAAAATTACAAGGCATGACAAAAGGCAAGAAAAAGCACAATCTGAAGAGACAAAGCAATTATCAGAAATGACATAGATGTTGGAATTAACAAGTAATTCAAAATAGTTATGATTTATAAGTTAAGAGCTTTAATGAGAAAAGTAAACAGCATTCAAGAACAGATGGTTTATGTTAGTGGAGAGGTGGAAACTCTAAGGAAAAATTCAGAAGATATGCTAGAGTTAAAAACATAGTAACAGAAATGAAGCAGGCCTTCAAATGACTCATTAGTAGACAGGATGTGCCAAATAAAGAATCAGTGAACTTGAGGAGAGGTCAATAGACACTTCCCAAACCAAAAAGCAAAGAGAAAAATGAATCGAAAACAAACAAATGAAACATCCAAGATCTGTGGGGAATTTTCAAAAAAGTGTAAATTTCAAAAAAATTTTCAAAAAATACCTAACTGCAATATCTCTAGCGATGAAAGACAGAACAAAGCAGGAGGCATATTTAAAGTAAAATTGCCAAGATGAATGATTGACCTTAAACTGCAGATTAAAACAAAGCAAAAAACCTACCTAAGCATGTCAACAAGTGGAAGACAAGAGAAAACCTTTTAAGAATCCAGAGGAAAAGACACATTATCTAGAGAGGAGTGAAGATAAGAATTATAGTAGACATCCCACCAGAATTCATGGAAGTAAGGAGAGAATGGAATGAAATATTTAAAGATCAACAAGATAGACTAGGGGCCCAGACACAGATCTGCACAAATCTGATCAAATGATCCTGGACAAAGGTGCAATTAGAAGGAGAAAAGATAGTCTTTTCAACAAATGGTTCTGGAGCAAAGAGCATCCACATAAACAATTGAAACTTGACGCAGACCTTAACTCTCACAAAGTTTGCCTCATGGTGGATCATAAACCTAACTGCAAAATTTAAGGTTGTGAAACTTAGGGAGACAGTGTGGGAGAAAATCTAGGTGACATTGGATTTGGATGAGTTTTTGTATACAGCACTGAAAGCACAATCCATGAAAGGAAAGATTGATGAGCTGTATTTTATTAAAATTGAAAACTGTCCTTTGAAGGATAGTATTAGGAGCATGAGGGAACAGGCAGAATCTTGGAGAAATATTTACAAAACACGTATCTGATGGGGAGGATGGTAACAGAGTAGAACACTTAGGGCCCAACAACAGGAGAAAAAGCGAATCAAAGAATGAGTGAAAGATTCAAACAGACCCGTCACTGGAAAGGACATATGATGGCAGCCAAGGATATGAAAGGACAATCCACATAATTTGTCATGAGGAGAATGCACATTACATTCCTGGACGGGATCCTGGAACAGAAGAAAAGAATGATAGGTGAAAATTGAGGGAATCTGAATCAAGTATGTCATTTAGTTAATATAAAACAGTGGTTCATCACTGTGACAAATATACCATACTAATGTAAGATTTAATAATAGGGAACATTGCCTTAGGTATATGGGAAAAAAAACTCTCTGTATTAGCTTTGCAAATTTTCTATAAACCTGAAACTATTCTAAAATAAAAATCTTATTAAAAATATGTATAAAATCAATACATGTCTTACTAAGATCGCATGTGTACATGGATGAGGGAAATTTCAAAATCATTTTCAACTCTGTATGTGCCTTATTTTTAAACATAATCATTTTTAACATACTCTATAATTCATGATTCAGTTAGCAACTGCTTCAAAGCTTTTCAACAATTCTTAGCATACAGTTTGACCTTTAAGATTTTCATACATTTTGCCATAAGAAAAAAATGTTTCCTTGTAATGAGTTTGATCTTCTGCTGTACAGCCTACGACTGTGACTAACAAGGGCTGACAAGGAAGCATTCTCTGTCCTGCCTCCCTTCTCCTCAGCACCAGCCTGCACCGCCCAGGCCCCTCCTCACCCCTACTGCCCACCCTGGCGAGGCTCCAAGGTGAAGGGGTACATGTAGGCCCCCAATGAGCTCGGCTGAAGCAGCCTGGGATGAGAGAGCAAATAACATTTGTCACGGAACCCTGGCCACCTATCCTGTGTATTTAAGACAAGTCTCCAGTTGCCAACATGGACAATTATTGACTTTGGGTTTCAACAAGGGAACTCCAGAAAAACTTGAAGTGGAATGAGCTATCACTTAAAATATCCACTCCTCAGCTCTCCTGTTGGCTAAATGAGACTCGAAATGGTCCCTCACTTTATCTCCTAATGAGAACAAACCCTAAGGTAAGGCTCAAGTAAGATGCTCATCACAGACTCTGCTCCGCAAGGTCAGTGCGCTCCAAGCGCTAAATTATTCCCCTGAGATGCAGGTGCCGCGCTACTCCCAGACTCACAGGCTCCTGGAGTGAAACGTTCTCAGCTGTATTCATGTCCTCTGTTCTCCCTCTCAAGAGAGACAAAGGGAGGTCAAAAGAGGCCCCTGGAGGATAAGAGTGAGAAGGAGGTGCACGCCGTCTTGCCTTGGCAGACAGATACTCATTTTTACGAGTTGGAAGCCTCCGGCTCCCTCCCTTGAATCAGGGCCGGCTGCAGCTCAGGCTGCGGCAGGATATATTTGTCTTTCCCTGCACATTATTATTTTATTGTTATTACTCTCATTCCTTCCTAACTGTGAGCCAATGAGCAGAATTATTTTTATTTACTCTGATTTTGGGATGCTTGAATATATTACTTCAATATAGTTTATAATCCCTATAATAGCACATAATGGTTATACTTTAGACATTTAAAAGCAATTGGGCACATTCAATATGCTTGTGACATATAACTTTATAATGGCCTATCTCTTTCTGTATTAAATGTTTCATGTTAATAAATTCTAGCCTATTTTGTATGTTTCATATTTGAGTGTATAAACTCATAAAAATAATAACTGGCGTGAATTTTTTCTGGTAAACTTGTCGTATGAAAATGTAATGGGATGGTTGATATCAGAGGTAAAGCTCTGTAATTGAGGACATCAAACTGAACATAAAGATTTCCTAAAATTCAAACGTAATAGGATTCTGACCAGATCCAAAAATAACCTCTTGGAGATGCATTTGAATAAAGCTTTTCCTCCTGTCAAGAAAGCAACATGCTCCACGTGGTAGCTGAGGGTGATCTGCATACAGGTGAGTCACCCTCTGTCTGACCCAGACTCCTGACAAAGAGAATTTTCACTGTAAACTAATTTTTATAATGTCTTAGTTTCAATGTCATCTGCGTCACTAACACAACATTCTTCCAAAAATGGCGGGCTCTGCTGTACAGAAGCTCTGCCTCCTCTCGCTTTGACAAGGCTAAAGAGAGAGAAGAATAGCTGAACACGATGGAGCGTGATGACATGACATCATCCTCAGAGGTGACCCAAGACCCAGGCCAGACCAGAGCTCACATCCCTGGTGTGCTTTATTGTTGACTGTCACGGCTGTTCTTATTGTCCCATCAGATACATGCAGGGTGCAGGACAGTGTGTGCTGGTGGCCGGAGGAAGGGGCCCATCATCCTTGGAAGTGACTGTGAGTAGCTTAGACTTGATTTTATTTTTCCAGAAGAAATGCATGTCTCATTGGACACATGTAAGAAAAGTAGAGTGAGGAGAAGGCACTTAAGTAAACTGGCCCACAGGGTTTCAGGAATTTAATAAGCATAATATCAGTAGCTTTGGGTGTAATCCCTCATGCCTGCACCAGCTAATCCTTTATTTTTGTGCTGAAAGATATTTAGCAGCTTTTCTCTCTGGTTCCTCATTATTTATATTCATCCCGTAACATTTCTTTTCTCTAAAGCTAGACTGACTTTTAAACAAACTATTTTCTATCAGGTCCTCTGTGGATAATCGTCAACTTTAGTCTAATATGACTGTATTTCTGACCCTGATTTTTTTTCTTCTAAATCCACTCATTCTTTTTTGTTTTCACTTCCACATAAGTTATACAGCATTGTGTTCAAGGAAAATACTATTAGAGATTATATCAACTACCCATTATAAAACTGTGGTTAGAACAGTGGTCAACTCTCAGTAGGTGTTCAAAACTGGTTGTTCTGTTAGATAACAGAAATTCAGTTTTTGATGATTTGATGTTTAACTGAACTTTTAAAAACTACTGTAGCTAAAATCTCCTTGCATAGCATCCAAACCAGAGCTTTACCATTTTTGAAACTTAATAGCAATTTCCAGTGTATTATCAAATGATTTTCATGGAATTTTAAAGATTCACTTTTACTATTTCTTTTTCTATTGAAAAAGGAGACTAAATTACATTGTTATTGATGTGTTTGAGGTCAAAGAAAAAAATGTAAGAAAAGGACAAGCTGCTAAAGTAAGAGAATCATTTCTAGATTGCGTATTTCTCTTTTAGCTCTCAATTTGCTGCTTTGGGTACTACGAATCAATTAATCAAGAAGATTATATTTTAGCCTTTGAAATCATGTTACAAAGAAATATTTAATTTAACAACTTATCGTTCCCTCAGGTAAATTGAAGTGATAAAAATAAAGTACTTTTACAAATACGTAGAACAAATTCTCTTTTTTGAACAATGGCCATTTTCACATGATTTTAATAGAGGCAGCAAAACTCTCCTGTTTAAGTTTGACAAAATAAACATACATTTTAAAAAATTTAAAGTATAGGTAATATTTTTAAAGCACATTGTCACTTAGAGATGCACATGTTAATAATCCTCCATAAAGCATAAATGGAGATGTTTAAAAATCACTAAATATGAACCTAATGATAGCATATACATGCCTGAAATGAGAAAATAAATGTAGTAAATGATTTCAAAATACTGATTTGAAAACTGAACTTGTGGGAACAAATACCACAGTAGAGCAACATCAGATTTAATTAAAAATCCAAGTTTAGTCCTAACTCCATCCAGTTCACTATGTAATCTGGGCAAATCATTTAATTTCTCTAGATCTCAGTTTCTTATTCATGCAGAATTGATAAAAATTTCTGTATTCCCTGTTGTCCATCTACATTTTTGGAAATCATGCATTTATTTCCATTATTTTAATGACCAACTTTCAATTAGCTGATATTTAACTGTTAGACATCAGAGTGGCAATCCTGTGGCTTGCCAAGGCTGTCCTTTCTAATTATTCGGTGTCCCTTTATGATTAGCTATTGTACAGACTATGTCAGTTGTTAAATATTTTAAATAACAGCCTTAAATATTTATCTTGCATTTTTGACTCCAAATCCATCTTTAACAAGGTAACTCAACTCTTTAAAAACATTACTCAGAACTCGGAAAACTTATAAATTCAATCTTCCCCTTCCATCTTCCACATTATTATTTATCACTTGTCTCTCATTTAGTTCAACCTCCCATCCAAAAATATGTTTATCGTCCTACATGATTGCCAATATAAATTTAGTAATTATTTTGCTCATCAATGCTTTTATTATTTTCACTCCATCTTTTCTGTGTTTGATTTTTTTCTTACTAAAATGTATTATTTCAAAGTTCTTTCAGAAACTGCCTGTAGGAATAAATGCACTGACTTTCTTGTTTGAAGATGCCTTGATGTTGCCCTTATTCTTAAATGATAATTTGGTTGGGTATAGAAAGCCACGCAAAAAAATTATTTTCCCTAAACTCTTTGAAGGCATTAATCTACTACCTTCTAGGAATAATTGTCACCAATTTGCAAGTAATTTACCTTTTATGCCTGTTTGCATTTAAGATTTTCTCTTTATCTTTGATGTTATGCAGTTTTACTACTGTGTCTTCACATGGACTTTATTTACCATGTTTTGAATTCATCATTAGGTCTTCACAAATATTGGGTTTGAACATTCTTTTATCATGAAAACTTTTCAGACCATATTTCTTTAAATATTTCCTCTCTCCATTTTTTCTTTGCTCTGTATGAAACTCCATTGAGTTTGTAGTGTGCCTTTTTTATCCATCATCCATGTTTCTTCAATGATCTTTCGTACTACTTATCTATCTCTCTATGCCCCATGTTGGGTGTTTCCCACAAATCAGCTTTCCATGTCACTAAATTTCTCTTCAGCCATGTCTAGACTCATCCATATAAATTTGATTTTTTAATAACTGTGTTGTTGATTTATAGAAATTCTGTTTGGTTCTTTTTCAAAGGTATCTATAATTTTTTATACATCCTAGGAAAGGCTGTCTTATATTAGAGTTTTAAAATAGGAAGATCATTGTTGCCCTATATGTATACTTGACATTTTAATAGCTGTATTGCTCGTAAAGCCACCATTTTAGTCTCCTACTTTACTCCTTAATTAGGTTCTAGCATGTTTTCTTTTAATAAAATAAATTAGCATTTAGAAAGCATGGAAGAATACAAGAGTCTTAGACCCAGATATCTTCAGGAACAATGCAAATAACATAAGAAGAGGAGCCAGTCACTGGACACTATATCAGATTGAGGAGAAAATGGCTACTCAACTGCAGCCAATTGTTTCAATTTGGACTGCAGATTGACTGTTGTCAGATCTTCTGATTTTTCAAGAGAATCCAAATAACCTGATTTTTCTGTGATAACTCCCCAAGTCTAAGTGTTGGAAATCAATTCACATTTAGAAAGCTTTGGTGGCCATAAAAGCTTGTCTACTGGCCATATTTGGAAGCACACATTTGGGAATCTGACACCTTGATCAAGAGTTTAGCTTTTGGAGGGCAATTTTCTTCTCTAAGCATTTGTTTCTATATCTGTAAAATGGGGACTATGAACTGTTATGATAATTAAATGAGAAAAAGCAGACAATGCATCTTAAACAGTACTTAATACAGAGTAGTTATTTAATAAAGTTTTAGAGCATAATATTCTTAAAGCTTGAAAATATTAAATTTTATCCTTAGTATCCAATCCAGGGTAATTCTTACTAGGTACCTGTTAATAATTCAACAACTGTTAGTTGAATTAGTGATTAATGTTCGTCGAATCAATTTTAGTTTACACAGTTGATCATATTCCATGCATAATTAATATATAATGTAATAGAATTTGTTGATATTTTCCCTAAAGTTTATGAAATTAGTATAAAACATAAGTAGCTATGATTCAGTTCAATCAACTTGCTAATCTTTTTCCTGAAAGAAGTTAGATAAAATTACACATTGCAGGAAATATTTTAGATCTCAGTATTTCTACTTAATAGTGCCCTTTGCATACAAGCATGTAGCTAAGGTGTACAAAGATCCCAGCATCTAGATTCTGGAAGGAGAAGGTAGAAAGAAACAAAGCTGGCATTGTACACCATTTTCCTAGTTCAAAGGGATTTACAGTTTGGTAAGAGAGAAAATAATATACATATACAAAGGAAAAAAATAAAAGTATATGTAGAGAAAAGAAGAGGGTTAGTCAAAGCACAGGATTTCAGTAGACAACTCCAAGTTTCCAAATAATACATTGGTTTTGGAAAAAGTTACCTTTTAAATACTTTTCCACACATGTGCTTGTTGGCAGCATGCAATCGCCAAATCTCAAGACTGAAGAACAGGCTGTTTAGGAGAGTCTTTTAAATCCTATCTTAGTTATGTGGCTAAAGATCATGGTTCTAAATACACGCAGACTTGGAATTCAAGAATTTTTGGATGCTTTGGCTCTATTTTTAATCAATTTTCATTTGTGTTATAGTTTAAAAAAAACCTATATTCTAGGTGTAATTATGAGCTCAGTAAATTTTTGGAGTTTAATGTCAATTTCTATCATTTTCTTCATGTGGTTTAGGTCCATATTTGGGTGAATTCAGAAATATTAAAACCCTAAAATTATTCAGCATTTGCTATAAATGATAAAGTCTTCTGAGGACTAAGACAATCACCTGGATTCTTCTGGTGGGTGGCTTTGTGAATGCTCTGAGAGGAATCTGGGCACTACCAGCATGCCTTCTCTAATGGCAAGAAACCAAATTAATAAACTTTGTGCAGTACCCATGATATTTTCTTAATTTTATGAAAATTAGTTTGAATAGTTTCATTTCTTATTCAAAACTTTGGTCCCAAATATATATAATTGACAAAAATTTCACAATGTAGATTGCTAAATGAAAATAAGAAACAAATACATTTTCTCTACCCCATGGCTATTCTCCCATGTGTTGAGCTTCCATCTGTTTGCCTTTTGTTTTTGTTTATGTGAAACTTTACATTTTGCCATCAATATGTTATGCTGTGTTGGGTTAACTTGTAAACCAAGACATAAAGATAATAAACTGTACACTTTCACCAACATTTTAGGTGACTGACTAGTAAAATCTGATTTGAAAATTCAACAAGAGTGTAATAGATTTAATGAGACTACATGAAGAGTATGTACTGAGAACAAACTCCTACACGAAAAGAATTAGCAATTTTTAAAGGACAAGAACCTAAAGGACAATGTCTGTATGCCACAAGTGAGAAGTGAGGACACTCATGGGCTAAGAAGTCCAACTTCCAGAGATTTATTCCCAGGGTTGCCGTTCATTCTCCTTTTTAAGGAAAATGTCTCCAACTGGTGATTCTTTAAGGGTTTGAGCTAATTAAGGGTTTCCTGCATCTTCTCTTTCACGTGGGCCATAAGAGGATGGGAATGATGCAGAGAGCTAATAACACATAAATAACAGAGCTTTTGTAGACAATAAGTGGACTCATTTTAGAGATTTATATAAAAGGTAACTAGTTCTGTATATAAATGCTATTTACATTGTATAGCAGGTAACAAACATAGCTGATTGTGGATGTGTTAGTTGCCACATTCACAGAGACATAGCATCATCTTGAGTCTCATTATTGTCATAGATTTTTTCTGTAATGACAATAGCCCTGGGTCTAAGTGTGGGTCTTCTTAAGGCCAAGTTAAAAAGAGCTCAACTCTATTGAAGCCGAGGGGTGGTATTATCAAAGTAGTGTCATTGCCTTCGTCTAAAGAGTAACACTACATGAATGCACTGGGCAGTGAAGGAAGGCTTAGGGCAGATGAGATGGAACGCACCCATCACCTAAGTTAAGCTTTTCTGCCTTTTCAATGACAAGAATTCTTTTTTTTTTTTTCTTTCTCTATTGTCCTCTATTCTTGGAAGATTTTCAAATTCTAAATATACTGTATTTTTTAAGTAAAACTCAATTTATGAATTCATATTCCCTTTGTTAATAATCATATAGAGAAAGAGACATTTTGTGAGATTCTGATCATTGCACTGCACTGAACTATTACAACTCAAGCCAAAGTGTCAATTTAGTCCTCGCAAATTACCTTAAATCTATGTCCAATTTTTATTTGACCTTAAATATACGTGTATATGTGTATGATATGTTTGCAAAATAGGTTCATAAATCATTTTTGCAGACTGTCTAAGGGTTACTGACTTAAAGTGGCTTTAGAACAAATTCAGATTCACAGGAACCCTTAGCACATGTGCGAAGGACACTTCTCTCAAGGGGGGAGAATCTGCAAAAAAGAATGACATCTGTGGAATATTTATGTACATGTGCTGAAAGTGTGCATGTACATGTCAAAAACAACCAAAATCTATGAGTAATCTAAAAATAATAGCAAGTGAGCCTAAAATTGACTATGATCTTAAAATAGCTTATGACAATCAAACAAAATATCTAAAAAAGGTTAGGCCTTACAATAATCAGCTAATGCAATTCTATACTTGTAACCACTGCTCACAAACAGGCTTGGATATTACTTTTCACCAAGGAAATAAACACTTGTCTTTGGACTGACTCCCAAGTGGCAGAACCAGGGCAAGGCATTTATTGCTATTCTGCAGCTCTTTGAAAAATCAATCCAAAAGAGAACTTCTGCAGAAGACCCATTCTCTTCTGGTTTCTCTGATATGCTGCACTTTGAAAATGAACTAAAGTGGAAAAAAAGGAAATGCAAGAGGCACACAGAAAAACAAAGACATGATGAAGAAAGCAAAACTACTGCTTCTAAACATCAGATAAGAGACTGTGGCTCTTGTCCTGGAATTCCCCTAGAGTTTCTGAGGACAAGACTCTAGTCCACTGAGATCAAAGCCGGGAAGAACAAAGAAAGTCAGAGTGATAAACAGCCTACTAGGAAGAAATCTCCAACAAACACTGACAGTTTGTGGAATGACTGGGATAAAAATCAGCTGTTCAAACTAATCTCTCATTTCGTCCATCAAAATAAAGATGTAACTTTCTGTGTCCCCAGCTGGAGCAGGGCAAGTATTTTCTTCAAGTGGAAGAACTTTAACTTTTTAGCTCATTTACACTCACAGTCAAACCAGGTCTTTCTTGCTTCCCCCAAGAGGAATTATTTTGAAAGGGGAAGCCGTGTCCGCTCTCACTATAGACCTCCTGAAACTATGAATGGGCTAGAATTTTTAAATGGCATTGACACACTAATTGTTTCCTGATCCTAAGGCCTTTCTGTAGTTTGCAACACTCATCATGCATAATATTGACCAATACAGTCTTCTTGATTTTTCACACTTCCTAATTATTTGGTTAAAGGTTAAAATATATTTCAGAACAGAGTCTCAAATTCACTTACATCCCTATGTGTGAAAACAAGGCTTCATTTTTCTATAACTATTCTTCTAGGTAATGAAGATAGAGTTAGCAGTAACTATTAATTCAGTCCAATTAGGTCACCTTAGTCCAACTTTAATAATTAAGACAACCTTTATAAGTAACTGTGTTTCTGACTAGGCAACTCAAGACAATGTTCATTCTTGTAAATTATGGGTGCCTGCTTGCTAGGTACATGCCATGGAGAGGAAGCAACTCACCAAGCTAACAAATCTTGCCCTTTCCTGCCCACTCAGTTCCATATTGGAAATGGCCTGGCTTGAGGCTCCTCCTGAAGGACAGCTTCATACCTGTAAAAGGATGTCACTAGCATGCCAGTAAAAGTACATCATTAGGTCCTGTGTTCTAAGGCACCCCATAGGAATGTCTTCATCTGTTGAGAACCAGTAATGATTGAGGTAAGGATAGAGAGTACTGAGAACCCTAAATTACAACCAATTTTTTTCTCTTTGTGTCTCAACTTTTTCTTGCTCATAAGTTCTGGAGACTATAAGGGGCAGAATTCAGTACTATCATATGATCTTTTTACTCCAGGGTTGTCAACCTCATGGTGGAGAGTTCTAGCCAGAAAGAATGTTACTTCAATACTATAGAAAATTCTTTATGATCTGGATTCTGAAGCCTTCATTTTATTTACCAAAGAAATTTACAAAATTGTAACTCTCCTCAAAAGACTGGTTTTCTTGATGTGCTCAAAATTGAAAATCTAAGTGAAAAATACATTCTGAATAAAGATCTTTTTATTCTAGAGACTATGTACTATTCCCCTGCAGAACCAAAACTCAAAGTATCATTGGGTGGGAAGCCTCAGAGAAAACAGAGTGATAATAAAGAGCAATACACTTGAAAATACTTTTTAAAGTATTAACCACATTATGCTTTGGACTAAGATTTTTAGATACAGAAAAGTGATATAAGGTTTGACACCATCTTCTCCACCACATTTTCAAGGTTGAAGAGAATCGTGAGACTCTCGATAACTCAGACTCTTGATCAATCACCTTGCTTAATGGAGAGCAGGCAACTGGGAAAACTTTTGTAAAGCTGTGCTATGTCTCTCAGTAAGGAGCAGTGAACACTAATGAGTAACACAGACCAAACTAAAGCTCAGGAAACAATTGGGCTCCCTGAAGGAATGAAGCATGGCTATTTGCACTTTCAAATAAACAATCACATGAGATGGTCACATGGGAGCTACCATGGCCCAGATGCAGTGGGAGTCCTTAACAAGCATTTGGTCATCAGTGTTGGCTTCTCTCCACTACCTTATTCGTTCAAGTGCCCAACAAGTGAAGAGGGTAGGGCCTGAAGCTGAATGGTAGCAAGTACAAAGAAGGAATTCAAGAAGATATTCAGGACTATAGATACAAAGCTTGGTTAGGATAGAGCAAAGAAGGAATTCCTTCTTGTAATGTTCCTAAAGCCTCTAATCCAATGCTTCCTGAGGGAATCAATTCACAAAATTTTGAAGTTGCAGAGAGATGTTATCTCCATATGGAAGGCAGGTGGGTGGGGATGAAGAGGCTGATATAAGAAAAGATGCCAAAGGAATGTCCTAGAACTCACGGGCAGTCAGAATAGCTGGTAAAGATTTCTTGTGTTTCAGACAGGAAAAAACTTAGTTGCCTTTTTTACTCATTTTCAGAGAAATATTTTTGGCATTTAATACAATTATATGATTGTCTTTTTACTCTTCTCAAACTCATCAGGATACTACAAAGTCATGTTTGTGGTTATAATTTATTTCATTAATCTAAGTACATCTAAACAACCCCTAGTCAAATCAGCTCAATTTGGCTTCCTCTGTACTCCTCAGGGAGCCTGAGGGATACACAGGTTGGCTGCATGCTCATAAAAAATAGTAAAATGATACAATGGAAATAACTTTTGCCTAGATGAGGAGAATTAAACTCCTGTATACCTTCAAAACTGGAGGAAGCAAAAGTCCAATTATTCTCCTTCTTGTTTCCATTAATTATGAACCTGATAAGACTAAGTACCCACTTTTGACAGTTATGACCAAAGTCATTCATAAAACAGAGCTTCATGGGCAAACCCACTCTGGAGCGTCTAGGAACAGGCCAATACTACGTGTGAAAAACTACTTAAAGTACACATAGATTTCCCCCTCCCCCAAAGTGAAAATGATATTAATATTTTGTATATAAATGAATCAACCTAATATCAATGTCCTTGGAAAAAAGAATATAATCTATCCAAAACACTTGAATAATTTTGCCCAGGGCAAATAAAAATTCTTTAAAAATCTATGAATAACTTCATGCATTTATTCAACAAATAGTAAACAATTACTATGTGTTAGATTTTCTTCTAGGTTCAAGGGATACAACAATTAAAAAACATAAGAAAACTCCATGTCCTGTTAACACTGATGGTGTTCCCCATCTCATGATTGCTGCTGGAAAACTTAGAGAATATTTCTATTCCACTTCAAGCAACCATATAAGACCTTGCAACAGTCCACTTTGTTAACCCATCTCACTTGTGGCTCCCTCTAATTTTTCTACCTTTATTTTTTTCTGATACATTTTTATTACTTACTTTCAATTTATTTTATTTTGGTATTCATAAACTACTGATAATTCTCTTTTGTGAAAAAAAAATGAGAGAAAATTAAATCAAAAAAAATTTTAATTGAAGGATGCCCACTCTCACCACTTTCATTCAACATAGTTTTGGAAGTCCTAGCCACAACAATCAGGCAATAAAAAGAAATAAAAGGACTCTAAATTGGAAGAGAAAAGGTAAAATTGTCACTATATGTGGATGACATGATACTATATTTAAAAAACCCTAAAAGTTCCACACAAAAACTACTAGAGCTGATAAAAAGAATTTGGCAAGGTAGCAAGGTACAAGATTAACATACAGAAATCAGCTGCAGTTCTTTACACTAACAATGAAATATCAGAAAAAGAAAGTAAAGAAACAATCCCTTTTAAAATTACATCTAAAACAATAAAATACTTAGGAATAAATCTGACCAAGGAGGTGAAAGACTTTTACATGGAGAACTACAAAACATTGATTAAGGAAATTAAGATGACTTAAAGAAATGGAAAGCTACCCTATGCTCTTGGATAGGAAGAATCAGTATTGTTAAAATGGCCATACTGCCCAAGGCAATCTACAGATTTAATTTGATACTTATCACATTATATCACCAGGACATTTTTCACAGAACTAGAACAAATAATCCTAAAATTTCTGTGGAATCACAAAAGACCCAGAATTTCCAAAACAACATTGAGGAACATGAACAAAGCTGGAGGAATAACCCTCCCAGACTTCAGACAATACTACAGAGCTACAGTAATCAAAACAGCATGGTATTGGTACAAACACAGACATATGGATCAATGGAACAAAATAGAGAGTACAGAAATAAACACACAGACCTCCAGTCAATTAATCTTTGACAAAGGAGGCAAGAATATACAATGGAGAAAAGACAAGTCTCTTCAGTAAGTGGTGTTGGGAAAACTGGACAGCAGCATGTAAATCAATGAAGTTAGAACACTCCTTCACACCATACACACACAAAAAAACTCAAAATGGCTTAAAGCCTTAAATATAAGACAAGACACTATAAACCTCCTAGAAGAAAACATAGCAAAACACTCTCTGACATAAATCTTAGCAATATTCTCCTAGGGCAGACTACCCAGAAATAAAAGCAAAAGAAACAAAAGGGACCTAATTAAATCAAATTTTAAATTCTCTTGATCAATGTGGAGAAAATGGAACCCTCATGCACTGTTGCTAGGAATGTAAATTACTGCAACCACTATGGAAAATAGTATGGATTTTCCTCAAAAATTAAAAATAAAACTACCATATGATCTAGCAACTCCACTTCTGGGTATTCATCCAAAGAAAACAAAAACACTAATAGCAAAAGATATATGCATCCTTATGTTCATTGTAGCATTATTTACAGTAGCCAAGATATGGAAGCAATCTAAGTGCCCATCAACAGATGAATGGATAACTAAGATGTGGTATACATACATACAATGGACTATTACTTAGTCATAAAAAAGAATGAAATCTTGCCATTTGTGACAACATGGCTGGACCCAGAAGGTATTGTGGTAAGTGAAATAAGTCAAAGTCAAATACTGTGATTTCACTTATATGTGGAATCTAAAAAACAAATGAATAAACATAAAACAGAAGTAGAGTTATAAATACCAAGAACAAATAGGTGGTTACCAGGTTGGTGGTGGAGAGGTGAGGGAGACTGAGGTAAAAACTTCCAGTTGCAAAACAAATGAGTCATTGGTATGAAATGTACAGTATAGGGAATAAATAATCCCCTAGTCTATAACTAAGTAATATCTTCGTGGTGACATACTGTAACTAGACTTACTGTGGTTACCATTTTGAAATGTATAGGGAAAAAAATCTCTGTATTGTGTATTGGAAACTAACATAGTGTTGTAGGCCAATTATATTTCAAAGACAAACAAACTCATAGAAAAAGAGATCAGATTTGTGTTTACCTGAGGCAGGGGATGAGAGGAGGGAGAATTGGAAGAAAGGAGTCAAAAGTTACAAACTTCCAGTTATAAGATAAATAAGTACTAGGGGTGTGATGTACAACATGATAAATATAATTAACTGCTATATATTATATATGAAAGTTATTAAGAGATTAAATTATAAACGTTCTCATCACACACAAATTTCTTTTCTATTTCTTTAATTTTCTATCTATATGAGATGATGGATGTTCACTAAACTTACTGTGATAATCATTTCATGATGTATGTAAGTCAAATTATTATGCTTTACACCTTAAACTTAGTGTTGTATATCAATTATATCTCAACAAAACAGGAAGAAAAAAACAAATAAAATAAAATTTCTTGATCTGAAGTATTTTTTTCTGAGCTTCACATCTACAGTTTGGATTCTGTTCTTTGATGTTGCATAAACATTCCCAAGTTACAAACACAAAGTTAACCATTATTTCCAAAATCCTGTTCATCCAGCTGTTATATTCCCTCGAATATTAATGCACCACTCTCTACCAAATTGACCAATACAGAAACCTACCTGTCATCCTCAAATA
Organism: Camelus dromedarius; assembly: GCF_036321535.1. NCBI lineage: Eukaryota > Metazoa > Chordata > Mammalia > Artiodactyla > Camelidae > Camelus > Camelus dromedarius. The sequence goes on from NC_087438.1 coordinate 62,740,020, forward strand.
CTTCTCCTCCATTGTCCAACCTATATTACAATTCTACATTCTAAATTTTCTGTAAATCTATTCCTTCCTATTTAATTATCACAGGCATTGTCTGGTTTAAAGACTCTCAGCTTTAGTTATGTAGATTCCTACATTATGCTGTTCGCTTCCACTCATTCTTTGAAAAGATAAATACTTTAAATATATATACACAAATCAGATCATGCCATTTCACTGCTCAATGTTTCATTGACCACATCCTGCCCCTCCACCATTAGGCCATGTCTTTCTATCCAATGAAATACATGTGTTCATGTTTTAAGCTTGATCATAATTTGCAGGCATAAATTTAAATAATATGCTTATAGCCTTATTATCAACATTTTAATTAAAACATCATTATAAATAGAAAAGTGAGGGATTCTGGGAAATAAGTGATAATAAAAGAACTTTTTCTTAGCTTTTTCATACATGAGTCATGGTATCTTCCTTTAAAAAAAAAAAGTGTAGCTAAATTAGATCAAGTTCCACTGGTGATAGTCAAGTCTAATAAATCAACTTTAAACAAGCTCTTACTTTCACATCAAAGCTAAAAATAGAATTATACACATCAATATGTTGAGAAAAAAGATAAAAATGAAGAAAACAGAATAGTAGATATGTAAGCTTATGTCAAATGGAGAAATTGAGAAGAAAATACCTTTAAAATAGGAAAAAGACAGTAATAACTTTCATAATAAATTATAAATGTATAAAAGTTGTGGAATGACACACAAAATTGAGTGCATGCCAAGTATATTCAGTTAAACAACTCTGAGGGACCAAAACTATAGTTGAATGTGTAAAAGAAAAACAAAGAACATAAAAAAGTCTATTTTTTTCAATTTTAAATTGTTTCCTATATGGCATGCACTCAATTTTGTCATCCCATGACTTATTTATATATTTATAATTTATTATAAAAGTTATTACTTAATGTAATTTGCACACTGTTTTGGCCAATAAACCTTATTTGAGAATAATATCCAATGCCTATTCCTAACATTTCTTGAGAGTGAAAGGTTTACGTGAACTTTTGATTTTTCAATTAAGGTATTAATACTTGTCATCATATACTTGTTGGGTTGACAGTTTCCTTTAGATAACAAGTTTACGGAGTTGAATAATGTCCCCAAAATTCAAGTCCACCCCAAAACTCAATGTGATCTTATCTGGAAACACGGTCTTTACAGATGTAATTAGTTAAGATGCATTCACATTGAATTAGGCTGGGCCCTAAATCCAATGACTGCTGTCCTTATAAAGAGAGAGATTTGGACAGACACACACAAGATAACACCATGTGACAACAGAGACAGAGATTGGAATGATGCTTCCATAAACCAAGAAATGCCAAGGATTGTGAGCTACCACCGTAACTAGGAGAGACGCACAAAACATACATTTTCCAAGAGCAATCAGAGCGAGCATGGCTCTGTTGATCATTTAATTTCAGACTTCTAGCCTCCAGGACTGTGAAAGAATTATTTTGTCTTGTTTCAAGCTACCTGATTTGTAGTAATTTGTTATAGCAACTCTAGGAAACTGATACAATACTAAAATTCTTCATACTGAATTGCTCCGAGATCGAGTGGTAGGAGAGGTTGTGATGACTTTGGTTGCAGAAGTCGAACACATTCTCAGAAAAGATTTATTTAGAGGCAGGTTGTATGTGTAGATGCATCATCAACTCTCTCAAATTTGTTCTTTTTCTTGCCCTAAAAGTTTTTTTAAATCTGAAGATAGCTTATAATACCTATGTGACTGAAGCAGAACTCAATAAAGTAACTCAGTCCAAGGATATCAGATCCCCTTACCTCTATCCAATTCCCACCCCCACTGCCACGGAAATAGGTGAAGCCCATAAGAGTTATAAAGCAGATGGCACTCAATCCCAAGTCTGAGCCACCATCATCACCAGTGGCTCTTCACCACTCTCCATGAAAAAGGGCCAAACTTTACTCTAGTGAACTCAGCTGGAAATATTTCAAAATAAATAACTTGAAACAGACTAATTTTTCAAAGGAAGAGGGGACCTTGGAAAACATCTGCTTCATTCCTCCTCTCATTTTAAAGACAAGAAACTAAGATCAAAAGAGCTCAAGTGGCTTTCCTTGGTTATGCAGATAATTAGTGATAGAATCGAAGCTTGAACCCAGCTCTCCAAACTTTTCTGAACCTCATTGCCCTTCCACTGCATCTTCCAACCGGAGTGTCTGGCTTTGATCAGACATTAACAAACTTTCTCTTGCCATTTCTGAGAAATGTTATAAGAAGCAGTCAAATGTGTTTTCTTTGATTTTGGTTTTAGTAAAGCCTCTATTTTAGGAGTCTTCAAATTATATTTTAAATATGGTAAAGTGTACTAATAAATAAATAACGCACTCAGCGTAACTCTTCTTTTTCTCAAGAGAATTTTAGTGTGTGTGGCAGATGCTAGACTGACAGACTTGAAGCCTTCTTTTCAAATTATTACCAGAATATTGAAATCACAAATAAGTACATGAAATAATTGTATTTATGCTTACTCGTTTGGGACAATTTTTCAACATGTCAATGGATTGAGAGTAGCTTCCACAACAGAGATTATAGATAGTTACAAATTGTGCCTATATCCAACAGAGATGTTATAGCAAAACACACACACACAGCAATGTGATAAAATATATACACATATATAAATGACAGAAGCAAAACTGGCTTGAGAAACAGAAATGTTCACTTAGAAATCTACCATAAATTTGAAGGTGTAATCAATGGCCAAGCTCTGGTTGTGCTTGATGCCAAGACGAAAAATAATGGCTAAGCAAATACAATTAATCACTGTATTTACATAACTATCATTTTCCTATGTAAAGAGCTACCCTGGTGAGCGTTATAACACTTGTCAATTAGTTCTAATTAGTGTTTCTGCCTCTAAATGCTTGATTCCACTTTCAATGACAATTGTTTGCCTGTCTTAACAACTACTGTACTAGATATGCTGGCATGATGCCTGATACGTTTTAAGTATAAACTGTCCAGCCTCAACACCCCTACACAGGTAAGCAGCACCATGCTGTTCTCTGTGTAGGTATGGTAATTTCTTGGACTTGATGTGAGCATCCAAGGATAACCCAAAGTTGGCTATCCTCATGAAGATAAATTAAACTCCTTCCTCAGGTAGGCCCAGAAACAACGAAGAGCCTCATTGCAATAATTTTGTAAAAATCAGACTTTGACTTGTTCATCCCTTAGGATAACTAAAAACAACTCTGAGAGCAGAGGTTTAAGAGATGACTCAATGGAAAGACATTATGTCAGCAAGTGACATGAACACATGATAAAGTTTCTCACTCATGAGTATATCTGCAGTAAATGGCGAACATCTAGAGATGTGCATGTCATATTTTATGTACTTTTCTTTATTTTCCTTACTAACAGAATTTTGACTTTCTTGGAGAAGGCAACAGGCACAGATTTTGAAAAACTGTTCTGAAAGTATAGATGTTTATGTAATTTCTCTTATGAGATTTATGGAAAGACAAATTATCCAGAAAATAAACTTTGTCCCTAACTAAAGGTTCCTTCTGGCTTGCTCTGACTCTTTTATAGAAATTTACCTGTGCCTGCAGACTCTGCTCTTACAGTCCTGTGGAAGCTTAAGGACTGTGTGGCAAATGGATGGAAGGGAACAATGTTCCATTCATTCTTTCAAGGATCTTGAAGTGAAAGTTTGTCAGTCCTGCAAGGAGACTGTGGCCTTCTGGGTGATTACTGACAGTGCCTGTGGCATGGCCCACAACAAAGCCTGAACAGATGTCTACTAAGAGTAACAGTAAGACCAAACCTTCCAGTGATTCCAAAAGGTTAGCAAATGTTTCCTGATGGAGAAGAAAAAGAAAACCATCAATTTTCCATATCAGAAATGGAAGCTATAGTTCATATCCTAAATTAGTGATTGGAGACCAAAACATATTCATAGATAGTTAAGGAGATGCAGAATCTTTCCTGCAACATCTTCTTGTGACTGCGTAGTGATTCCTAGGTTCAAGACCTGAAAGTTAGGAAATCAGGAACTCCTGAGACCTGGTTCTAAAAAATCGTAGGAATGTGATCTCAAGTAGGAGATGCCTCGTGAGGAAATAAGAGGTAGGAGGTTTTCAGTTACATCTATTTGGAAACTTCTTTTATTTCTCTCATTCCTATCCAGAACAGTTTGACATCTTTATATCTGAGGTAATAAACTGAGAAGGGAGAAATAATTCCAATATCTTAAAGTCAAAGTGTAATGCAGGTTTGCACTGATTAGGAAACTGAATCAATAAAGGATCAGGGAACTTCCCCCACCCTCCAAAAAAAACTCATTGCATTTGAAAAGCTGATTAATCTCCTATATTTGAAACTATTCCTGAGTCCAATTATGCAACATGTTCTCACTGCCTTTGTTTAATACAAGCATCCAAGAAATTTCCTTTAATATTTCAATTTTTAAAATGTTATCTCTTGAAAAATAATAATTACTATTATTAGCTAGAGGTCAAAGAATCATCGGTGAAAGTTCAATCTTCATGCCCATATATCACCCAGAAATCTTAAACATCTATTCAAGGAAATAAGAGGTGACTATTTTTAAAGAATTAAGTGATTATGGACTATATAGATGGTGTATTTGGGGTTTTTTTTTCTTTTCAGACTTTCAGCAAACTTAACTTTTTTTTTTATCTGCACAGAAGATACATGGTCATATATGATAGCTTTAAGATAATAGCTTTTTTCTGATGAAGAATTATACCAAATTATGTTTTAGATTATAAATTACTGTAATAAAATTGTTAAATTGGTATTGTAAATTGATTCACCCTTTTTGGAGGAAAATTTGCAATTTCTATTAAATATTTTTAATAACTATCATTTATCAAACACTCATTGTATGTTAGGCACTGTTCTAAGCACTTATAGTCATTCTTAAAGCAACTTCATAAGGTACTAGTATATTTCACTAAATCTAAAATACCACTAATTATGAGGGGCACCTTTACATTATGTATGTCTAAGAGGAAGAAAAAAACACTGTTAATTATACTATGTACACCATTTTCTTGTCATTTATAGTTTTTATCTTTATTACCCAAAAAGCTCTTTTACACTTAGACTGGGACTTTATAACACATCTCTCCTCTGCATACATAACACTGAATATGTAAATTAAATTAATTGGTCAAGATTCTTTAACTTTGCAGTCCAATTCTTCTTAAATACTTTTTCCACTCAGAGTTAACAATGTCGGTGTTTTTCTACCAAATACCATTCCATCGAGATTGTTGGTGATGCAAAATTTCTTTATAAAATTTTCTACTATCTCTAGAGTTTTCTTACAGGCTTTTGACACCCGTTTGGCAACTGTCATTACTGGTACCTTTTTTTAAATTTAAGTGAAGGGTTCTAAAGACTTTCAGACAACAACCAGGACTCACATTCGTGCTATCAGTGTCTGTAAATGGCTTGTTGGAGGGTTACAGGTGCCCAGTCATGGAACCAGTAATAACAACTTGTGTGCACATGTTTCAGCAATGACATCTACGTTGTATGCTGTCTGGCTGAAATGACTATTAAAACGGCATTGAGGGGAGATGGATTCTGGCCTCAGAGGTACTAAGATATGAGAATAAATGAAATACTAAGAAGCAGAAACACTGACAGACAGCTTTGTAGAGTGCTCTGTAGTCAGGCCGTGTGGGTACAGCGTAAGTATGCAGCCTAGCTCTTCTGCTCACTACCTACATGACTTCAGATAGGCTATTTAACTCTTTACCCTTCAGTTCACTCATCAATAAAGTGAGTATTATAATAGTAACCTTACCTTGCAAGGGCATTTTGAGAATTAAAAAGAGCAATTAGTGATCCATTTGGGGGTATTTATTCTACAATTGTATATAAATATAGAGATAGAGATATGCATAGAATGGCCATTGTTTTATTGTTGAAAAACGAGAAACCCCTTAATTTCTATCAATATGTTAGTTATAAAAATTATAGTTTATACCAGCAGCAGAATACTATGTAGCTATTATTAATAATGAAAAAATTCTGCATGTGCTGATATGGAACAATAACTAAGCTCTATTAAATGAAAAAGCAAGTTTTTAGAATAGAATGGTCCCATATTCAAAATAAGCAAACAAGAAATGAACAATCATACATATGTAAGTTTATGTGCATATGAGTGTAGATATGTGTTTGTTATTAAAAATCTAAAAGATTATTACCCAAATTTTAGCAACAGTTGTATATGAAGAATGAGATAGATCTTCATTACACATGCCTCTCTTTCTTGACATTTTACATTCAGTTATAAAATATTTACAATCAGAAAAAATAAAAATCACTGAGACTATATATTTATATGTTACATATTTATTCCATTTATATCTTAGGTATATATTATAGGATAAAACTATATGGACCAATAAGATGTTAGAAAGATAAAAGAAACGTAACTCGATCTGAGCAGTAACTTGCCTAAACATTTCATCAAAAATAAAATTGCCTTGGTCAAAACTTTTTTTCCTGTCAATACTGACTACAAATATTCCTTAAACATTCTTTGACATGCCCTATTTATTCTCTGTATCCTGTCCTCTATTTTATATCTGAATGGGGAGGTTTTTCTCCCCAACATCTGCTATCCCTTCACCCCTCCTAGTACAAACAGTCCTACTAAAAAATGTGGCCCATTTCTGAGTTTATCCTCTGAGATGTGATTCAAACAGCCGCCTCTAATCACTTGCACAAGTGAAGTTTGGGAAACTACTCCCCTCTGCCTGGAATCCTGCTTTCCTGTGTCCAGATCAAGTATAAGACGCAGCCATAAACGCATTTGATATATGGATGCTCTCTGCAGAGCCAAACCACGGACTTATCATTAAAAACACATTTTGAATTCATATGTGCTTTTTCGAACACTTTACTTCCAGGTAGGCAAATTCCTTTGCATAGAAGAAACAAAAGTAACAGAAGCCAACAGACAAACAGAGAGATGAGGTGGCATGTTAGGCTTAGAAAATATTTAGTTTTTAATGTTAGCTGAGATTCATCCATGAAATATTTCATATATTGCCACCGAAGACAAGGAATAATACAAGAAGCTTACCATGACCTGACCTGCAACTAGCAGTATTTCTGCTTCTCCATTTCGTTAAGGTCTCTTGGCTATCAACTAATGAGAAGTTTTCTCTTTTGAAACTCGGCATATTTCTATTTAATTGATTCCTATCTGCAGGTACTAAAAGGTAGGTTTCTTAATACAAATATCTTGACATCTTTATTGTTAGTGTAAGGGTATAATTTGGTACAAGCCTTTGGAGAGGTAAGGAAGAAAAAAAACACTCCTATGTAGATTTCTGAATTAATATCATAATCATACTCTCAAGAACTAAGAGTATTGAATTCTTAATATGGGTCTAGAACCGTACTAAGCGGTTTACAAGGATTACCCAGTGATGTGTTGGTAGACCTGCTCTCCAGGAAGGAAAAGGAAAGCTTAAATTTATAGCATTTGCCGATTTCCATTATGTAAATACTACCCCCATGCCGATTTTAAACTACCAAGATTTTAACAGCCAGCGCACAAAATTCCTGAATCATTAACAATTGGCCAGCTCCAACACGTCATCATGTTTTATCCTCAAAACAGACCTTTGTAATAGAAAACACTTCCCCCTTTTACAGATGTTTAAACTGAGACAGAAATTGGTGGAGTTATTTTGCCCAAGAACATGCTGTTGAGGGCCACGGGTTGTCTTTCTTTACTTTATGCTTTTGCATATGTATTACAATTCTAATCTTTTTCAGAGAAAAATGCAAATTAGCAACCAAAGAATAAACTAAATCAGAAAGAAGAAAACTCAAAGCCAAACTTCCCTCTGGTGTGCTATTTGCCTAGAAAAACCTGCCACGGTAATGGATTCCAATGGGGTGTATAACTTAGCAGTTAAAAAAAAAATACTCTAGCCTGAAAACAGAACTGACAAAGCTTTAGTACACGCTTGACATCTTTTTTTAAAGACTTTAAAAAAACGAAAAAACAAAAAACTACGTTTAGTTGCTACAAAATAAAGAGTTAATCAAGGGTCTAAAGTTGCTGGGTCCATAATGTGATATTTTGTAGGGAAAAAGTGAATAACTTCTTTTATAATGATTTTTCATCATTTGGTAACAAGTATCAGGCTGTAATATTGTAAATATTTCTGTAAAGGAGTAAAAAGAATAACTCTTACAGAAGATTTAGCAAAACAGGCTACAGAAAAAGAGATTTAGAAATAACCACATGGATGATTTTTCCATATTAATTATGAGCATTATCCTTTCATGGAAGTCTTGGGAATGAAGCTATTTTGGAAGAGAGCTAATGTAGTAGAAAGAAAAAATACTGAGCATGTAAATCACTCAGCACTGCAACCTGAGTTTGAATCCCAGTATTTCCATCTATGATCTGTGTATCCATAAATAAGTTGCTTGGCATTTTTCTGAACTAAAAAGACAAAATAATTCTTGTCCGGACTTAAGTAATACGATGATAATAATAGCTAATATTTTTCTGGATCAATTTGAATGTGCCAGGCCCTGTGTTAAGTAAATCACATGGGCTATTTCATATAATCGCCTTAACTCAATGAGCAAATTACTACCTCATTTTACTGATGGGAATCTGCCCTGCTTAGAACACAGCTATTAACTGGTAGAAGGACTCAAAGGCAGGGCCTCTAACCTTCAAGCCTTCTTAGCCATCATTCCACATTTTGTATACATATAATGAAAGGGAATGAGCACTTCAAAAATTATGGTGTCATCGCCTCCAAAAGGTTGTGGTTTCTTGATATCGGGAACTGTGCTATGTTTCTCTCTGTATCCCCAAGTAGGGTACCAGACTAAATGCACAAATGAATACAGTAACGAATGAATGTGTTATTGGTAATGGTTGAGCATCACCAATACTACACCGTGAATACTATCATAAACCCAGAATCACAGATAGATGTGTGCTTTATTAAGTGTTTTGAGTTCCAAAGAACTGGGTTTGGGCAGTGCTTGGTAAGCTAATTAACAGCATTTGCCACCCAAGTTCAAATATGCCAATATATTGGTAAGGGATTTATTATAAACTATTTTTCTGCTGAATTGTACTTGAGCAATCTTTGCTTTGAATACTTTATAAAATACTTCGTTACCATGTCTTTCTTCTCCAAATTTTGAAAGTGTCAAACTTTGTCTCATTTCTGCCTCTGACTACCCATCTATAGACATTTACCGTGGCTAGTACTCACAATGGGGCATTGGGCAGAAACAAGATAATGCTCACATGGCTCTCAAAATTAACATCAATGGTCAAAAAGAATACACCTTCATGGAATTTTGCTTAGCTTCATTTCCTTGTTTGATTTTTTTCCACTATTTCTACAGTTTGGATTTATTATTTTGAGCTGCTAAGACTGACATTGCTAGGACGATCTCTGTTTAGAACAGCTAATATTTCTACTCTACTGTTACATCCCACATATATGAAACCTTATGCTCCAAATCACAAGGAAGATGACTACAATTCATTATCTCACAAAAACAAAAACAAAAGCTAGCAAACAACACATGTCCTACTATAATAGATTAGAATTGCAAGATTTTTTATAGGGCAGAAAATGTAACTTCCCTCATTATGGATTGTTCTAAGTTTTTTAAAAAATCAATTTTTCCCTACATTTTTAGAGCATTTTGTGGAAACTTCCTCTCCTTCCCTATGGTTACATTTCTATTATGATTTCTGATTTATTCATTTTCCTACTCTTCACAGTAAATCTTTTTTGGTACATTCTCTTTTTCTTTCTATCTGTTCCACTGGACTTTGGGTAGGAATAGTACCTCACTTTTCTTTCTTTCTCTGGATCCTTACACAGTACACAGTATATGGTGGATAAGCTTAATATACATTGCTGCCAAGTGTTTGGTCATTTAAATATTTTTTTCCTCATAAGGTGGTATCAACAAGAGAGACAGAGAGGGTAACTGGGGAGGGGTGTCGAGAATGTGTGTTCATTATTTCTACCCCTAAACATTTATCTAGTTTTTTGTCTGTTTTGTTTTAGCAGTAATGGAGCACTGTCAGACATAGAACTATAAGTTAGGTCAAATAGAGTCTTTTGCAGAGAGATTTTGAAGTGGTTTAAAGGAATGCTTCCCCTTAACAACTAGCAAGCATAATTCATTCACTGGAGAGAGGATGAGTTACGATAATCCATAGAGATCCTTATATTTTGTAGAACTAGCAACATACAACCCACCCCGGCTTCAGCATTTAATCCAGTGAGAGTGTTCATCAGAGCTTAACAAACAGTTTCTCAAACTTCTAATAGATGGACTGTGAATCAAAGATTTGTGCTGCATCTTTCCTGTTAAACTAGATCTGAGCAAGCGCATCATAAAATTCCTCCACAGCTGGCACACCTAGAGTACCTTGACCGACAGATCATGAGATTCTATTACAATTCATTATATTTATAATCTGGGTACTCCTAGACAAAGAATTTCATGTTTTGCCAGTCCCAACCCAAGAATAACATAATTACAATTTCATATTTTTGTGTGTAACCCCAATCCACTAGATTTAAGAACTCTGGTTTTCCCCTAGGACTCACTCCTCAAAGATTCGAAGCAGCTTAGAAAATACAAAGACTGGAGGCAGGAGGGGAGGGAGGAATTGCAGCCAACATGATGTCTTTGAGGAGTCATTTGACTGTGTCAGCACTGCAAATGAAAAGAGTGCAACGGAGAACAAGTGGGGTATTTTATCGACCCCTTAGAGCTTAGCCTACTAGGGGGTAACTGCTCTGGAAAAGAATTCAAAGGAAACTGAAAAGACTGCAATGAGGCTTCAGTACATCTTGCTCTGCCAGTTAAAATGACCATCTTACAGGCCAGGATCATTAGGGACTCCAGAGAAGAGAAGGATCTCATTAACCCTAAGGGTCTCTGGATTTGGATATGGCCAACACCCCAGGCATTAGAACTGTAATCTGATGGGAAAACTGCAAAAGAAGGATTCCCATTTTAGCAGCTTTGTAAAGGATCATAAAATACTGTGGTATGGAAAACATCCTGGCTAGCTGGCCAGCTGACTCCTTTCCAGACTCTTCCTTGTAAGACACTCTTCAGAAGATCAGAAAAGATACACAACATGAAAAAGCTGATCAGAGTGAACCAAGGAGTGACCCACTAAAGGAGCCGGCAGAACACAGTGCTGGAAATCAGTTCTACCAGAAGGGTTTCCATCAGCAGGAGACAGAAGAGCAGACCTCTCTGAACTGTGGACTGTTTCCTATGGAATTTCAGAGCTGGTAGAAATAGTAATCTGCCATCAGTGATCCATGAATCTGGCTTCTGCCCTTCCAACTCCATACAGTAAGTTGGGCCTGCTCAAATGTAAACCCTAACAAAAATTTTTTAAAAGAGTGCCTCGTTAACATGCCCTGCAACTTCCGCTCCCAGTAATTTTATTTCTGTATTAAAACAATTTGTTGCCTATGGGATGGAAAGTACCATTATGCCTGCTTATGCCTGGAAAAGATGGATTAGCATCCATATACTCTAGAGGGTTAAGGCTAAGTTAAAAGGTTATTCCCTTCCTCAGCTACTTAGATTTCCAAAAAAGATAGCCATGTAAGATTACTTTGCCTTTTCTGACTTTAAAAAGTTGCCTGCTTGCTACCTTTTTTTATCTGAAGCCTGTAGGCAGATTCTAATTTGGCCCTACAAAAAAATCTGTTTGGCCCTGGGCTGAGGGAAGATGTTAATTTTCATGACTGTTTTAGAACACATCAAAATTCAGTATGCATTTTTTTCAGGATTTCAAAGCAATATGCTTAAAACATGCAATTTAGAACTAGAACATATAGAGCATTTAAAAATATTCAGGTTTTACCAAGAATCCATCCGGTCTATTATTGCAATAAGTAGGATACAAAGATATCTTTATCTGGTTGTGAATGAAACTCTATCTACTTAGAAGAAAGTTCAAAGTAAAATTTTAGCTCTCTCAATTCTACAGAGCTTTGACAGTAGAAATTCGGTGTAGTTGGGGGGGAAAAGCAATTATAAAATTGAATACACATTATGCATTTCTCAAAAACAAAGTTGTAAATAATTTCTTGTCTTTAATATTTGTCTTTATTATATCTTAAGTAACTCTTAGCCAAGTCAATAAATGTAACCAAAAAAAATGAGTGAGAATATGACAGCCCACCATCTGATAAGCTGGACATGTTGAACATTTTCATAGGCTTCATTAGCAACATTTATGCTCTCATATGTCAAGCAATGGTGACTCCTTTCTGAGGCCAGTAAGTAAGAGCTTTAAAAATTGGTCCAAAAGAAGTGAATTTGTAATTCTTCAGCTCACGTATGCCAGAATGCACTTATAATCAGTCTTAATAAATTTGCACCTCTGGGTCAAAGCTTTTGAATTATTTGTTTGCTTCAGTTTCTAAAAAATTCAATTGAATTGGATTTGGTTTGGTATTCACAGTTGTATTAGTTTGCTAAGGCTGTCATGGCAAAACACCACAAACTGGGTGACTTAAACTACAGAAATTTATTTTCTCATAGTTCTGGAGGCCAGAAGTCCAAGATCAAGGGGTCAGCAGGGCTGGCTGCTTTGAGTCCTCTCTCTTGGCTTGCAGACAACCACCTTCACGCTGTGTCCTCACGTGGTCTTTGCTCTGTGTGTGAGGACTCCATCAGTCTCTTCTGTGTGTCCTAAGCTCCTCTTCATATACGGACACCAGTCAGAATGGATTCATGCCCACCCTAACATTTAAACTTAATTATCTCCTCAAAGGACCTCAAATATAGTCATGTTCTGAAGTAGTGGGGGTTAGAGCCTCAACACACGGATTTTGAGGAGAGTCAATTCAGTCCATAACAACAGTGTTCACCAAATCATGAGATGTGTTCTGATTGAATTTGGGATTGGCTCAATTTATCCAGCAAGTCATTAGTGGCACAAGGCTAAGAATATCACAGGTAGATAGATAGATAGAGATAGATAGATAGATAGATAGATAGATAGATAGATAGATAGATAGATAGATAGACAGACAGACAGACAGACAGACAGACAGACAGAAAAAATCTAAGCATAAAAGAAACAATATTGAAAGTCATCTTAACTAAACAAATAAACTCCCAGTATTGTTGGCACATTGTTGCTGTATATGATATGTTTTAATTAAAAGAGACTCATTGGATAGAGTCTTAAAATGGCCCAAATTATTTTTATATGTAATAAAAAAAGTAATTTAAAAAATCTATAGTGTTCTGGGCACTGCAGATAGTTCTTTTAAATACATTATTTCAGTTATTGTTAGAACAGCTGAAGAAGTAAAGATTGTTATCCCTGTCTTACTAATGGAAAACCTAATGGTAAAAAATTTTAAATACTCTGCCAAAAATGACATGCCAGTAAGTGATACTAACCTAACACAAGCCTGCTTGTCACAAAGGCCCATGTTTTTACCGATAACGTAAACTATCTCCTGAAGCCCCAGCAGAGCGTTCAAAGCTGGTTATGCTCGGTTCTGTCAGAAGAGATATTTCTTCAACTGGGTAAGAATATCAAGGGGAAGGATGATGTTGCAAACTAAACTTGGCTCCCATTTATTGATTTACATAGGCTGTATTAAGTGTGTGCTAGGCACCGAGTTTAGGATGAACAGGGCAGAATCCTTCAAAAACTCACAATCTGGTCAGGAAGACTGATACTTATCTGACAGACAAAGTCCTAGAGACTGATTCAGCCAGCAGGCTGTCTAAGGCATTATTTGGCAAAAGTATAAGAAATCCTTTAGATTATAAAACACACCAGCAGTTCTTACTATAACACATTTGAATACCATTTTTAAATTAAAAAATAACTAGATAAATGGCAAGAAACCCTGCTAACATGTTCTTAAGGCACAGTTTTATCACATTGTGTTTCAGTAAATTCCAACAAATCTCAGCTGAATTGTTTCATTTAACTTTTACTATAACATTTTTACAAACCACAGTTTCTGGTCAATGATGCTTTGGCTATGGAACTGAGTACATGGTAATACTTATTCTGTACTTTGAAATCTAGCACTCTATTTACCAAGCATAAAAGCAAATGCCAGTTAAACCACGCTTAGTTCCATCTTTCTGATGTTCAAGTGCAGGAACAATTATCTCCATCAATATTTAATGGCCTAATCCTAAGCAGACAGTGCCACAGTGCAGGCAACAGTCCTGTTAACATGCTGTTAATTTTCAAGCATGAGGCAGAAATGGACTATACAGTTACTGAAAATGCACAGCAGTGCATTTCCCTAAGGTAAAGTTCTCTCCGCATTCTCTGGTCTACCTTCATTGATAATAAGGGAATTAGAAACATTTCAGAGTTGTGTTCAGTGAGTTAAGCTTGTTCACTCTTGAAAATTTGCGGGGAGAAGGAAGCTTTCCCAGCTTTCTAGTTTTTTGAATAACAAGATTTGCAGCTCTCGGATTCAAGCCATGGATCTCATGACCCCACCTACCTGCAGCTTTATTTTGTTTGGTTCTGTCTTTTTCTGATGTAATGCTTTTTAAATAGCCATTATGTAACAAGAGTCGTTGCCTAGATACTTGAAATCTAGACCACTGGACTTCAATTAGAAATCTTTCTATAAAATAAGAGGTACGTGTGCCAACAGAACAAGAGTCATAAGAAAATGTAATGCAGATAATTCTTACAACTACAACATGGATAGAGAGAACTTCAGCAGCCTAAATAATTTTATTAAGAAGATCACAGAGTTCACGGCATATGATTAGTTCTCTCTGTCTTCCTATTCTTCTATAAAGATTGAAGACTGGGGTGGAGGGATGTTGGAGAAAAACCGCCATGTAAAACCATCCTTGGGGAGAAAACAGCTTAGAGGAAGTGTGGGCAGAGAAATCCTGTAAGGATTCAAAGAGCAAGAGCAACAGTAGAAGGAACAAAAGATCCTTCTTTATCTGTTTATTGATAGGCTAAATATATTCCTGGCAGATGTACTTGAGAATAAAGTCTGTATTATCTTCCTTGTGACTTCTAGTTTGACCTTAAAAATTGTCTAACCTCCTCTCAGTCTGATACAATTGATTTTTAAAGAACTTAGTTAAGATTTTCCACTGAATAGAAAATGTCAGCAAGTTTCCCTTTTAAAAATGTTGTATCCTTAAAACGCTGTCGGATCACTTCCACTATTTTTTCTTTCCTTTTTGTACATCATGAGGATCCAGATTCTTGAGTGTTAAATCGATACCAAACTTCTTGTCAGTATTAAAGAATAAAGCTCAAATACATTTCTCCTAAATATAAAGGTAATAAACATCGAATTTGTCAATGCTATCCAACTAGAGCAAAAGCAAGAAAGTTTGATCAGTTTGGAAATCTGGTTAACTTGGGTGCACATGGTAATAGATACTCACTTTTTATAAGTTTAAGGGGAAGGGACTTCATGTCTTAATGTAATTCTCTAATTGTTGTAAAGAAAAGTACAAGAAAAAGAAAAAAAATCCCTGTAAGAATATTTCTTATTTCTTTGCCAAATACAGTTCTTAAGTACTATGTTTATATAACCATCTGCCATGTTTACTTAGGACAACTCAAAGGCAGAAATCTCTCATTTGTCAAAAGCGTGGCCATTCCCCTAAGCCCATCTATTACATAAATTAATATGGAGTCAATGGAATCTTTCTCCGTAAGTGTTCGTTAACGTAAAAGCAGAGTCTGGCCTAATGAGAAATGGAAGTACGGGTAACTTTGTCTTCACAATGCTACCTTCCTCCTGCTGCCCTCCATCAGGAATCTAGTGACTGCCGATTGCCAGGTAGTTTTCATTCTACGCTCCACATAGACAACCTTCCTGACCACATCCCTCCCTTTGTTCATTCAACAAATATTTGTCAAGCACCTATCACATCTCATCAGGCAGTCCTCCAAGCCTGGGTTATATCTGGTGTCTGGGTTATATCAGGGAATCAAACAGAGACCTCTGGCCCCATAGAGCTTACATTATCATCAGGGAAACAGGAAATAACAAATATAATACAGGAGTGAATTTTGTAGGATGTCAACATAATATAGCTATGTAAAAAAAAAAAAAAAAAGTAAAGCGTGGTAAAGAAGATGAGGGAGAGAGGGGCCGGGGTGTAGGGAAAAGATGGTCCTTTCAAGGTGGGCCTCACTGAAGTCCCCCATGAACTAGAAGCTAGCCACGAGGAAGTCTGGAGGAGAGCTCATGGGAGGAAAAGGCCAGGGCCCACAGACCTTACAGTCAGGGTACACGTGATATGTCTGGGGAACCACAGGAAGGCCACTGCAGCTGAAATGGGATGAATGAGGAGAGGACGAGGAGAAGGGGGTAAAGAAAACAGGCTGCGGGAAGAGTGGGGATCCAGGGAGCCCACTGGGAAGCGCTGGCTTTTAATCTATCTTTAATCTCATTCCACAAAGTTCTGTGTTTTGCTAAGGCTCAGAGCTGACTAGTTTGAGGATATATTTAGGTATCCATTTATTTAATCCTCTGTTCATTCATTCAACCAGTATTTATGGAGGGCATAACACTGATATCATGATAGGCAGGGAGGATGGAACAGTAAGCAAAAGCGGTCGTAATCCCTCTCCTCGGGGAGTTTATGACCCAGTGAGGAAGACAGTGATCTGATCATGATGGGAGAAGGGCTGTGAAGCCAATGAGCAGAGGCACACGGTGCCCTCAGAGTCTGGAATGGGAGGCTGTGACTTCGTCAGGAAGGGCAGTGAATGCTGCCCTGAGAAAGCAGCAACTAAGTGGCTTTCGAAAGCTAAGTAGGTGCTACGTAGGCTGCCTAGGGGAGAGTGGTCAGGGGACAGCAAGGGGCGGGCAGTAGCAGGCTGACTGCAGGAGGCAGAAAGAGCTGGTGGGGGGAATGGGGAGGAGTCTGGAGATTGGAGGTAGGAAGGTGAAGGTTGAATTGATGGGGCTCAAAAGCCACAATAAGAAGTTTCTCTTTATCCTAAGCCCATTGGGAAGCTGCAGAAAGATTTTCAGTAAGGCAGAGAGCCAATCAGACTTAAGTTTTAAAGATCATTATTCCATACTGAATGTCTATTATTGAGTTTCTAGGTCTATCCTCTAGATAGCTCGTTGGCATTTTAAATAGACCCTTAGAGAGGTAACCCTGAACCCCAACAGACCTGGGTGGGAATGTTCAGTATTATAACAAGCTGATGAGAAAAGACAAGCTGGGCAGGGAGATTATTGAGCAGCCCATCAATTAAGTCGAGGAACGAAGTCAGATTCCACGTACTAAGCCTGTAAAATATGGCCCTCATTAAACTATTAAGATGTCAATGAAGAACAAAATATTGTTTTAGTGTGAATACTAAATCCCTTTCATTTCTTTGATAAGCATTTTGAGGCCTCGTGATATTAAGTGACTTTCCCAAGGTCACAGAGAAATTTTATAACAGTTCATCCAGCACAAATTGCTTTCAAAAAAGTGAAATGGGCAAATTAATTTAAGACTCAGACTGGAAGGTGTGGACATATCAATGAGGCCTCATTCTTTTGTTCTCACTTCTAAAGCATTCTGGGACACTTATGTCCATGCAGCCTTCACATCCTGCTGTCCCCTGGGCACAGTTCATAAATCTCAGTCAGCAGTCTTGTCTGCAGTGTCTTTCTCACAGTTGTGTATTGAGTCTTCTCAAATTAGGATCAGAGGGGAAGCTGTCTGGTGTGGACTTTCCTTCATCTTTGCCACTATCCACCACCTCACCGCCCACCATCATGGCCACGGCCACACACAATTCAGTCAACAAATATTTGTTGGGCATCAACTGTACACTAGGCAGATACAAAGATACAAAGATTTTTAAAAATTAAATTGCTATTCTCCAAAAAGTCAGTGTAGTGAGAGCAACTGGTGAGTAAATGCATGGTTAGAGCCAGGTCACAGCTTTTCTTTGCTTATATCACACCTAACTCTGCCGTGGAAGAGGCTGCACAGAAATGACCAATGTGACTAGTTCTGATGGGCTTGGAAGAGTTTTCCAGGCAGGCAGGGAAGAAGGGTACTTCGGGCAAAGAGAACTGCATGAATAAACAGCTACTTCAAATGGTGTGGACAGCTACAGCATGGGGTGGGTATGGAGAAGTAAGTCATGATTAGACCACAGAAGGAACCAGGACACAGATCCCAGAGGAAGCTGTAGACTGAAATAAGGATTTAGAATGTTCTCCTTAGAGCAATAGGGAAACTGTAAAGGTTTTTTTTTTTTAAACAGATATAAGATGTAAGGTAAGATACAGGGAAACTGATAAGATTTGCCTCTTTGATACAATTAATAAATATTTTATTCCTTGCTTAGTTATATGCTTTACATATTTCTGGGAAATACATTCACTGAGTTTGACAACTAGATTGGCATTCATTCTGAATTGTCATGGTACTTAAATATTAAAACAGCCATCATTTTACTTATACTGACCCACACTAGATCACATAGAATGTTCTTCATACAGTAAGTTGAAATTAGCCCCTGAGGTTACATTATTTCCTCAGAGTATCAGACAGTATTCACATAATCTGAAAGAGTTGCGTCCAATTCCTTTCCAGGGAAGAATTTGCTGACCATGAAAAAAAGATGTCAATTAGCCAAAATATCATGGTGTATCTGGTTAGGGTATGGTGGTAAAGAGTGCATATGTTTAGACTCTTTTAAAAAGTGATAACATTTAAGTCTTTTTTTTAGAGGAATGCCCTGATAAGCAATAGTAAGCCTTAGACAAAATAGCGTTGAATAGATAGACCTCCCAACTCATTAGAATCAGAATGATTTATGAATCAAAAACTTGCTGCCTAGAAAAGAATTGACAGTTAGAGCTCACCTTTGAGAAAAAAGGATTCTCAAATAATTTCAAATGCAGTAGGTAAAATACCAATAATATACGCTGAAGCATTCAGGGAGTGGCATTTTAAATAAATATTTTAAGGTATTTTTTAAATGAAAGAATAGTTATTGAATATTTATTGAACACATAATACTCATAAATTTTTCAATTATTGTCATGATTCTCAAAAGTGTGTGTATGTGCATTAGAGTTTCGCTATAGTACTATAATATACCTCTTCTGAGGTTCTCATTATCTCCTTGATAATTCCAAGGGATTTGGTACGGCTTATGTAATTTTCTTCAACTTATTTTTAGTCTAAAGTAACATTGCCTCTACCAAAGTGAGTAAAGTACTGAATTTCCCCAGACATGACAACAAATATACCCTCATTTACATCTTTCAATGATATTCAAAACTTAGTTAATATCAAACATTAACCAGAGAGGTTTTCTCTTCTGTCCGATGTAATCAAAACACAAGAGAAAGCACTTAATGTTAAAGTATATTATATTTCACTGTGTTTTTCCCAGATTAAATTTGTAAATTAAGCTTTTTGAAGTAACATGAATAGAGAATTTGACTGAATATTTGCCACTTATATAGAACAATAGTCTCTTATTTGAGATTTGTGACATTAAAACACTGTTGAAAATTGGTATTTTATACCTGCACACACATAGTATGATTACAATGAGATGATACAGATGCCACAAAATTAATTTTATGTCTTAATGCCTTAATGCCCACACCTTACCTCTTTCACTCTTGACTTTTCCACCCTTACATTGTTTTGTGCTTGTGATTAATTAAAAGTAGTCTTTAGAAACCAATATTATTTGAAGGCTGAGCTATTTATAAGACTCTTCAAAGGATATGTTAAAATCTACCTCTGGACTGAGCAAAACAAGGATTTTTTTCCCTTAGATTACATGGAGTTGACACACCTCAAATTAATGTTACTCAGCTGTGTTTTGCTAGGATGCCATCTGCCTATACTGAAGCACCCAAAATGAAACATTTCAGTGAAACCCATCATTGTTCATATAGGACTTTATCATGTGATTAACACAGTGTCTCCTCAGTGAAGGCACATCTGGTGTCAACATAAACAGTAGTTGAACTTCCTTAGAGTTCCCAGAATATTTTTTCTCCATTATATATCTTGTAAATTGTGTAACTGAACAAATTTTATTTTTTCCCCATTATAAAACCTGGAGCCAGGTTTGAAACCTAAATTCTTCCATCTTATTATTTTTTTTAATTTGTTGCACAAGTCTATGTATTTTAACACATGTGTAGATTTGTGAGAACACCACCACAATCAGGATACAAAATGATTACATCTTTTCTTAACTGAACACTGGCAACCTCTGCTGTTTTCCACCACTATATTTGTTTTTTCTAGACTGTCATATAAATGGACTCAGGCAGTATGTAACCCCTTGAGACTGGCTTCTCTCACTCAACACAGAATCATTTGTAAGAGTCACCTAAGTTATTGCATATGTCCGAATCTCATTTCTTTTCATTGTTCAGTAGTATTCCACGGTGGTATACCAGTTTGTACACTCACCTATCAGAAGGCTTTGGATGGTTTTTCGTTTGGGACACTAACATACAGAACTGCTATCAACTTTCAGGTAGAGGCATTTGTGTCAACACAAGGCTTAATTTCTATAGATATCAGGCGTGATATCGCTGATTCATATGGTAGGTGTATTTTTAACTTAAGAAAACTGCCATCCTGTTTTCCAGAGTGGATGTGCCATTTTGCATTCCCACCAGCAATGTGTGAGGGGTCTAACTGCCTCACAGCCTCATCAGCACTTGGTATGTCAGTATTTTTATTTAAGCCATTTAAATAAAAGTGTGGTATTATCTCACTGAGGTCTGAATCTGAATTTCCCTAAAGGCTAAGAATATTGTACATCTTTTCATGTACTTATTTCTTTGGTCATCTGAATTCTATTACATGCCCACTTTTGCTTTTCCTTCTTTTTTGTGGCTTCTTTTAAATTTATATCATGCTGCTTTTCTTCTCTTATTGAAGACACATAAAACATTTCTGGAATAAGTGTGGGTATGAATGCGTAAGTTAAATTAAATACAAGATAAAGTCACATAAATGTAGCATTCCAACAAATTCCAATTTTAGTTTTTTATTATTTTAGTCTTATCCTGGATATGTTCTGTGGTCTTTGAAAGGTATAAAGCATGGTATTTCTCTTCTTATTTCAAAGTCTGTTATTTTCTAAGCTCTGGAATAAAATCTAGAAGGAAAAAACTAGTATATCATTGAAAGCAGACAAAATAATACTTTCAACAAAGAACCCCATGGAATTGTGTTTTTGAAATGTTATTCCATTGTCTTTGTGTGTATTCGGCTTTGCCAGTTGCATTCTGCAATTCCTGTTCTCTGCCAGCTCTGGAGAGATGTAGAGCCAAATAACTGTGGGGTTTTTGATCTGGTTGTCACCAAAAAGTTTGACAAAGGTCCCTTAAGCATTAGAACTATTAAAAACAAAAACATTTACAGCAGAATCCAAAAAAAACTTGATGTTTAACTGAATCGGTTCTGCATTAAACCCATGGTTTCAACCAGGCTCATTAAAAGCACAAATCTTGTTGCAAACCCAAGATTATTTTAAATGACGTGACTCATGCTCTGGATAGCTGCCATAAAAGTTTTGGTAAAATATGACAGTTTCAATTAACTTTACATTTGAAATTGTGCATGTAAAATGCTCAGCTGAAAGCAAAACTCAAATACTACATCACATAAACAAAAACGCCCCTGTCACCTTTCCCTGAAGAAGTTAGGGCAAATGCTCTGCCAGCTCGTAACGGGAGATCACTGTGCTTGGAGCACTTCGAATGAAATGCTTGCCTGCTAAGTCTATGAACCTAAGCTCCTAAAATCAAGAGGAATTAGTAAAGGCTTCAGAGTGGTCTGTGTGTATTTTTTTAAGCTTCTCCAGGGGATTAGGACTATCTGGTTTTGGAGGAAGGAGTGACTTTCTGATCCTATTGGTCTTCTCTCCAAAATGGTTAAAGAAGGTTTACCTCGAATTCAGTCTGTGGTTTAGCAGAATTTATCTCCTTAAAAGCAAGGAGATTTTACATCTCCTCCACCTGGTTGCTGGACTTCTTTAGTAAAGAAGGAAGGGAGTTTAGGACAGTGGAAGGAAAAGAAAGAAAGAGAGAAAGGAAAAAAGGAAGAGAGGAAGGAAGAGAGGAAGGAAGGAAGGATGGAAGGAAGGAAGGAAGAGGGAGGGAGAGAGGGAGGAAAGAGGTTTCTGCAACACAATAAAGGCTCAATATGTATTTGTGGAGTGAATGAATATAAATTACTTAAAAGAAGATATCACAGTGGGAATGGATTTAGTTAATGCATAAATGATGCATTTTCTTCTAGATAAGGTGTGAATGGTAGCAGAGAATACGTAGATAGGGAAAAGCTTGTTCCTGAATGTAAGGGAAGGGTCCTGGAAAAGGGCACAGAAGATGTCAAGTAGTTTTCTAAAGTGGACGCTAAAGATGCAAGTAGTTCGCATGATTTTGCCTAGAGCGGGCCAAGTCTAAATTTATCTTATCAACAATTAATTGTTGGATGTGGTATAGCATATTCATAAGCCAGGTTCCAAGGGCAGACTTCCTGGGTTGAAATTCTGTCATCAATTACTGACAATCTGTCCTTAATTTTTATCATCTCTGTGCCTCAGTTTCTTCATCTGTTCAATGAATATAATAGTGGAACCTATCTCATAGTGTTGCTATGAGTATTAAGAGTTAATACTTAGTTCAGTAAGCACAGTGAAGCCTTAATGTGTTGGCTCTTAATCAGTTAAACTAAATGATGTAAGGTATATCAACCTATTGTCCACAAAGAAAGAGTGGGGTTATCCTCTTTGTGATTATGGGCCCTCAAAAGGTTGAACTGATTATATTAATAGAAATATTTCCACTGTCCTTATTTAATTGGTTTTCTGAGAAAGTTAGCCTCCTATCAGTTTAAGCACTTTTTCTTTTGTTAGACAAAGGCTTCCCAAGACAAGTTAAATATAAGATCCTAGAACTGCAGACCTGAGAAATACACAAGGAGAGAAATTATTCTTAAGGTATCAAGAGAGGCAATCCTCACAGCCCCTGTTGGTGACCTGCAGCTCGTTGAATAAAGCCAACTACCAAGCATAGGAGTAAGCAACTTGCTGCGTCTCAAGTCTGGAACACAACTGCCAATTATTTATTGCCCGTGGTGCCTCATGGCAGACTAGGAAGACAACCGTTTTCTCTCAGCAAAGTTATATTGATTGCATTCTGGAAAAAAAAAATAGCATGCTGTTTGAGTTGAAATTTGGCCATAATATCTAAAGTTAATGTTCTTAAGGCTGTAAAAATTATTGGTGATGATAAGAAAACAAGACCATATTTTTATATTTTAATTTAAATCCAAAGAGAGAAAACCCCAGCAGAGTTGGCAGGAAAAGCAATTGGAAAGGATTCAATTCTCCCAAATATTCGTCAATATAGAAATGGTTTTGAACGCAAGTGATGAGGAAATCCCGCAGACTGAGTTGGCATGGATTAAAGAAATAACATAAAAAGTTGAGGCGGTTTAGTCCATGCTGAACGGGAGGGATTGAACTGCCCTAAAAGGACTGTTTTGCCTAGAACACTAAATTCCTAATTTATTACTTCTAACAAATTTTCAATATTAATCTGTTTATTTTTTTTAACAAGGTCATTCACAAATCACTCAACAGCTAATACCAAGTGCAAAAGACAAAATGGCCCACTGACGGCTACAAGAGATTTCAAAAATACCTTTGGGTCTACAGTGATCATCGGTACAGCAAACTTCCATTTCTTTAGGGAATTGCTTAACCACAGACTTTCTCTGGAACCAATCTCATAATGCAGCATCCCTTTGGATCTTCAGTAACCTCATTAATGGCTGCCCTGTGCTCCCTGTCTACTTTTAATTTCTCCTAGTAATAGAAAATACTTCATAATGGAAGATTTAATTAACTGAGTTTCCAAAAAGCTATTTACAGTGAACTGGGAACATTAGCTTTAACTTTTATTGTTCAAGAATGAAGATACCCTTTTTACAACAGATTAAATGCAGCAGGAAAACAACATTTTAACCACACTAAAGCATGGAAACCCAATGGCAAAAGTCAATTGAGCTGCTGAGAAGACAAAGGCTATGACAGTCTGATCTGAGGAGAGAGGCCTTGCTTGAAGCTTCCAGTCCTTTCCTTAACTTTCCTTGATTGACCATCAACAGGGATCATTCATATCTATAGGCGCTCTAACCTGGATGAGGGTCCACCTTCCACAGCCCGAAGGAGAGCATTATAGTAAGGTGTGCAAGATGAAGTGTCCCTTCTTCCCTCCAACCGGAACAATTGAATCTTGCATATTTTTCAGAAAATATATAAGAAGTTTTTCTAGAGCTATTAGAAACAAGCTAGGTCCTGTTTTCAAGAAATAACAAAATTGGGCCACATTAAAGAGGGAGAAGAAAAATCAGTGTGACTTTGACAAAACAGAGAGGTCTTGAGATCGATCAGCTAAATATTTGTGCAAAAATATTTTTCCACAACATTTATTAATTTACAACATTTGAGCTTGTCCTGAATAAGCTTATTATATGCAAAATTTGGTTGGCTGTTGTTTACCTGACAAACTGATAGAGCAGCTTTGAGTTGTCCCGGCTGAACACACACACATCTACTTGGGGCATGCATATCCTTTGTTTAAAATGCGTCTTTACAAACCTTATAGAAACTAGCTGCTGAGTATTACACACCAGCCATTTTTCAAAGTGAGTATCTTTCACACTTTTATCTCTTTCTCTCATTTACCTAATGAAATTAGACCCCAATATAGACTAATACCTTGTGAATTGCATTTCTTAGATCAGAGTCAATTTGAGTTATAGAGGCAAATGCAAGCAGAGCACTAAATGCCATGTGAAAAAGCAGAAAGGTAGCTTAAAGGTTTATAGCACCGAGTTAGCGTTTTATCCATGAAAGACCTGGGTTCAATTCTTTGCTTGCAGCTTGAGTAAAACTGACATTTGCGGCTATATCACGACTTGCGTCACAAAAGACATATTGTTGGTTTGCTCCAAACGTGGAGGCTGAACAAAGAATGGCAGCTACATATTGCAAATTTCTGTAAAAGTGGAAATCGTGAGTGTGGATCTGTTTCTGACCCCACTATGCACAGACTAGAAACAGAGACTTATTTGTAAGAGCTCTAAAATTTACTCTTCAGTAAAAGCAGGATAATTTTCATCTATATTATCCAAAAAAGACTTGAGAACCAGGCTTCAAAGACAAAAACAAACCCCAAATTTTTTTATTTGGAAAGGTTTAAATATTGTAGCTTTTATTGTGGTTGGATCTCTGAAGCAACTGATTTAAGAGTTAACTTTTGTAGGCGTTTACTGCTCCCCCAAATAATTCATTACCAGTGGTTATTCTGCCTTCGCAATTAATCAGGTTTGAAAGTGCTTTATTTGGTGCATTTGTATTGTTTAAATAAATCTGGAAACACTAACCCTGTCACGTTCAGGGGTCGAGTGTGGGAATGAATCTCTAGACACAGAGGGTAAAATGCTTCAAGGCGTATCCCTAAGAGATTTCCAGCTGGACAATCAGAATTTATTTTCCAAGAGGAGGGTGTCCGCATGCATGGGAGCCCTATGGTGTGTTTTAAGGTCTCCTTAACCTGTCTCGGCAAATTGCATAAATCACAGCAATAAAGTCTTCCTATTCAGCATGTTAGGGCTAGGGAAAGCTGACCAGCTTTTGACCTCTTATTCTGGGCCCCAACTGACCCTAACTTAGAAGTTCAAGCGGTCAATTGCAGGTCACTGAGGGCAGTCTCAGAGTCTCTTTAATTCCACTTGGGCTGCAAGGTTAAATTTAGGCAGCACAGGTATTTTCCTAGGTTTTCGGGATGTGCTGCTTGTGGAACCCACACCTTAGATGACCAAAGGAGGGGCAGGGGGCAGGGAGAAGAGAAAGAAAAAACCAAGTCGGTGTCCTCCTAACCAGCCCCGCTTTAGTATACACCAAGTTGGTCGTTTATCAGTATAATGGATCTACAGACAGCCTTAAACAATTGTCAAACATTCTTTTAAAAGCCATTAGTTTTTCAACTAATACATATCTGTTTTGTGCATTTGTTGAACCCTTCACTTGTCACTGGGAACGGCCTGTTAAACTGAGCAGAGGCCTGATCAGTTTTCAGTGAGCACTGAGCCTCAGGGTTCACCTGGGTCAGCCACAAGATTTATGAGGCCCAGTGCCAGGATCTGATTGGGACTGTTAGTGCTAAAGAAAGCTGACACTTCCTCCCCTTCCCTCCTCCTCGAGCTCGACACACAAAGTCCAGTGACTTAACTTGTACATTCCCACTGGCTGCCTAAGAGGCAGCAAAATTGATGACCTGTACAGACACCAAAGTGGACATCAATAAAAAAAGATGGATGTGAACGGGTGGAGTGACATGCCTCATTGCTGAAGGGACTGGGGAGGGGAGAGAAAAGGTTAAAAAAACACTGGAAAGTTATTTATATAAGCTTCAAGGACAAGGATTTTGTCACTACTTGCCTAAGGATTTGCTCTTAAAAATATTCTTTCGTCTGGCTTCCATTCTTCCCCAGTTGGCAAAAGGCCTGGGGACCTCTGGTAGTTACTAGATATTTTTATTTGCTGGTTTAAGTGAAGAAACTTTTCTTAATCATTTTTGATCACCAAAGAGTGAGACCATGATATGGACTGAAAACTGTTGAAATACATGCAAGAAAAATCTCAGGTAACATTTTTCAAAGGGGCCATGATTAATTGAGCATTACCATTGTGCTTCTTAATTAACAGGATGGTTAAAAATGGAGCAGATCACAGTTTCTACAAACTGGTGGATGTAAATGCTCTGAAATAATGTGCTCGTTCTGAAGCATCTCCCAAGGAACTGTCCCGAAACACTGTGAATTATATTCTTGAAGTTGGAACCCATGGAAGAGCTTACAAATGGGAGATAAATAAAAGTAACTGGTTTAGACACTAGTGTACTGGGTGTGTTTTCTACTTTAAAGCGCTTGTGAGAAAAGATATTTGGTAGCTTAGCTAACATTCCAAAATAGATCCCGAAGAAGACAGGTAAAACGAATAAAAGAATAATTGTCAATGATTCTTCTCTTTCATTCTTGATGTGTTCATCTACCCTCTGGGATGTTTTCTGCATGCTTCTCTATGATGTAAATGAGATCTAGATCTAGAATGGGATCAGCGAGGTTGGGAATAATTATGTACTCAGCCATCTCAGAAGAAATGGCAGACTCCCTAGGTCACAACATTTACAAGTGATTGTTCCATACTAACTCTGCCTTGGTTTTTGATGTTTTCTTCAGTAAACATGGTCTGATGCTCTATTATCTTACAGCAGAAGAACACTGTAAAAAAATATGAAATTTATTTTTAATAATTTCAGGTACTCCAGATGGTAATAATGTATGTTATGTTGAGATAAAACCTTAGTAGGTCTAAAATTAAGACAATAAGAATTAATGCTGTCATGCTGTTTCTTTTGTGTTCATAGACTGAATTTGACATCTCCAGGAAGTTTGAAGTTCTTATCATTTCAGCTATGTTAAGATGGGTAAATTTCACAGTCCACGTTATAATGTCTCTCATTGCTCCTACTGATGGCAGAATAGGTTTTGCACTAATATCACAACAGAATTTGTGACAAGGTGGAGGGAGGGAGTCCTTATCTCTAGTGACTTTGTTTCCTAGCTCAGAATAGCCATCCCATCTAGAATCAAAAACCCTAAGTAAAGGTGCCTATGAAATCCACACTCTCTTCTGCCCTGTTCCTGATCCAATCTACCTCAACTCTTGAGCATGAAGGTTTACTGTTAGGATAGAGAGATATCAGCCAAGTTGGGTTAGTCACCATTTCCATTCTAAAACAGCATATGGTACACCATCACAAATCTGTCAGAGGAGGCTTCCCCTCACTTTACTGCTTTGTTTGATACCATCTTAATCTTAGAAGTGGCACTAAACCAATCTCTCCAGTTTCCCTAAGTAAGATGTCCCGTCTTTGCCCTTGGGATTCTCACAGGCTCCTTACATACCACTGACTTTTCTCCAGGCTCAACAAACTATCCCTTATTTCTATAAAGAGAGCAAAGTCCCCACAGGGACTTCAACGAGATTAGAAGGAAGGATTTGCATAGGCAGTCTCAGACTCAACATAGGAACTAAAGTAACTGCAAGCAGGAAAATGATACGAGTTTGTAAAACCCCTGACCAACAGCATGTTAAAAAAGGGTTCTAAGAGTTCAAGTGTGAGCTATTTATTTGTATTTTTTTTAACATCTAATATATTTTGTTTCTTATTATTACCTTAGTAATAAACTGCTTTGCTTTTCTTCTCCTTCTTTATAATGAAGACTTTATAATGAAGCACTAGGATAGTGCTTGGCATCAAGTGGGTATTTAATACATTTTAACTGACTTACCCAGCTCCCTCTGGTCTTTGCAGCTGGGCCATCATCCCCCTGGGGTATTGACTTTCAGGGAAGCTTAGTCAAAATATACAGCTCATTTTGACTGCAGTTTCAAAGTCAATACAGAAGTCCCAGGTAACAACCCTCATTTTCTCTAAGAAAGTCTCTGAAATATCTATCTTAGATCCCAATGCCTGTTCATTTTCAATCAGATGCACAAGTATCATTGGAGACTTTGTCAATAGATGGTTAAGAAATTGTGGTTACATTCTCTGGGCCTATCACTATCCATAAGGTCATTCCAAAAGGCTGACTGAAGATCTAAGAATGATACTTCCAAGGGGTTCAGTGTCATCTGTCTGGGAGAGGATTTGAGTTCCTAGAGGGTTAAATGTAACTCTCGTTCTTCAAGGACTAACTCTGGATCTACTACCTGCCAGGACACTTTTGATCTTCTCTTCCTAATAAACTGACAACATGGGTTTCCTTTCACCATCAGGCAACAATATTTGAAAATTTCTTTAGGCTGCACAGGACTGAAGTCTAGTGTGCTCTTTTCTGGGTAGTCAGACACACATCTTCTCTGGGACCCCTTCACTGAAAAAGTCCCAAGGACACATCTTTCAGATTTATCAGAGTAGAATGAAAAAATTCTTAAATTGTTAATTCAGAGTCTTTAGTATATGAGAAGATTCTCAGACCATTAGGACTCAAGGGACCATGGATTTTAAGGGAAAGTACCTTCTTCTAGCCTCACAAGATTCTGGGAACATTTCAGGATTTCTCTAGCTTAGGGCAAATAATTGATTCTGTCTCAATCTAGAAGAAACAGCTTAGCAAAGTCTCCTTGGTGTCTTTTTATACAATATAAAACTTTCCTAGAATTTAAAATTATATTGTTAACCTAAAAATCATGCATTTTACCAAAGAATGAATGTACCCAGAATATATAAAAAAGGTTAAAAACAACTTCAGAGATAAACACAAAAGTCTGCCAACTCTCAGATTGTTTCTACTACTAGTAGTTCTCTCCCTTTGAGAGAGAGAATCATGATAAAATGAATCAAATTATACCCCTTTCTCCTTTGATGATATTTAATGTTATTTTTCAGTTTAAAAAATTAAATATAAGGACAATCATGTTTAAAACATTTTTTTAAAAAAAGTACTAAGAATTAAATTAGAGAACCAATCATTGTTGGTAGTTGAGTGGAATCACAACCAAGTAAATTCTTTTGAATTCATTCATCAGTGCAGATGTCTCAATCGAAAGGTTGAGTTATGAAGTAATATCTCCACCAAAATCTCTATTTTATATGTAAGTATATAGCCATCTACTTCATTTCTTCCTTTCGAAGACAAATCACAAAAGTACCAGATACCAGCATCAACACAATATCAGATGTTCTATGCAGGTGTCGCCCCATAAGGTCAAAGTGTTCCAGACATCTTAATAATTTAATATATACACTGCACCACCCAGAAGTTCTCTCAGAATTAAAAAAGGAAAAAATCTACTGTCAAGCTGTTTTATTCAGAAAATACGCTGTTGTCAGTCTTAGGCCATTGACAAATAAAGCAGTGTCAGGACGGACAGCAGAGACTGCTCTTGAAGATTTCTACATTTTAAATATTTGTTTACTCCTAGAAGGCAAACTTACACTAAATATCTGCTCAGTTTCTAGTGAGCAGGCGTCCCTGGCAAGTCAGAACACGTCACAGGGACCGTGGGTCTAGCCCTGAACAGCGAAGGACCGTTTACCGTGCTCCCACAGCAAGAAAGTCTTTGCCACAATGAATAAAATTTTTATTTCCACTCAAAACATGTCTCAATAAAATAAGCATTTGCTTTTGAAATTTCTTCTTAAGTTATTTGAATTCTACCAAATAAAATATTTGGCAAAATTACTCTTTTATAAAAAAAATATTTTCCAAAGCAGTTGCAATTGAAGATAGTCCATCTCCTTCTTAAATGGAATAGAATCTCAGTTATTTTAAAAGATAAACAACTATTGTTTGTTATCATCATCATCATCATCATCATTATTATTGTTTTTGTAGTCAGGAAAAGGAAAAGGAGACGGGTGAAGCCGAAGAGGAAGAAGGGAGAAAAGGTGTCTTTCATTTTTGCCCAAAATTATAAATGCTTTTCATCATTAGTTTCATTGAAATATGCATCTTACCTCTTCGTGGGACTCTAACTAGTTCGTTGAAACCATCTGTTAAAAATTTTGGACAAATAGTAGAACCAAAGTGAAAAGGGGCAGTTATGTGGTTAATTTAATTAAATGGCTACCTGCATTGACCCAGTAAAGAGATGCATACATAATTAGGAAAACAGAGTGCCCCCCTCAGTTCACATAATCCATGCAACCATCCTGCCTAAATTTAATATTCAGCCGTTCATAATCATTAAGACCTCTGGTGGTTAAACAGCCTTCTTTGCCATGCTGGCATCCAATTTGTGTTTTTCCCCCAGACATAGTCAACAGAAATCTCCATAGCACAGAAATCTCTCTGTTTTAAAAAATTACTTTGTACTACTTATTCTATTCTGCCGTAATAAAAAAATAAAATAAAATCTATATTGCAAACTGTGGGTAATACTTTGCATTGTCTATTCCCTGGATAACTTTTTAAACTATGTTGTGGCTCCCAATTGTGCTGATACTCATTCAACAAACAAAACTTACACCTCAATAAACAGCAAGCCTGCATGTTAGATGAGAAAAGGATCTGCAGTAGAAAGTATAGTTTCTAAAAAAACAGAAGAAAGAAAAAGCCTGCAGTGCAAATTGGAGACTGTGATTTTGCCCCCTATTCCAGAAGATTGCTTCTGTCACCAAGTTTTCTCTCATTTCCATGAATTGTTTTTTTCTATTAAGATCTGCTGAGGAAATAAAAGCAAAGGGTACATCTTGCTGGAGATGACAGATGGCTCTTCTTTAATGACATGAGAGAAAAGTGGCATCCCAAATTTTACTTTCATGGAACACAGAAGGAAAATGCTAAGCAATGCTATAGATTCTATCTAACA
The DNA here is from genome assembly GCF_036321535.1 of Camelus dromedarius. NCBI lineage: Eukaryota > Metazoa > Chordata > Mammalia > Artiodactyla > Camelidae > Camelus > Camelus dromedarius. The sequence continues at coordinate 62,771,554 of NC_087438.1, forward strand.
TGCCCATTTTGCTTATTCACGGAAATATTCTCATTTTACAATTATGATTATTGATACATTTCTAAGGAGCATGTCCATTAATCTGGAAAAGATTAAGCCAATGCAAACCCAAGTTCTTTTCTCCTTTCTAAATTATTATTAAAGGTGAATATCCCTACAATGAAGCTTCTGGGCCATAAAAGGAGAAATTTGCAACTCAATGGACTAGTTGTAGTATATAAGGGAGTTTTCTTCTGCCAAAGCAATCTTCCATTAAAAATAAAGACCCCTCAGTTTTCTACTTTATGGCAGGTATTCTACGATCTATTTCTCATGTAAACTAAACAGTATATTTACCTCAGTAAAGTTATAGATTAAAAACAACAAAAAAACCCACAAAAAACCGTTCACCCCTTCTACAGATAATAATATCACTTTTTTTTTAATGATACACATTTACTGCCAAAAAAAAAAAAAAAAGAATCACCAGAAAGTCCAATATTAGTCCAATATTAGCCACAATCAAAATTCTGGTGTACATTCTTTCAGATAGAATTTACATATACATGAAAAAAATGCACACATACCTATGAAAGAATTCATTGTTTTATATAAATACACTTATGTTATTCTACAAGCTATTTTTAAACTCAGTAATATATCAAGGACATAGTTCCATGCCAATATAGATCTGTGACATCATTTAAAATAAATACATAGTAGTCCATTTGGTATACATATAAGATAATTTACTTCATCATCTCCCTATTGATGAATTTTTAAGTTGTTTCAAACTTTTTGATATCATTTACAGTGCCGTGAAAAATATTCTTTAGTTCACATTTCTTTTGGTACAACTTTTTAGGGTATATTCCCAAAAGAAGAGAGATACATACATTTTAAACATTTTGTTATAGATTACCAAACTTTCTCGCTTTTTGCCACTCAGGCTAAAAAAACAATAGCTTTGTTTGTTTTCACTTCTGTATCTTTGATACTAGATAGACATTTCTATTTCTTCTTTTGTGAACTTTGCTATTGTGATGTTCATATTCTTCCTAATTAACTTTCCAAAAATTTTTTTAGTATGTCAAAGCATTTTACCAATCACTTGTCAACTGTATGATGATTATTTTTCCTAGATTGTCATTTATCTCTTCATCCTATTTTCGATGAGTTTTGGTCATTAGATGTTTTTGGTTGTTAAGCAATCAGATATTCTTTTATGGTTTCTGGTCCACTTGACATGTCACAAAGGTATCCACATATTTGTCCTAAAATTTTGTAATTTTCTATTTAAATTAGAGTCCATGTAGCATAAGTCCATGTTTATATAAGAAGCTTCATTGCCACAAAAATCACATACTTGGTAAGTATTTTACTTGTCTTTAGAGTAGATGGCACTATTCCAATTTAAGAAATATTTTTAATTATTGTGACCATATTTGTTTGAATATATTTTAGACAAGTTTTTTTTTCCTTAAAAATGTTATTTTATGCCTTTGAAAACTCATATTCTGCTTTTCATTTTATGTCCTACATAATATATTCAGCGTTAGGCCCTTAATTGTACATTGTACAGCTCAAATAGCAAGGTGGCCAAGTTTTGTTTAAGATAAGAAAGAACCCTCAGATTCCATTTCTTCATATGCTATTATATACAATTTTCTTCCTCAAATAACTCCAAAAAAAGTATCTTCTTTGATACGTATTATCTCTTTATCCTTCTCATATTTAATATAAAATTTAAGATTTTACAATCCTAAAACAATTTAAAATGTGTAATTATTACCTTCTTCCTAGACTTCACAGAAATCACAAGATCATGGAATCAGTCAAAATCATTTAAAAAATCCTCTTAAATGATTTTCAGTCATAAGAACTCAATAGCCCAAATTATATTTTCTTATCCTATTGAACCTGTAAACTTTTTTACATTACTTGAAAAGCTTAGTGTTATATTTTAAATTGATCTAACTCTCTGTAGCCTGTTTCATCTGAGACAAAGACCAGGAGCCTCTCTTTTCCTGTGTCTTTAAACTAGTACATAACTTCTGTTTAAGGGCCTAGTGACAACTGTAATGGATAATTTACAACCTACAGGGCTTCTGGATTAAATAACAGAGGTTCTGTAAACCAACAGGCTTCAGACTTCGGTGAAAGCACCAGTAATTTGTTTATTGCCCCTTCTCAGTTCCTCAATTACAACTGATCTCTGCTAAACAGTCTAGTGCTGCTAATTGTTTGGAAAGGGGGAAAATAACTTAATCTTTATAGGCATCTCTTAGCCTAATATTGGTCCTTCCAATTCAGTGCCATAATCACACCTACACTCAGATAAATGGAATCCATACACGTAACTGCAGCCAAGAACTTCTGAAATTAATTTATAAATACCCAAAATTGAAGGAGCTGTGTTTGGAACAGAAGCAATAGGGACTGATTGTATTTGTTACTGAGCCAATGACAGACAAACAAGAGCACTTGATTAGAGCTCTTGTCCCGCCAGATCACTTTTTTGAATTCTACTGATAGCAGTTTAATCAGGACCTAATCTCCTTATCTTGGCTGGGGTGTTGACCAATGTTCAGTGCTTTAACACAATACAGAACCCCTGCAGGCACTTCCACTTCAAAGCCTCAAGTGCAGTGGTTAGGTGTCTCCTAGTCTTATTTTTTTTCCTTTAATAGTGTTGAAAAGAAATACTTATCATCAACTCAGCATGCTCTAATTTAGTCTGTTTAACTTCTGAATTGTTTTAGAAAGAAGTTTGACTTATTTATACTAATTCTTCATTTTCTTGACCCACCATGTTCGAAATTGAAAAACACTATACACATACAAGTGTGTAAAGCATGCCCTAATTTACACTGTTTAACTTTTCAATTATTTATTTTAGATTTGACTAATTTATTCTAAATCTTTTTCTTGACCTAACATTGTCAATATTATATATATATCCACACATACATATATATGTTTGTACAGTATGTGCTTTAAATCTAGCTTCTTACTTCAGTTACAGTATGTCACTTGAATGTCCAGTTGAACAAGTAGTACATTAAAACACAAAGCAAAATCATCCTTCAAATCTTTTCAACATTATGCATTATGAGTAAAGTTCAATGACAATTCAGTATTTCACTTTTTCACATTAAAGTTGGTCCTTTAATCCTTACTTCAGTCTACAGAGAAAGAGTAGGTATGTTTACTGTCCATTTGCTATAAGTTAAAACTGTTTTTTTCAGAGAAATGCAAATCAAAACTACAATGAGGTATTACCTCACACCAGTCAGAATGGCCAACATTCAAAAGTCCACAAATGACAAATACTGTAGAGGCTGTGGAGAAAAGGGAACCCTCCTACACTGCTGGTGGGAATGCAGTTTGGTGCAGCCACTATGGAAAACAGTATGGAGATTCCTCAAAAGACTAGGAATAGACTTACCATATGACCCAGGAATCCTGCTCCTGGGCATATATCCAGAAGGAACCCTACTTCAAAATGACACCTGCACCCCAGTGTTCATAGCAGCACTATTTACAATAGCCAAGAAACAGCCTAAATGTCCATGAACAGATGACTGGATAAAGAAGAGGTGGTATATTTATACAATGGAATACTACTCAGCCATAAAAACTGACAACATAATGCCATGGATGCTCCTGGAGAATGTCATTCTAAGTGAAGTAAGCCAGAAAGAGAAAGAAAAATACCATATGAGATTGCTCATATGTGGAATCTAAAAAACAAACAAAGCATAAATACAAAACAGAAACAGACCCATAGACATAGAATACAAACTTGTGGTTGCGAAGAGGATGGAGGGTGGAAAGGGATAGACAGGATTTCAAAATTGTAGAGTAGATAAACAAGATTATACTGTATATAGCACAGGGAAATATACACAAGATCTTATGGTAGCTCACAGAGAAAAAAAATGTGACAATGAATATATATATATGTTCATGTATAACTGAAAAATTGTGCTCTACACTGGAATTTGACACAACATTGTAAAATGATTATAAATCAATAAAAAATGTTAAAAAAAAAAAAACCTTTTTTTCACTATAAGTTATCCTTAAAGGACTACCTACCTATAATTTTTTTTGCCAAAATCTATTTGTCATGTGAATTGTTTTCATGTCTCCTAACTAAAGTTACTTTAAAATTTTTTAAGTAAAATTGATTAAATCAATAACCAAAATAATTATAACTACCTAAATGAGACATTGCATATCTAGAAATGAGGAGTTTTACATTTGGTGCTTAATATACTCTATTAAATATTTTAATTATTTCAAATGTTCAATAGTCTACTTAATTTTTGTGGCAGCATATATCCAAAATAATGCACAATACCTCTATTTTGTCTAATGTACTTCAACTGGAAGATACTAATCTCAGAGATGAAAGATATTTTACTATTTGGAAAGATCAGTAAACTCAAATGTTCACCTCAGTTCAAGTTAATCCTTCATAAAAGAAATTATTTAAAAACAAATAGAACATTTTTCTTAATTATTTTATTATGTCTTCAATTATTTCATTATGTATATTTTGCTTAACCCAAAATACTATACTCAGGGGCTTTATTTTTATCTTCTCTGAAATGAGTTTACCTATTCCTAGTTTTAAATGTAACTACAAGATTAAGTCAAATGCTAAATATCCAACCATCCATGTTGCAACTAAAAGTGATTGATTTTAGTGGAATATTTCCATTTAAAATAGAGGCTTGAGACCAACTATACAGATAAAAGATAAGGTAGACAAAAGTATTGTAAATGTTGTTTCAATTTTCATAGAAGGATCTTCAGCAATTTTATTTTTTGAGAATTTCTACAAACATCCATAAACATTACCTTATGATATTTCACTTAACTCAGAAGGTTATCTGTGATAAATGCCCCTGTACTGTCATACACATAAAATTTTAAAAGTTAAATTAAATAGATTATAAATAAACCTAACCCTTTTTAAAAGATATATATGAAAGACATTTTAGAAGTCTATTTTAATAATGTATTTTAGACAAATACGTAACAGAAAACTTCATGTATGTAAATAATGGTCTAATCTTGGAATTGCTGATAGGTAGGAGTCATTATTAAATTTGGAAAGATCATCTATCTCAAAAAATGGATAATATTGAGCTCACTAACAATGTTGGCTAAGTAGCACAGAAGCATAAACAGGGAAAAATAAAATAAAAGCCTATTATTCCTTGACTATGAATTCTTCCTAAAGTAACTCAGGTACTTCCATTTGATTTGAATATTGCTTTTTGTTTCCTCTATTAAGTAGTGCTTAAAAACCACAACTTCAGTCAATCAGTAAACAGGATCATTACTTCTAAGTGTTTCAGATTCTAAATCAAGGGCTTCATTTAATTTTCCTAGCAGAATAATGCATATAGATGAGGATGTCAAATTGCAAATAACCTGTATTAGAATAGCGTTTACAGTGCTTATGGTAAGTAATCAACATTATTGACTTAGCTCAGGGATTTAAAATGCTGAAAAACACTAACAGGATAAGTTGATTGGAAGAATAGAGAAGTACATCACTGTGTTAAAGATCTGAAATGAAAGTGAAACACATTACATGATTTTGTAGTTTAAAAGTACATGTGCATATATAGATATGCGCATGGTTGGATAATGTGGGCAATATTGATTTAAATTCTCTATTGGGAGGAAAGGGAGAATGCAGAGTTTCATTTTAATGGTAATGTTGGTATTCATTAACAATATGATAAAATACAAATTGGTGGCTATGTAATACAGATTTAGTGCCCCGGCTGAACTTTTATCCATTAGTACCTAATGGCTATTCCTGTTTACCTTCTATGACTTCAGATGCTCATTCCATCTCTTTTCTGTGATCATCATGGTTGTACAGGAAGTGATTTTGCTAAAAATGAAAATATCCTACTTTATTTTAAAAATGATAGAACTTGCATCTGTAAACATGACTTTAATCTATGCCTTCCATGATGTGTCAGCATTCTCAAAAAGAATCTTGTTCTGAGTTTATAAAATAGAAGTGAAACATTTTATAATTTGGAATAGTAAGAAAAAGGCTTGTTGAAATTATTAAAGTGAAACATTTTACTCTCAGAATAGTTGATATTTTTAACATATATACATAAAGTGAGTATTTCCTTTCCATTGTTAAAAATCTTTTTATCATGAGAAGCAAATCTATCCATTGAATTACTTTTCTCTGTTCTATATAGCAACAGTTTATTTTTAGGATGGCTTTCACTAAGTTGGATTTATTTTAAAGAAAGAGGGATACAAAAACTTCTATTAATTTATTTTAATTAAGCCCATTACAATAATCCCTGGGGAGAAAACAATTAAACATTGAATAAGAAACAATAAAAAATCAAGTTCATTTCCTCTTTGCAGTTGAGTTCCCTTAGTCATCTCTTCTTCTCAAAATAAACACTAAGTTTCGTAGATTATTCAGTGAAATAGCATAATTTTAAATGAAGTTATAATCCTACTACTTAATAGACATTCCTTCAAGGATATACAAATGGCTAATAAGCTCAAAATTATTAGCTATCAGGAAAATGCAGATTAAAACCATAATGTGATATCATTTCACATCACTATTACTGCTATAACCAAAAATAATCAAAAAGACAGGTAATAGCCAAGTATTGGTGAGAATGTGGAGAAACTGAAACCCACATGCACTACTGGTAGGAATGCAAAATGGTGCAGCTCTTTTGGCAAACAGTTTGGCATTTCCTTAAGAGATTGAAAAAACAATTACCATATGGTCCAACAACCAAACTCCTAGGCATATACCCAAGAGAAATAAGGACACAGGTTTACACAAAAACTTATACAGATGGTCATAAATAGCCAAGAAGTGGAAACCACCCAAATTTTTATTAACAGATGAATGTGTAAATATAGTTTATCCATACAATGGAATATTCTTCGACAATAAAAAGGAATTAGCTGATGTCACATGCTACAGCATGGATGAAACTTGTATATATTATGTGAAGTGAAAGAAGCTCTGACACCAAAAAGTGACAGCAGGAAAGGTATAGAGAAGTTAAACAACTTGCCCAAAGTGACGGGGGTAATCCTGAACTTAACCCATGAAATCTGGCTCCAAAGTTCATAAATACACCCACTAAGCTTCCTGACTTTGCTGATGGAAGTTTTGCTCTTCAATGTGAGGACTGATCTCATTGAATCAAATATTTTTTTTGAAGCCACTCCCCAATGAAGCTCTAAATGAAAGTTTTCTGTGTTAACATAGATGAATAGTTCTTTCTATAATAAAAAAAATATGACATACAGTGAATAACAAGGTTAACTAAGCCATTTCAAAGTATTAAATGGTTAATTCTGAATGTCTAGGTTATTAATAAATTAGGACAACCTGCAAATAATGTTGCTAACAACAACAAACAAACTCTCCATATACACTCAGAGTTCACATTCTTATTACTTTAACCCCAAGGAATTATAGTTATTATCCAATCATATTTCTGAGTCTAGAAAAGAATGTCAAACGTCAAATATCAAAACATATTTGTTATGCCATTATGGTTAATTTCTCCTTTTCGCCTAGGATTTTGTTGAAGGTTTATGGAAATTCAGAATAGATTCATAGACCTTTACAGCTAAGGAAACAAAGGCATGCTAATAAAATTGCAAAACTGGAGAAAATGTGATTCAAAGAAGTCCAATGGTTTCTAAAGTCACTAGATTCTATACGGGCTAAAACTAAAGTCATCATTATCAACACCTTGAAAATAATAACAAAAGAAATAATCAGTACTTATTGAAAATATATTATAGGCCAGGCAGTGCATTATATATATCTTATCTCATTTAACCTTCATAGCAACCCTATGTAGTGTAGGTACTATTGTTATTTCTATTGTATAAATTAAAAAATGGAAAGCTTGGAAAGTTAACTTGCCCAAATCATCGAGCTCCAAGTGTAGGATCTGTGATTTAAACCCAAGCCTTTCTGATGTGTTCTTAAATACCATACTAAACCTTAATCACAATCAATTCAGCAATCTCATCTTTTTTATTAAAAATAAATATTAGGAGAGCTGGCATGCTATCAGAATAAACTGTGACTAAAATTTGAGTCATAAAATTGAATCATAAAATAATTATTTGTTCATATTATATTTATTATACTCATTTATTATTACATTTATTACATTTATATTTTATGAGATGAGATATAATACAAGTGAAGCATAAAATAAAATTTATCACAAAAAGAATTAATTGGCCAGAATTTGGACTCAAAGAGATATTGTGACAGACTGTAACCTTCATCCTTGAACAATACATAATGGAAATAAGCTGTTTTCTCATCCTGCTGCGTAAATTAGGCAGATTTATACCACAGAAATACACTTGCGGTAAATAATACATAGCTAATTTAATACATTTTTGGAAGTTATTGGTGTGTTTTTCAAGAAAGACTTTGCCTCCAAATATGATGGGATCAAATCAGTCACTTTGGAGACCCAAAGATACATTAATCGTCATGCACAGCACAGAGTCAGCTGCAGTAGGAGGCACAGGAACATTGATGTCTTGTTAAACTGCACGCAGCTCACCTCGAATGAGACCAGGCTAGTAACCAACATTCCTCTCTGCCTAGCATCCTTCTGTCTGTCAGGGCTTCTCTCGGCCCCTTCCCACACTCTTGCTATGCCCAGTCCTCTCCCCTTGAGACCCTCCTCCTCCATCTCTGGGTCCCTGGAGACGACCATGAACTAGAGCTGCCCTGCCTCTATTTCAAGGATAATTAGTTAGAATCAACATCACTCATGCCATAACTTATGTACTAATCATATGTTACTAATCATGTATTTTATTGATTGGGCTTATTTTCACGTTTATTTTTCCTCTGCAAAAATGATCATACACTTCCTATGAAGAAAGACACTAAACATCTATTGATTTGTCATTTAAATTGTACCTAGGAAAATTACATGTGCACACTGGAAAGCTGACAGACTTTAATGTACATGACAGCAAACAAAGGTAAAAAAAAAAAAAAGAATTTTTGTAATTTCACATCTATGGTCCAGACACCTCATGGAGTTTGTCCCCTGGGGTTCTGCAGATTCCTGACCTGTCATCAGGCTGCAGACTTCCCCACTTTAAAAATGGATCACAGTCATTTTGGACAGAAAGTCCTGTCTAAAGATAAAAGGACCATATGATAATAATCGTAATAAACAATAATGTAACATAATATATTTACATTTTAATAATGTAATAGCATGTGTATCATTATTTCTCCCTTTGAGAAATGCAATCTATTCACTTACATTTGAATTAAGATTTTTATGTTTATTAACCATGATTCATAAATCTTGGTTTGGGGACAAGCCCTTCTCCCTCCGAGGGGATAAAGATATTTGGGCTGCAATATTCTTTGTTTTTTCATGAGACTGTTTAAGCTTTATCAGAAATACTGATGTTCCAAATTGGTTATTTTGAAACAGGGAAGCAACTTCCAAATCTATGGAATCTCTACCATACACTAAGTACAAAATAGTCATTCAATCCTCCCAAGCCATATATTTTTTTTTAAAAAAAAAAAGCCTTGTTTGCCCATTTGATCTTCCTTCACGCTATCCTTACAAGCATTAGGATTTCCATTTGTTTCTGTTGGGATTGAAAAACTTAATTCTGTTGCTGCAGGCTAGACCGGGGACATGCTCCATGAAGCAACAACTCCGAGCCTATTTCTCTTTGCACGTTATTGCTGCTGCTGCAGATGCTCCGAAGGGCTGCACCTTGGGTGTCTCTCGTTGTGGTTATTGGCATTTATTTGGGATCATTACCCCAGCAGCTAGAGGATCCCTGTCTGCGTATTCTGTAGTGTCCCGCAGCAGACACAATTTTGTACAACCACTGGTGGGAGCCTCCTGTTAATGATGACGGCTCCATCCACCGCGCTGGTGGGTGGGGCTCTTCCTATAAGTCCTGCTCAGGACATGTAGGGTAGCTAGTGTAACCCTCAGTTGGGTTTTCTGGTCTCCTACCTGCTATTCATCTTTATATGTTTGGTATTCTTAAATACCGTAATTCCTACTCTGAAAAGTTTATGTACTATACAGAATTCAATTATACTAGATTGGAGCTAATTACCAAAAAAAAAAAAAAAAAGTGCTTCTTAAGAAGCTCAGAAGCTCCTGTGATTTCAATTAGATTTAGACCAGGAAGGATGGGTTTTGTACTCCTTCCCCAGAACAAATTTAGAGAAAAAGAAAAGAGGTATTAAGTAGGTATTAACTCCCTCTAGGAATTTGTAATACTTTTATTGAAAAAGAAAAGTGTAAAATGTGAAATGTATTATAATAGCTTCATCATTTGACTCTAAGTATCCTTCTGCATTTGGAATGCATTTTATCAGTAAATACAGGCTCATGGTCCTTTATCTAAACCCCAGACAGATCTGAAAAACAAACATTTTCATAAGGTGATTCCAAAACTCTTTTGGAGGCAAAAATCTGATTCAAATTATATGAGGTTCCTTATCTACTTTATGGAATACACATACATTTTATTTCAGAAGGATATATAAGTGTGATTTTCTGATGTTACCCCAGCCAACGAACATGACATATGGCACGTGAATTCTTTACATGCTAAAAATTCTGAAGTATGATAGTACATCTAGCCCAAAGTTTTCATATAAAAGGTCATGGACTGGTAACTAAATAGCTGAATGCTAGTTCTAACTTAGGAGCTCTGCCTAATGTGTATGTGTGTATGTGTGTCTGTGTATGTGCGTTCACGAACACATCCAATAGAAATAAAAAGGCAAGAATCAGAAGAAAAATTAAGAATATGTTAAACTTTAAGCCATACTGTATTGTGTCAAAGAAAAATGAAAGCTTAATAAAGAAACAAAAAAAGGCTTTTAGCTAAATATATTCAGGCACATCTGGATAAGGAATCCAGGTAGCCATAAAAATGAATGTATTGTAGAGTATTTGGTGACGTGGAAAATGTTCGCAGTACATTATTAATGGCAAAGCAGGTCACAAACCGTTTGAATAAAATACAACTTTTATGATACACATACATGTACAGAAATTAATGTGAGCAAATACATAATAACAGACTAATGTTATTTCTGGATGACAGGCTTTTCAAAGGTTTTCATTTCCTACCCTTTGGTTTTTCCTTAGTTTCTTTTTTTGCCATAAAATTTTATTGCTCTTATATTTTCTTAAGCTTTGTTTTGTTTCTTAAGACTAAGAGAAGATAAAAGAAAAAAATCTGGACGAGTAGTTGAACAAAAAAGACATGATAACTGAGCCTCACATGCTGAATAATTGCTTGCCCTTCCCTGGCTGTGTGTACGAAGAGCTGGTGCAGTGTTTGTTTCCTCTGGTGGGCTAGATTTCATTTCACGAAAAGAGAATTACACAGAAAGACACAAAGAAACTTCAGCACTTATGGGCTATGCTTTGTATACAAAGATGATGTTATTGACTCCCTGACATTAGGAAACTTCAGTATCTCTTCTCAGCTGCAATTACCCAATTTGGGAAATGAAGCAGACACCAGAGCTTCATCTAGATGATGGTTGTAGACATAAAGCGCTGTGGCTGCCATTTTTCCCCCAGCTTCTATTGCAGGCGGCAAAGCAATTAATGTACGGTCTTAAATTCCCATTCTCTTCAAATTGGATACGTTCTTTAAATAAACTGTTTTTTAAATTAGGATTGTAAATATTACTCTCCCCCAACCCACTGTATGTGGCATCATCTTTGTGTTAAAAGCAAATATTTTAATAAGCTTATACAATACTCTTTGATTGAAGTGCTACAAAACAGGAAACATTTTCACAGTGATAACAAGCCATTGATGTAGACTTTTTTGTGTGAATTTATATCCTTGAACTCTGAAGGCTAATCTAAATATTGATCTAAACTGCCCATACCCATCTGTAGGTCTCCAGGCCACATAAACCACATGCAGAATAATTCCTTCTGCACTGGGGTCAAGGTTATAACATATTTTGTTAGTGTATCAGCAAATACCTATCAAATCTCTTTAATATACATAATCTTTCCCTCCTTTCCCTTTTTTTAAGTCCAAAGCCCAGGTCTCACCCTGTCCTTGGAGAGCTTATACACTACTTTGGAATAACAAATATTCATATATGGGAAGTTAAGTCATAATACAAAAATTCAAAATAATGTAAGTCAAGAGAGTTCACAAGGATGTACATGATTGAATGCCAGATATCTGCGAGTACTTTTAAATCAGAATATTGTTGATTCCTGGGGTTTGGATATGCATTATGCAAGAGCATGAAGGAGGCAAGGCCAAGAAGGAGGTAGGGCTTCAAATGTGCCTTGAAGAAGCTGCAAGATTGAGCAGAGAGGAAGATGCACATTCCAAATGGGGAGAATAGTAAGCGTCGAGATTCAGAGGAGTTAAATAGAAGGATAATCTAAATGCTATGAGTCCCTTGGAGTTTATGCTGTGCCTGGCACTGTTAGCACATGACATCTTCACAAAAACTCTACGAGATCAGATGGGCCCATTCATGACTCCCCTACCTAAAGTGGCCTTCCACCCCTACCATCCTCTCTCTCTCTTTCTCTCACTAGTCTGATTCGTTTTCTTCATGATGTTTTCATCATCAAAAGATATATCTTTTTTTTTTTTTTTTTTTTGCTTATTTACTTTTTTAATGCAAGATCCAGGAAGGCTAGGACTTGTTCAACCACAATATCCCCAGTGCCTGAAATGGTTCCCGGTCCAGAGTCACACACAGTATGTACTTAAGAATAGCATCCTCTCCTTTCACAAATGAGGACCCTAATGCAGTTAGAGGTTAAAAAGCAGCCCAGTGCCACACAGTCAGAATTTGAACTCAGGTCTCTCTTTACCCCAGAACCACATGCTACATAATCCCCTAGTGCATCATTAGAAAACCACAAGTAGGTCCCTTTTGGAGAACATACAAATTTTCTTGGATTTCTTCTTTCATTTATTTGTAGGTCATTGCATCCTAATAGTAGGAAATAGAATTACAATGGAAGTTTGGTGTCAGACTACAAAGGCATTGATTTTCAGGTTAAGATTTCTGAATTTTATTATGAGAAGATGTTAGACAATGTAAACAGGTGTGGTACATCTGTCATGTTGTATAGTTGGAATGAGGAAGACTGAGCCTAAAATCAGAACTTTAAGCAATTGCTGAGGCCTGTCATGAGCATATTAAAGTCTAGACGAGGTTTTAGTCGTGTACAGGGAGGAGAGAAAATATACGAGAGAAATTACAGATAAAATTTAATTTTTGTGACGTAAATTGCTCTGCCAGCAAAGTCTTCCATCCATTTCTCTTCTATGGGAATCTTAGCCTTTAAGACTTGTATAAATCTAGATTCTTCCGGGATTCCTTCTTATGGAATTCTTCCAGCAAGTCTAGGCCCAAGGCCTTTGAAGTACTTCGCACAGGCTCATACAGTGCCACACTAGAGTGTAATACAGTTAACACCATAGGGAAGAAAATCATCGTGTAGGTCTTCTGAGAGTTCCTTGAGAGCAGGGAGGTTTTCATCTGTTTATCTCTAGCACCTACCATAGAATTGGGTACTTATGACACTAATATTCATTGCAGGGGCGAAGCAGATACCCTGAGTTTCATAGGCCTGGGTGTGGGAGAGAGCTGGCCATTCTGACAAAAACAGGCGCGCCAGGACTGGGCTGGAATGATAGCTTGGGAGTTTTTAACAAATAGAGATGCCTAGAAAAGGAGCCAGGAAATATGTACATGCAATTTTAGACACTAAACAAGCTGAAGTGATAGCCAGGAGTCAAACTGAAATGTTCCACTAGATGCATGAGGTAGGAGACTGAGGTTCTGCCAGCCAAGATTGAAGATGCAGGCTGTAAGTATCATTCATATAAAGATGAACGTTAAAATGTGAGAGTAGATGTAACCCCTGAATTCACGACAGCTGTAACAACAAGAGACCAAAGAGCTAAGAGCTAAATCGTGGAATAAACCCACACAGAGGAAGCAGAGGGAGACGGGGCTACCCTGTGGAGAACCACAGAAGCAATCATACAACATAACCTCCTCATCTAATTTTACACAAATTTATTTCCTCTTTGCAAGTAATACTGTGTATACTTCTTTTACATTCAAAATTCAGCTTCTCTGAAAGCTGATCAAATTTCTCTTGCCCTTTCTGTCATGTAATTATCAAATTGTGAGTATTTTGACATGTAAGTGTGTGCTGGCAACTATTAGGATAGAAAACTTTCCATCTGATCAGATATTACTTATTCACCAAAACTTGCACAGAATGCACTGATTAAAAGGAAATTGTGCAAGTTTCAGTAATTTCTCTTGATTACCATTAACCACACATACTGCATTTTAAAATTATTCTAGCAGATATTCAGTATCAACAGATTGTAATTCATTAGCAAGGTATAAAATAGACATTGAAACTATTTCTAAACTATCACATCGGATGATGTATGAAGCATGTCACATAATAGCAGACTAAGTATCATAAAATATTAGTCAAGTACTAATATAGTCATTAATACTCCTCTTTAACAAAAGGTAATTTCACAGCCCCATTTACCAACTGGACTATCCCAAGTCTACTTCATAATTATGCTTTTTATTCATCCCTGTAAATTCTGTTTAGTGCTTTTTGGCAATTTCTTAACACAAATGCCCTGGATGTTGTTAAACTGGATTAATAGCTTTATAAGTAATATATAATATGTAATAATATAATAATAATATATTTAACTGTAGGTGATTTAACTTGCATTGTAGTAATCACTTTTTTAATATCTTATTATAAGTTTAGAATGTATTTTATTGGAACTAATTTTTAACCTCAATATTTTGCAACATCCCTTTATGATGTTAGTTTTATAAACAGAAGGGTATGGAGAACTGGGGGCTGTGGTCAGCCCTAGCTCTCCTCACACTGTTTTAGCCCGAGGCATGCCTGAGGATGAAATCATTTCAGGTGGATTGGAACCCAGATAAATAATCATAAAAGTCTTGCAACAATATCTCCTCTTTAAAAATATATATTTCCAACTCTTTTCAATGTGAATGGAGTATCAGAGTAAACAACTTCATTAGGCATGTGAAAGCACATTTTAGGGAAACTACATTTGTCTGAAAATTATAAGCATCTTTCTGCATCAGCCTTTTTTGAATTTAAGGACACTCTTTCAATTAACTGGGCCTGCTGCTATATCCTAAAAGTAGTTTGAGTCAACAGCAGTTTGATTGGACATTCAGAATTACAGCTCCTGGAAGTTCTTAAAAGGTCACCTACTCCTTCTCCCTGCACTTAAGCAATTAAAATTGCACTTAAATATGGAGCAAAATGACAGAAAGGGAAAAGTAGATTTATTGAAGACAAACAATAAGTCAAGCACTGTTGGTACCAAGATGAATAAGCCAAGGCCCTCATCTCAGTGAGTTCACAGACTAACCTGGTTTATGGGTATATAAACAAATAACTGAAATAATGCATGTATAGTTTTTGCAAAGGGCCTGGCAGATAAGTGCTCAGTAAATAGTGGTCCTTGTTTTAGCTTTTAATAAAGTGCTCACCAAATGGAAGTCATCAAGCTAATGCACAACAGTCCAAGGAAAACATGCTCATATTTTAGTGTGCAGGATCTCAAATCAAATCGATTTCATTCATTCATTCACTCATTCATTCACTTATTCATTCACTCCTTCATTCCAGAAAAGCATTAATTACAGCATTGTGATTTAGGGTGTGGACCCTAGCAGCTAGTTGGCTTCCAGTCTAAGTTCCACTACATAACTAGCTATTCCCTTACTAGTAAAACCCAGACGTAACTAGTTTTACAAGGGTTGATAAATTCACATGAATGGATACATGTAAAGTGCCTGACACAGAAAACATGCTTTCAAAGTTCAGAGATTATTATTTTCATCACATACATAGCAAACATTTACAGGGCAAAGTACTAGGTGTTCTTGGGGACCAAAAAGAGTACACCCTTCATCCCAGCCAGACCCTCTCTGCTCTCCCCCAACTCTCACGCAAGTCACTCAGCCTTCTGTGGCCTCCCTGATGTTGTCACAGTTGGCTCCTTCAGCTCATGACCTTCCCTCATACTATTGTTCTTTTTGCCCACAAAACTTTCCTATCTTTTCCAATTCTATTGTATCCAGGTTAATTATCCCTTTCCCTGGAATGCTTTTCCTGATTGTTTAGTTTAAACCGTGTTTTTTTGCTATCTTCCATCATAAACCTGAGTTGCTTCACTGCACTGATGTCAATTTGCAATTGCTCTATGGTACTTCGGTCAACTTCGATCTTCCCTACTGGAGGATAAGCTTGATAGGGGCAGGCATCTTCTCCGTTCTTCTCACAATTGTATCCCAGCTCCTCATGCTGTGCACAGTGAAGTGCACAGTGAAGTGCACAGTGAAGTGTACAGTAATCCTTCAATAAATATTAACTAAAAGAATGAATGAATGCACTCACTGTATCCCAATTTTAACCATATAGAATCTCCTACTTTAAATCTCACATAATAAAGACCCAAGTCAAGTCAATGAGGCTAAGAAAGCAGCTCCATGGGTCCACTGTCTCATTTGGATTTTACTAATGAAAAATTAAACCTAAGCATATTTAGGTAGCATAAGAATTCTAGTGAGAAGAGACTGAAGTTGAAATACAAATGGGACTTACTCCATTCTTTCCTGCTTATAACACTTTTCCAAAAAGGCTTGACAAAAGAGAGACACGGCCTCATTTGATAACGCAAGTGGGGGCTGAAGATAAAACTCCAGAAATTAATAATAAGTAAGATCCACTGACTATAGTATTTCATCTTCCCTCCCCATTTCTAAGCAGCAACAGGTTCAATATTGGGCACCATTAGCCTCACACATTCTCAAAGTAGGTGATTTCGTAGCTGCATTTACAACAGCCTGGGAAATGGCATGCTTGCTTTATACAGTGTGTTTTGGTTGGTGTTGACCCCGCCTCTCATTCTCTAGCCTCAGGCCATAAACACAATGTCTCATTCAGGCCTTTGACTGTGTCCTCAGCCAACGCCTTATGGATTCCATATTATAGCACATCATAACCTAAAGGTCTCCAAGGAGAAGGTTCTAAACTTCTAGTGATTTTTTCCATTGGCTGTTACACTTGTTAGAGGTAAATCCTCAGCCCTTAAAACATGATTTCTTAATTTATAAAATTGTTTTAAATTATAAACCGTACATATATTGGTGAAACAAACATTCAGAGTAGTATAGAAGAGTATAAAATAAAGTTAAATGTTCCATTCCCAAACCATGTCCTATTCCATTACTAGAGGCAATTTATTTTAATGATTTCTATTTTTCCCTCCTTTTAATGGTGATTAGTACCATACTTTAAATATTTATAACTCCATGTCAGATAGTAGCTACTAACTTCCCACTATGAAAAACAAAGAATCCAAACGAATTATACTACCTCTCATCTCCTCCTCCTCCCACTTCTTGCTTTTGTTGGTCATATTATATAATTTAAATTTTTCTAGAAGCTATAATTTATTATGAGATATTAACCTCAATCCCCTACTTACTCCTTGTCCCCCATCTTCAGATACTACCTACTATGCACTGTACAAGGTGAGGAGACGAGTGCATCTACCTCTCTGCCACCTATTTTCTACCAACTTCTGTTGGTTAAACATTTATTCATATTGTTGAGGTCTATAATATTTACCTTCTATTCTATATTTATTTTTGCTTTCCACATTTTGTCTACATTATTTCTACGTTATTACTAACTAGATTCTTTTGCTGTGAAATTAATAAAGTAATTAGAGGGATTCCAGATTTCTGTAAAATAATGGCTACTACCTAACTGTGAATCACCAGCATCCTCCCAAAACCATTTGGGATGAAAAGAGAGCACACAGTATCATCTATAACCCCTGCCAACAGCAGAACTCAGAGACAGAAAAGACTAAAACCCCAATTTACGTGTAAGTAGGAAAACTTGACACTAGCAGAGGCTGCCTCTGCACATCCTCCAAGGTAGAGAGTCAGTGATGGGAGACGATTCTCCATGAAGTCTCAGGATTCTGCATATTTTGTGAGCAAGTCACCGATTGCACTTCGTTTCAGATTATCTTTTCAAGGTTGTTTTTATAGCAAAGAGTTATAGAAGATAGAGATAATGTTTCTTTCTAGAAAAAAAAAGAAAAAGCAGGCTTGTCCAGGAAGATAAATATAGTATCAACGTCTGGAACATAGTGTAGCATGCTTACTGCCCAGTATAAGAATTTGGGTTTGCAAAGGTTAGGGTTCCCCTCCTATAACAAAACCAACTTTATGTACAGATATCCAATGGCCCTCTTTGCATTGCTCCATGGAAACTGAGGTTTAGGGAACCAGCAAACATAAATTACAGAATTTCTAAAATAATGTTAATATAAACTACATAAATAACCAATCTGTGAGGTACAACTAAAGAAATGCTCAGAGGAAAATTCATTGCTTTCAATATTTATATTAATAAAAGTGAAATAATATAAATAAAATAAACTCACTCAAAGATAGAAAAAGAAAAATTAACTGAATGAAACAATAAAAGCAAATTAACTGAATGAAATGAAAGAAGAAAATAAGTAAAAATTCATGAGTTAGAATTAGAAAAGACAAATAATAAATAAAATTGGTTATTTGAAAATTTTAATGAAATATATCAACCAGTAGCTAATCTAAACCAGAAAAAAAAAATGAGAAAGTACATAAATAAGAAATGACAAGGAGAAAATAACCATTTAAACAGGGGAAATTTTCTAAATCATAGGAGACCGTTTTGCAAAACTTTATGCAAGTAAATTTTAAAACAAAGAAAACTAATGTTAAAAGAGAGAGAGAGAGGCCAATTTGAAGGAAGAAATAAAGGTATTAATAAGGTATTCTACAAAAACACACCAGCCCCAGACGGCTGCTCAGGGGAAATCTATGACTTCAAAGATCAGATCATCCCGATCCCACGAGCACGGAGACAGGGAAGACATGTAAGTTCGCTTGTTTGTTTTAATGAAATGAGTATAATATTTATAACTAATCTGATAGAAACTACACAAGAAAAAACGAAAATCAAACTTCACATACAAACATTGTATTAGTTTGCTAGGGCTGCCACAACGAAATACCACAGATCGGATGGTTTAAACAACAAACATGTGTTTTCTTACAGCCCTTGAGGCTCGAAGTCCAAGATCAACGTGTGGACAGGTTTTGCTTGCAGAGGGCCCCCTTCCCCCTCTGTCTGCACACGGTCTTTTCTCGGTGTACACTAAAACACATCCTCTTCTTGTTAGGACAGGAGTCAGACTGGATTAGGGCCCCACCCTTCAGACCTCACTTAATCTTAATTAGCTCTTATTTAGCTTAATTAAATCCCTATCTCCAAATACAGTCACATTGAGAGGGCTTCAACCATGAATTTGGGGGGAACACAGTTCAGCCTTTAACAAACATTTCTTGATAGTCCTAAATAAAATGATAGCCAAAAATTTAATAACAGAGAAATATAATTATACATCATTCATTGCTAGATAGTCTATCACAGGAAGGCAAGAATAAAATTACCAGCCAAAAATGACAGAGGCATTTTCCTTTGGACTTAGGCAGTCTCACCTCCAGGAATCTACACTGAAGATATTTCCCTACATATGTAAAACCACATCTGTGCACCATTATTGATTATTGTAGTATTTTGTAATAACCTCAGACAGCAAACGACCCAAATGTTCATTAACACAAGTCTGTTTGTATAAACTAAGGTACATCCACAAAATGTAGGCATAAAAAGGTGAGAAAGATCTCTGTATATGTTATTGCATGATCTTCAGGATATATTATTTTATGAAAAAATAAGACGCAACAAGGCACATACAGTATACTATCTTTTGTATACAAAGAAAAATATATACACACACATACAAATGTCTATAAGAAAAAAGTATATATATATACACTTATAATTATTTTTTGAAAAAAGAAACATCTATGGATTGAAGGGGGTAAAAGTGGAGGGAATAGAGATTTAAGTGAGACTTCTCTGAGTATGCCTTTAAATATAATTTTGACTTTAAAATCAGGTAAATATTTTACTGATTGAAAAAAATAATAATTTGAAGAGGAAAAAAAAATCTTTAAAGCTGAAAATAACGAAACAAGTGAACCTAACTGTGTAGTAAATTGGTAATACAATCATCTAGAGGAAAGACTCATCTTAATTATATTTTGAATAAAGTACTTTGTACATCCTTCATGGGATGTATTCTAAGGACAAAAGGAACAACAAAATCTTAAACCTCGCTCACTAGTTTTATTTTTAATAGTAATTATAATTGTTATCTTGAGAGTTATCAGAACTAAATTCTTCATTGCTAAATAAGGTGTTCTCAATGGATGTCACATTTAAAATGTGGCATTTTCTCATAAGTGGCAAATTCAAAAGGTGCATAATAAAAGGGGGGAGAAGGGCACAGGAGTACTGATGGGAGTAGTCAAATCTGTACTGTAAGTAGAATGGAAAAAAAATCCAGTACCCTTTCATTTTAAACTTGAGTCAACAAGGTAACAACCGTATGCAATTTAAAATTTTTAAGTCAACAAATACTCAAGTTTTGAGAAGGTTTGAGGAGCTTAAAACCGTAGCTCAGACCATAAATATGTTCATGCTAAATACTAATGAAATTTGGGACATTTAACAAATGTGCTGCAAAATCTGTTCTGAAGGACAATCCATGATGCCATTTCCTGGCTACATGAAATTAGTCTGACCCAGAATCACTACTCTTTTTTTCCTAAATAAAATGAATGGTAAGAAATTAAGCAAGTTATCTACTGACATTTGGATATGACATCCAGAAACACAATCTAAACCTTTGGGTTTCTCAAGAGTCATCTTCCTATTTTGGAGACCATACATATTACACGAGACAGGGAGAGGAAATGAGGATTTTGAATGAT
Source organism: Camelus dromedarius (assembly GCF_036321535.1). Lineage (NCBI taxonomy): Eukaryota > Metazoa > Chordata > Mammalia > Artiodactyla > Camelidae > Camelus > Camelus dromedarius. The sequence continues at coordinate 62,792,594 of NC_087438.1, forward strand.
AGAGCTTGGATGACAGGATAAGAATGATAAGATTCTACAAAAACAAATAAGATTGTGCATCATTTTAGAAATTTAATTCTACAAATTTAGATAAGAGGAACCAAGCTTAACTGCTGTTAATAAAACTGTGGGTAATCATCAGTTAAATTCATTACACTTGTAATCTGCTTTCACTAATCAAGATCTAGTTTTAATTGTTGCCATAGAAAAACTTGCAAGTTCTCCAAGTGGCACGTAGCCTGAACAAGATGCTGTGTCTAGTTCCAGCTCGCTCAATCCAGTTAAGACAGGATGGGACCACCCACCCTCCAATTGGGCATGCGTGAATGTCAGCTCGGTGACCTGATGTCAGAAGGTGACCTCAACCCTCAGATCATGCCAACACAACCATCTTCTGAACAAAGTCCTGTGAAGATGTAGTTTAGCTGCGCCCGCGCAGAACTAAAGTTACAGCACCTTTTTCTTGTTTCTAATCACCTTTCCCCACACTCCCCATGCCCCAGACCGCCCTGCTGCCTTATTCTTCATGCTGCAAATACTGCAGCTTTTTGCCTTCAGGGAGGTGGATTTGAAATTAGTTCTCCTGTCTCCTTGCTTTGCTGCTTTATGAATAAACCCTGTCTGCGAGCCTGGGCATCTCAGTATTTGGATTGCTGAGTGTCGGGCAAACGAACCTGGTTAGGCAACATTCATTTTATTTGGTTTTATTTTATTTTACTAATTTTTGGAGAGTTGCCCACAGTTGTGAATGCATCAACACATTATGATATAGGTATGCAAAGATGAATACAGTCATAGACTTCAAGAAGAGAAATACTAACCAGAAAAAGAGAGGTATTAACTCCCTTGCTCTGTACACTGAAGACCAAGTCTAGGTACTACCTAATTCTAGGCATCCTGGTTTTTAAAGAGATATTGATAAAGTAGAACAGACCTCTTAGTTTCTTAATTTTTTTTTATCTTCAATGACCTGTCCTCCAACTTACCTTACCGTCCAACTCACATGGATGGTGATCTGCAGAGCAGGGTAGCTTCTGTAAGAGTTTATGTTGATTCTCCCGTCCTAAACTATCAGCTCTCCACCCTGGCTGCACGTATTTCCTGGGACTGCATTACAATACAGTCACTTTTGCAACCCACTCTAGAAGCATTAAAACAATGGGGGTGAGGGGTGGGAAGAGATCTGGTCAGTTTTTAAAAGTCCCACAGATGTTTCCAAAGTGCAATCAGGGTTGAGGGTCCCTGTTGTAAGCAGATCCAGTGGGCTTCGTGGGCAGGGGCTGGTATCTCCCCAACAGTGCAGGTGAGATCTGAAAAGTCTGCTTTCTGAGTTCATACATTTTCAAATTCTGATTTTTTAAAGTAGGAAATTTTCCTAAGCTATTTAGGTATTATATTCTAGGTACCTTCCCAAAACATAAACTTATGCCCCAAGAATTTATAAACATCATTTACCAGAGAAAGGGAAAGAATACTTGGGTAATATTTTGATAGAAGCTTTCAAATCCAGCATTGTAAATAAAATCAATGAGACATTTTTTTTTCCAGGTCAGATACTAAAAGTGTTTGCTGATTTACATATAAACATTTCACAAGAGGAACATGACCTAGTAATGACCTCAGTGAAACACTTTTTTTTTTTAAGAGCTGTTTTAGCATGATAGTTTTGAATTATAACATTTACTATAGGGTTGAATGTCTTAGAGGAATAAGAGAGGAGTTAGTCTCACATGCGTAGACTGATAGAAGAGGGCAGAAAGGATGTAATTAAATGTAAAATAAATATACACTTTGTTTTCTTAAGAATGAAGCAACTGGTAAAAACCATGGTAGATCTTTTAATCTGTTGCTATGCCAACAGAAAAATTTTAAATGGATCCAAGAAATGGGACAATTTTCAGGAATACAAGCACAACCTATTTGAAATAAGTCAAATTGTGTTCATGTTTCCCCCCCAAGGGGATAGAGTCTTGAGGGAATTAGTGCAGAATTAATTGATCAGATTTTTTTCCTGTAACCACAGCAGGCATGAAACACAGAATCCCACGCTTTATTTTTCTGAGATCTAGATCTGGATTTAGGTTAAATTTTTTGAGGATTGTGAGCAGTACTGTTCCCCAGTGTGTACGTAGCAGGACAGCTTGTTTCTACCATTTTAAAACTGATTAATACACATATCAAGAGACTGAAGTCAATAAATCTTGACCTGCACTTACTTCTCAACATAATGCCAAGATGATACAGTTTTCAAATATAAAAATATCTTAATAAAATACATCTCATATGCAAATTGCCAGCATCCTTTCTGAGTCAAAGACAGGCAATATTTTTCCTAAGAAGAAGCAAAGATTAAGATGAAAGATGACCTGAAATCTATAAATTATAGAAAATTAAAATTATAAATTCACTCAAATTCTATTGATATGAGATAGGATTTTAACAACTGTATATTCAGTGTAATGATCAACTTCTTCACAGCTTTCTCCCAAGTAAATACACTCATTTGTTTTTTGAGAGAATGTTGTTTTGTTTATATTGTAAAAATACATTCAGGAAAACATTTAGTACATCCAGAGGGTCTTTCCTGAACTGCAGAGCAAGTCAGGAATAGATTGCCTCAGCAAAATAAGATGAAAATTTAGTTCAACTGCCATTCCTGAAGGTATTTCTGTAAAGAAAGAAAGAGATAATTCACAGTAATTAAAAGTATTTTCAATTAAATGCTTGTCTGTATGGGTGAGTCTGCCTTATTGCCTATGAGACAAAAACCCCGACTTCAGCTTTTTTTCAAATGTTTATTTTTAAATGACTTAATTAGCAAATGGAGCAACTGTGAACTATGATTCCTTATCATAGTAAGATGATTTTCTTATTCTGAAGCTGAGAAAACATTTGAAAATGGGTAGCACGAGGGAGAAACGGCATTCCTTTTTTTCCCAGTAGGTTTCTATAATTTGTCCTTGGGTTTTGCTTTATTTTTTAAACGTGGAGCTGAACAGATCCACAAATACACTGTGTGAGCTCATCTTTAAATCTTGAGCATATTCACATAGAAAGAAAGATTGCCCGTTGGTTATTGGCTATCACCCAGTTTTGCTTTATCTTTGTTTTCTGAGTAGTAAGCCACTACTATTACTTACATTAATATTACATGATAAATGACAGCTTTATCGTTACAGTAGCGCCCTTTAGCAGTCAGCTAACGTGACTATGCATTTATCTAAGAAACAGAAACTCCACTAACACCTAGTCCTATATTTGGTGTTAGTGTACATTATTTCTTGGATTATCTGGAATATCTAGACATTATGGAGTATTATATATTTAAATCTGTAAACATTTGGAAACTCCACCACCTCAGTTACATTAATCATGATTTTTTTGGCTCTTCCATCTCATGTTTTATTCAGCCTCTCCATGCCTCTGTTTCCTCATCTATAAAATGGGGATTATAGCAGTACTTAACTTTTCTAAGTATTACTGTATTTATACATTAAGTATAATATAGAGTTAATATTATTTAATAGTACATAAGCCTACTTACATGTTATGTAGTTGTATAATATAACACAATAAAATATATTTCTATTTAAATATAGAAAGTATTTAGGACAATAAGCAGTAAATACAAATACAAAAATAAATGCTTATTTAATTAGCATTTGATGCAATTTTATCAACATAGAAGCACCATGTTTTTATAAAAGAACAAAATGTTATTTTCTATTCTGTTTCTAATTTTAATTTTTAGGCTAGTCCATATTTTGCTGATTCCCAGGGCTGAGTTACACCAGTGGTGGGTTGAAGTGTTCAGGAAATGATCCATCACAGAGATTTCATTTCCCACTAATGGACGTTTCCCAGAGTCCAGAGGCTCAGCTACACATAGGAAGATATTTGTGGCTCTTTTTCCCCTCACTCTTGCCCCCTGCCAATCTCATCTGCCACGTGTCAGGCACACCACGATAGAGCTTGCTCTCATCAGTTTGGTCTGTCAGAACTCTGAGAAGCTAAATATCATCTCTAACCCTACTGATTTCAATGTTTACTCTGTTTTCAGAACATTAATAACTCGTTAAATATGGCAGCAGCCTTGGGCCTTCAGAGAGATCTCTGTTTTTACTTCTCTCTCCTACATTTTGTTTACTTTACTACCTTTAATGAGGATGGGATCCTGATTGGCTTAACTCTTAGGATGATTCCAAGGATCTTTTTGTTGGGAATGAGCAGAAAGTAAGAAAATAATTTGCGTCAAAATTTTCTTAGCGCCTCAGGTACCTAGCGAGAGAAACATGAAAGCAAAAAAAAAAAAAAAAAAAAAGTAAAAGATACAAGGCCAGATCAAGGGCAAGTGCCTGGCTGCCAGAGATGTCAGACTGTCTATTCTAACTGCATTTTTGTCCTAATTGTATTGTTCTGTTATCAGCTATACTAGGGGTTCCTAGTATCCTTGAGACAAAAGCAGTTTAGACCACAAAACTGAGATCTTGAGGCATTCATAAATGAAACCAAAATTCTATGTAAGAGCACACGGTGAACTGTCAAAATTTGGGGAGTGCTCACACCAAAATCATATTCCTGAAAATGTTATCAGATCCATCTAGTATCCTGGATATTTCAAATAGAACCCTGCCTACTTTCTCTATTCGCTCGGTGAGGGTGAAAATAAAAACACTAAACTGACTTTTCAAAGCAATAAATTTTTCTACTTTATAAAAAATTATGTTTTAGCACATTAAACACTTTAAAAAAAAAAAAAAGGCTTTGCTCTAGAGGAGATATCCATGATTGAATTGTTAAACTTGGAATTGATAGAAAACGTTTCTAAAACTGGGTAGGTTAAATTGTACTTAAGGGGAAATTTAAGTAAGTCCTACAGACGTTTACTCTTCATACTATATTCTATCTGAAGTCACTGTGTGGAAATACTAAAATTAATGCACAACTTAATTTTGATTCAACAAATGCTTATTAAGCACCAATGATGTGAAAGTCACTGTGCTAGATGCTGCACTAGACTTTTGGGAGGTGCAACAATGTACAGATCATTCTTGATATCATTCTCTTAAGGAATACACAATCTAGTGAAGAAAATATTACAAGCCCACAAACAACTATTACAATAATAATATCTAATGCTTACTAAGGACTATGCAAAATGTGCTTTACCTATATTAATGCATTTACTCCTCACCGCCACCTTAAAACTTACAAATGAGGTACAAATTGGTTAAAATGACTTGTCCCCAAACCACAGAACTATTAATGATAGAGCCAAAACTGAACTCAAGCAGTCTGGTCCCCAAGTCCACACTGAACTACTGCTCCTCTCTATCCTGTCAAACAAAATTGTATGCTGTAAGCGACAAAAGTTAAAGAGTGTAATGAGAAGTAAGAAAATTAATAATTAAGGAAACTAATAGTCAATGGCCCATATAAACGTATATCATCTGGGTTGGTTAAGTTCCACCATAATAGTAATTTTCATGAGGCTTGCAAAAGTTTGCTTTTCCTTGTAGTTCTTTGTCAAGGTGCTATATTTTGATCATCTCAGTCACTGTAGTAATTACATCCTATGTGTCTTAGCCCATTTGGGCTGCTCTAACAAAATGCCATAGACTGAGAGGCTTACATACAACAGAAACGTCCTGGAGACTCACAGTCCTGGAGACTAGAAGCCCAAGATGAGGGTACCAGCACGGGGCAGGGTGAGGACCCTCTTGAATCACAGACTTCTCATTGTACCCTCACAAGCTAGCTCTCCGGGACCTCTCTTACAGTGGCACTAATCCCGCCCACGAAGGCTCTGACAAAGGCCCAACCTCCTAACACTATCACCCTGGAGATTAGGTTTTCAATGTGAGAATTGGGGTGGTGGGGGGAAACAAACAGACCATAACAATAGCACTATGTTTACATAATAGTTCATTTTCATTTACTAAGCACAGGAATTATTTCCATTTTCCAGGTGAAGAGACAAAGGCTCATACAGGTTAGGTGTTTTTCCAAAGTCCCACAATAACTAAGTTGCAAAGAAGAGTCTCAAAGGTGAATATTGAGTTGGACCCTAAAGAGTAGTAGTAGTTCCATAAGTAAAAATATGGTGGAATTTTAGGCAAAAGTTAAATAAAGCATGAAGATTCAAGAGCAGGTAAAAGCATTCAGAAGGAAGTCATGGGTAGTCCAGTATGGCTAAAAGACAGGATTCATCTAGGAAATGAGATGTCGGTTTTAGTTTCACAAACGATCATCGAGAGAAAAACCCAGCAAGCAACAGGTGCTATGAGCATGGGGCTCTAGAGAGTTGTTGCCGCGGACAGTAGACGACTGGAAGTCATCTTGTGGAAGTGATCACTGAGGCTGTGGGAACGAAGTCACTGAGAGGGAAAGTAAAGCTAGGGTTATACGGGGAGGCCAGGGGACACATCCACCTGCAGGATGGGGTAAGGAAGAGAAAACATGACAAAAATAGAGGAGAGACAGTCACGGGACCAGAAAACAGAATAAGGTAGCGGTGTCCAACAAGGCAAGAAAAGACTGCACGAAGAACTCGATGACCAAGATGTCAAATGCTCTATTTTTTAATATACAAAAAAAGAAGAAAAAATCTTGGGTTTTTAAACAAATACAAAAAAATGTAAATGTCTGTCTGCATTGATTCTTTAAATGTCATTTACTTATAGTCATACCACCTATCCTGGGAAACAACCCCACAAAACATCATCAAAAAGTATACATGGACTTAAAGTTCTTCCTTGTGGAGGAAAAAATTTAAAACATCCTTTTAGTCACCAAAAAATATTATGCAAATTTTATAGGAATATGAAGCATGATAATTCTTTGTTTTCTCTGATATATATCTTGTAATTTAAAGAGAACATTGATATTTTCTTTAAAAATACAATATAAATGTTTATAACAGCATGTCATGTGACCTGGCCTTCAGTCAGCTAAAATCTAGTCAAGGTGCACATGCAGATGTAGGCATATATTCAAGTCTCATATTCAGATAATTTTTCTCCAGTGAATAGAAATCACCTTAAGGAAAAGACCTTCAGCCCAGGCCTCTCAAAGTATCTTTTCAGCAAAATGAGAAATTTGGGGCAGAAAAAAAAAGAGCTGTAGGCTAATTGTCTTCGGTTTCTCACCAATTCACACATGCTCACACATCCTATTACCATAGTGACTTGTCGAATACTTAGCAATTTTAACGCACCTGCCATCTGTCTCAGGTATTAAAATTTTACCTACCAAGTTCAACAGAACGTGCTGAAGGCAGAACTGAAGTACTAGTTGTACATCAAGATCTTCCTCTGTCCTCTATGCAGACCCAGAATATTATTCTCAAAAAGAGACCTCCTTTCTCTTTTTCCTGCTTAACCATCCTCTTCCTCCTTCCTCCTGCCTCTGCTTCTCTGCTTTTGTTTTTCGGTGTAAAATTGAACATAAACATCGCATGGATATTTCTTCCTAATGATAGCAGTTTATTCCTGGAGGGTTTCTCAGCTAACCTGTTTCACCTGTGGCGCTCTTAGGTCCACCTCAGATTGGAATTTCTCTCCCAATCTAAACAGATCCTTTCTCAGCTTGCCCTGAGGCCTCTGAGGTACGGAATCCGTGGTGTGTTCCGATGCTATTCAATGATAAGGCAGGAGCAGAGCAGAGATTAGTTGTGTTCTGAACTGTATTCATGCTCTTTCTCGTTGCCTAGGAGAAGGAAGAAACCTTTAGGAAATATTTTAGAAAATCTTTTCTGAATTGATATGGAGTGCATTTCTCCTCTTTTATACAAGGTGACAGTGTGTGCGAGATGTAAAGATGAGTTTGCTCAGGCAATTACCCCTTGTTGATAGCAGATTATTTCCTCTGGCAAACTCGAAAATAACTTGTTGGTGTGTAAGTTACTGCTATTCTGGGGATGTAGTAATTTACTCTCCTGCCTTTTTTATGAGCACATTTATTTTAATCAGTGGAGTTCAGAATAGCTCTTTTTCATCTAACTCCATCTCTTCTGGAGTTATGCACCTTCTAACACATAACGAAGGAAGGTCCTTTTGCACACACAGGAGGAAAGAGGCATGATATATTGCTGAAAAAAAAATAGTCTTTGCACAGGAAATCATATCCCATGATCTTTTTTCCATGCTAAAAACACACTAGGTATTCTCTACGGCTCCGGCCCAAATTATTTTTCTGACAAAAACAACGTCTCACCTCACAGAGCAGCTCAGCGTTATCTTTCATTCTGGGGACTGAGAACGTAGAATAGTTACACATGGAGGATGAAGGAGAACAGGGAGGAATTCAGGTTGGCCAAACCGATACAACTTTTAAGAAATATTGCAGGTTATGGACCTTACACTGAATGCCTGTGGGTTAAAAGAAGCCGGAGAGTTTTACTCCCTCCACTGTTTTGAAGATGAAAAAGGAAAGAGTCAAGAAAAGTAAAAGAAGACTTTTCCATGGCATCTGGGAACTTTGATAGGGATCAAACAAATATTTTAACTAAGATCCCTCACCTTTCCTATTGTACAGCGTCTCCTGAGTGCCAACCTCCGCCACCTTCTCACAGAGCCCTGGCTAATTCTAACAGAGGGACAGGGAAAGCAAGGCTCATTTTCTTTCCTTTTTTTTTTTTTTTTTTTTTTTTTTTTTGCCTATTTTTGAATTTTATATGAATGATTAAAGAATCATTTTCTAACATTAATCCTTGGCTGGCTAAGTCTAGAAGAATCCACATGCTTTATTTATGATGAAAGTTCAGTACATAATAAAAAGGTAAATCATGTATTTTTCTCTGGTTCATAATAAGAATGAGAATATCAGTGGCCCCACCACTCAGGTCTTACCTCGGGAAGCACACAGTTTGGCTGATGGAGCACAGACGCCGAAAGCTGAGAGCCACGCATCCTTGACAGTATCTGCTGCTGATCACTTTTGTCCTTGTTACTCTGTTCTCCTGGTCATAAAACACGAAGAAGTGACTTCCCTCTCATTTTGAGGACTATTAAGAGGACAAAGGAAACTTAAGGACGTAAAGCATCCTTAGTTTTCCTCTGGCTTTCTTGAAAATAAATGGAGTGTAATTTCAAATTATTACTTCCTTGTGCTTCTTCCACTGAAAGTTTTCACAAAGGTGAAAGCAGAACATCACTAATAATTTTCTTGTTGAAAAAGGGAATTGGGGAAGAGAGAAAAAGCAAATACTGCAAGATGATTTTACAAGTAGTTCTGTGACTCTTTTCACACAAAACATACCTGAGCGAGCCAGTAGTACCCCCTGAAATCACCATCCAAGTTTATAAAGCCAGTTCAACAAAGGTCCACATCAGTATTAACGTTTTCACCTACAAATCACATGAATCTATGTGTTAAATGTATTAATAACTAAACAGAACAGCAGCAAAGGTTTTTATAGGTTTTTGTTGTTATTGTTGAATAAGTAGAAATTCTCTTATCTGCCTAGCAGTAAATTCGCTTTCCAGACCTTAAGCGATTACAAGAAGACAGCTCTAATCTATGCTGAAGCAGGAATCCATGGCATGTTTGTTTTTTTTATATTTCCGAAGTAGTGAGTTTGCAAATCTATTTTCCTTAACAAACTGTTGTCAAATCTGGAAATGCATACTAAACAGATGCTCAGTTTTCTTTAATATAAACCCTGTACCAAGAGAAAGTAGAGAATGATAATTACATATATCAATATAGTATTTACATATATCAATATAGTATATCAATAACTATGCTTGTGATTAACTTGTTCAGTAAACTAATATTGAATATTAGACAATTTGAATCATGCAGACTTTTCTGTCTCATTTCTGAAGAGTATAAGCAATTTAAATTTTAATGTATTATGAATGTCATTCCTATTATTTAACTGATATTTAAAAGTAATGAAATTAGTGAGCACCATTTTATTTTAATGATCTAATTGTCAATAAGACATACCATAGAAGTCTCAAATAATTGAGTAGCTGAATCTTTTAAACGGAAATTATGGGAAATTAGAATTTCTCAGAGATTGTTATTATGATTCCCTGACCAAATGAAGGTGAGAAAAGAAAAAGGAACCAGAAAGGAAAAATAAAAGTTCCTCATAGAGATTCCAGAAAAAAATTAAATTAAAATAACATGAAAAGCCACAAAGATTGATGATTTTATCAGGGATAATATTATCCTATCTCACTTATTTAAAAAAACAATGTGAAGAACACTAAATCATCTCTAAAAAACAGCTTCTTTTCTTCTGTTCTGGAATCTGTTCCCAGACCACTACTCTGAGCAGTTGTGCCCACAGGAGAGTTAGTTTCTCAAGTGTCTCAATGTAATCATTTTAATCCCAACCCAACTAGATAGAATATATCAACTGTCAATAAGGGTAAAATATTGGTCCTAATAAAACTTTAAATGATATAATTGACCAGACAACTTTCTTATATTTAAGCATAACAACTTACTTTTGGAAGATATTTTTCTGCGAGAATTAAAATTATATAATGAAAAGATGCCTCTACATCACCAGCACTAATTTGGAATGCTTAATACTGGCTTCATAAAAGCAACATTTAAATACTGTTAGTATTTAACAAATGATCATCTGTTGAAAAGGCAAGCGAGTTTCAGAGTTGGGGGTGGGGGGGTGGGAAGAATCAAATAATATATGACACAGCTTGCATCCAAAGATAACCTCTAGTAGCAGCTAGGGAAGTATGGACCAGGGGTCTTCTGAAAAAGGGAATGTGTGCAACAGAGCCACACCCAGGGGGCTGAGCGGTGAAGAGCTACTGCTGCTATTGGCGTTGACTCTTCCTTCCTGCTGTTTCTGACAAATGGTGCTGGAGAGGAACAGAACCAGCGACAGGAAAATCTCCATCTACTGGAGAAAAAGAAACTCCATCTCTTAGTGATGAAAAGAATAATCTCTGAAGCCAGGTGCCTTGGTTAGAATCCCTGGGCCACCCTTTACCAGCCTGGGACATTGAGCAGTTTGTGGAATATTTTAGCCTTAGTTTTCCTGTCTACCAAGAGAAAAAAAAAAAAAAAAAGGAGAAGGAGGGGTTAGAGGAGGAGGAAAGTGATAGTGCCTCATCTATAAAAAAAATACATAATAGCCTCATTTGAAGATTAAATGAATTATTATACATAGAGAACCCCAAGAATATGCCTGAAAGTAATTCCTCAAGAGATGTTAGCTGACATAGCAAAAGCAAAAATTAAAGCAGGAGACACAGCGGTCAGTGGTGGCGGCAGCTGCCACCATCTTCCGTTTGCTTAGAACATGATATGATTTAGTTGGAGGGAGGCTACCTTTGAAGAAAGCTGCGTAACATAGTGGAGAGTTACAAAAAAAGAGTTTTCATCTGTCCTTGTTCTGTCATTCCCCTGCTGTGTGGCCTTGGGTTAAGTCACTTAACATCTGTGCACCTCAGTGTTCTTATCTAAAAAAGGAAGGAATTTCAATTTGATGAGATCTAGGCTCTCTCCCAACGCTAAGCATCCACTTGTCTACGATACCTAGGGAAGAAGAATCTGGCTGTCACTGCATGGTCTATGCTCATAAGGACAGGTCTGTTTTGTGTGTTCATCTCTACCTCTCAAAGGATTCAGACAAGCAACCAAAAACATGTGGGGGGTGAAATACTGCAATGACACAGAATGAGGTCCTCAAAGGGAAGGTCATGTAAGTCCTCCATGCTCAGAACTGCACATGAGTGTTCTTGTGCGATCTGCACCAACAAATTATATGTGCTCAAGAGTGGTATACCTTACCTGGGTACTCTGATAGAATAAATTCCCACCACACAGTGAAGTTTTAAATTGAAATGTTTATTCCATTTCATTATAATGTGTAAAATTGTTCCTTGATACTCAAGTGCCCAGAGGTAAACGGAAGATGTGTATACAAAGTGGAACTATTCCTCTAATGAAACCACCGACATGTTAAGAGGTTTCTCATTTTAGTTATTTATGCTGTTTTCTTTCATTTTTAAAGATGACACTGTCCTTTATTACACATTCTGAATGTGTGTGTTATATTTGTACAACGTATTTTCTTTCCATGACCCATTAAAGCGGCATAATGCTTTCTATATTCATGCATCTCATAGCATACAACCTATAGTTTTAAATATTTTTGCATTCTTTCTCAGAGGGGAAAAAAAAACGAGTTTTGTAGTAAAGAAAAAAAATGTGGCCAATTATGTCATTTTTATCTTGGTTTCAACTGAACATTATCTTAGGCTCAGTAGTAACAAACGATAAAATGACAAATAAATTCTGACATTCTCTGCATAATCTACATTCTTGGCCATCGAATCTTCATTTCAGCAGCCTCCTAAGCAGTGTTTTTTAGCAAAGAAAAAAGCAAACCTCCAACGTGACTGCCAGCCTAACCCGTTCCACCCTGTGTGTCATGCTGCCGAAGCGCACTTGGAATCCAGGAGCACCAAGTGCCACAGTTCGTCTCCCTGTGACTCATGGCACCAGATGACAAGCAAGCCTCTGTCCTCCGACAGCACCAGAAGCAGAGGAGGGTCCGGGTGGGTGTTCTCGGCACTGTGAATAGACTGAGTGGGGGGCAGGAGTCCCAGGCGCCAGCTTCCGGCACGGACCACCGTGCTGACAGATGGCATATTCTTGGCTAGCGTCCCAGGACCTTGGTCAGCTAGTGAACTTTCCCTGACTCTGTGCTATGTCGACATCCCAGACATCCGGGGACACAGGCCTCACTTATGAATCATTCTGCTAGAAGCTGCCTCTATGCATGTTTTCTGAATGAATGTTCACAAAGGTATTTTGTCCAAACCAAAGTAAGGCGGGTTAGCACTTTGTCACACAATTACTGTGGGTTGTATCAACACAGAAAATGTGCTTTATAATTTAGTCCTAATGAATTTTTTTGACTCATAAATCAATGAACCTGTTACAGATTGAATAATAATATTTGCTTCCTGAAAGCATGTATGATACCAACAAGGTCACAGTTTACTGTCATTTTTAATAGGGGGGAAAAAACGTACTCAGGGGGCATTTAACATATTTTGACAAGGTGACCCACAATTATCCATTAACATTGTATTTGTCTAAGCCCTACTGCATTGATATGCAAGGACCATGTAATAGTTCATTGATGTCCCACTTGGGGGTGAGGAATAAGGCAAGTGGGACCTTTCCAAGGTCTTTCACAGCCAGAATGCATCTTGCTATTGTTGTATTGATTAAACATTTGGATAGTTAATCAACACAGCTCAGCCCTTTTAACCTGCCATATGCAGTATACAAAAAAAAAAAAAAAAAAAGAGAAAAGATAGGAAGAAATGTCTAGGAGAATGAGGATATATTTTTTCTAATTTTCAAATTTTACACAGAAAACATATCTTTACAGACAACAGGACTGAAATAAAATATTATAGTGTTCCGTGTGGTCTGGAATTCAAAGATGTCTGGACTTTTCTGGACAGTTTTTGCTTGACTTCATTTCTCAATATTTTAGGTGAGTGAAACACTCACACTCTCTGCCAGCATTAAGTTGTGTCCTTTACAATCACCTATGCTCAGCCTGTCTTCTTCAGATAGAACGTTCCTGAGATTCCAAACAAGCCTAACCAAGTTTCCCCTTGGAGACTTGCTGGTTCATTTCTACCCATAGCTTGGCCCTTCCCGTCACATGGACCAATACTGTGATACCCTCTTCCCTTGAGGGAAGATTTCCCTTGAAATCTCATCATTTCCGTGCCTCATTCCCTCTGTTAAGCATAGAAAGGAATCTGTATCCATTTTCCCATGTATGAAACCCTCAGTTTTGCTTCTCTGTATCTCCTCTGCTAAATCTTTTGTCCTGAGCTTTTTTTTTTTTTTTTTTTTTCTTTAACAACGAAACAATTCTAACCCTCCTTTGGGAGATCACCAATTCCGGCCACTCTTCCCCTCGACTTCCTACCAACTAGTAAAGAACAAGGTTATACACCACTCACCTCACATTCTGCCATATAGACCTGTTTTAGATTTCAAATGATACCATCAATTCAACATCCTTAATAATTCATATGCAATCATGGTCAGTTATTCTTTAATTTATTGCACCCATTCACTTTGCAGAACAGTTTCTAACAGTTTCTTTGAACCAGTTCTTCCCAAAGCTCTTTGACCATAAGAATCACCAACTCTAATCATACCTACGTAATCCTAATATCCAAGAACAGGACGTAGGAATGTGTAGTTTAACAAGCACCTTGGGAGCTTCTCAAGATCAGAAAAGTTTGAGACCCACTGACTTAATCCATTCTTTATCCATTTGTTCTGTAAGACCACAGATACCCTCGCTGATCTTTTAAGAATTTAGCTTAAAAATGTGTCTGCAACAAGATTTTTATCTGATTAAGTACAGTTACAGAGCACTTTCTATGTATAGTAATTTACACAGATAGTTTTATTCACCATGCTGCTGAGTTCATTTGATCCGATTTCTGTTTTTTATGGTTAAGATGTACATGATCATGTGTATGTGATTACATTACGTGAATTATGTTTATTTTCAGAGAAGACTCCCTAACCTATAGACACTGGAGATAAAGAATGTGTTGTGTTCATTGCTAAGTTTGTAGGGATATTACTGCACAGCAACAGACAAGTAATATGGAGTATTTTTTTACTTGGCAGCCATTGTTATTTTGAGTCCCATGCCCTTTGAAATTTGGGAATTCTGACCTTTTAACATAACTATCAAGTGCTACCATTCCAATTTACCAACATCTGTGCATTCATATTACATTCCAATATGTACCATGTGAAGTAGGTATTTTTAAAATAAAAATTACATCCCTATGCATTTCTCACCTGAGCTTACTCCTAAAAGACATAACCTCATCTTTCATAAGCTGAAACAGCATAGATGAATTTGCTTTCAGAGGTTTGAGTGCAGTGAAATAAAGCAAACTCCCTGTTGATCATCAAGGAAAAGAGGCTATTTTTTTGCATACAAAAATTACATTGCAGATCTAGATAATTGGGCTATGTTGCTTTTAGGGTTCTTTATTCTTTCAAGTTCAACAGCAGCCTCTATGTGCATCCTGTGTGTGTCCATTATGACCAGTGGGTGTGTGCATTTGTGAAGCACTGCTTACAGAGGAAACTGCAGGTGGCAACCCAGGCATAAAGCAGAGCTATTGATACAACCAGGTAAAAAGTTGCCATCCTCTGTGGGACACCTTAATCAGCTGCACTGAAGAGGGCGGTGCAAGTAGTGGGGAGAGATAAAATGCATGCTTTGCAGCAAACTTATGATCGCAATGGACAGGTCCCTCCGTTTGCTAAAATTAGAGGTCCCAGTGTGTGGTAATTATCTCCCTAAAGGTTTAGAATAAGATGAGAATCTTTCTCAAAAATAGGTCACTATTAACTGGAAAATATGATTCTAGTCTTAAAAAAAAAGACTAGAAAATTAGCAGTGGGCATTAATTTCTTGTTATTTATGAAAAGCACTTTGGGAACAGGGTCCGTTGAGCCTTATTTCCTTTTTATGGAAACAGACACCATTATTCAATTTTGTCCTATCTTTTTATTAATAGGTGTAAAACACCCCCAGGGAGTTCCAAAGCTGCAGCAGAAACCAGGAGCGATAAAATAATTCTACACCTACATGCTCTCGCTCAGCCTAAGAGTCCTCCAAACTACAAGGAACCCAAGCAAGACTTTGTTAGGCTGGTTTCACCTTCTGAAGGGACAAAGTGACAATATTACTTGAATAGTGGCCCCTGGGCACAGGAACTTATCCTAATATCTCACATTTTTTCTTTTAGAGTTTCCTCATTTTGTGTTAAGAATGCCTACTCTAGATACATCCTTTACAACGTAGGATGTAGGATTTCTATGGGATGATAATAATATTCCGAACTGACTTTCTTAACAGAAATAATTTTTTTAGATTCGTATCTCCCAGGTTGAAAGTGTGGGTCCACAGAGGACAGAGGCTTATTAGACAAAGAGAAGAAAAACTAAGCCATAAAAAGGGAAAAGGATAGCCACAGAAATTACGAGAGAAAAATCACAAAGGAAATTTGCCTGCCTTCACTCTGGACTAGGCAAAGAGATAACAAACGATGTTATTCATACTTAACCTGAAGGCTTTTTGCCAAGGTCAGTCCTTTAAAGAAACTGGATTCTTTTTTGCAGAGTTGGTCACAGATAACAACTCTAATGGTGATGTTCAAGTCTATTGCAGTCGTGATATATTCTAGTGAATAAATAAAACTTGTGAGTAAAAACGCATACAGCATGTAAAGATTAAAAGAGCATAATTCCTACTTAGCTATGTTACTAGTTGAGAAGGCTTGGATCCCAGATTTTGTACCAGGTAAATTGGCTGACCTTATCTACTATGTAATGAATCCTCCCTGATGATGAATTGGGGCAAGATAAGCAGACAGCCAACAATCTAGAACACTGATCATAGAAGGAGATAAAGCAGATAATTTTACTGAACTACCGCAGTTCACTCAAGAAGATAAGGAGCTGAACCTCTGTCTCCAGGGGTTACTATTTGAAATGTTAAGGATATGGGTCAACTTTCTCCCTTTGAAGCAGAAAGAGCGAAAACAAATAAGCAAATAGATGACAGTAGCATAGAAGGAGAAAAGGAGTAGAGACTGAAAAAGGATGAGAGCGTAGAATGGAGATAACTTAGGAGAAACTCAAATTTTAAGGTACTTTGAAATGCTAAGATTTTACTGGATAGTTGTTATATAGATTGCATTGAATGAAGCCTTATTGATGTTATCAAAGAAGTACTAGATAACTTGACATCTGAACCAAAGAAGCCACAGTCTTACTGGTGTGATAGGAGACTCTTACTAATTTTCCTGTTACAATACATTACCAAAAATGCAATTATGCCACGAGGTACAACCAGGAAGGGGCAAATCTTAATGAGGTGCCCTTTTGTAATGGCTGCTGCATCCTGGCCTGCAACCGCAGACTCCAGAATTGCAATCTAAATTATCATTTGAATCCACCTGACAACAATAATACTGTATTTTATTTTTAAATGATGTTTTAAATAGATGGGTTATGGATGACCAATAAAATATGATGGCCTAAACATTCTGAACTAAGCTAAAGGGTTTACCTAGGCATGGCTGCAAGTAAGAAAACCACAAATAATATAAGTTATTGTTTTGGTATTAATTAAGGAAGTAAAAACCTTAGTCACATATAACTAAGGGATGCATCTCCATGGCAGTTTTGTCGAAAGACTTTCCTCCTCTCATAATCCTATTTCGTCTTGCTCACTGACAGTTGTAAATATGCCCATATATATATGACGTGGGTGGTTCTACACCCCACATTGTCCACGCTGTCTTGTGCTGGAATATTGATACTGTTTGGTCTGACTGTGCAGGGACAAACCAAGCTAGGGTGTAAGTGAGGCAGGCCAATGGCAGTGTTTAAGTGCTGAGTAAAAGGAGAGGGAACGCCTAAGGGGAAAAGCAGGAAAAGCAAAGCCAACTGTTATAGCTAGGTGACATATATAAACATGTAAACAAACCTAAGACTGTCAGCAGTCAAGAGGAAGAAAGCTAGAAGCGTACAGGGAGGACAGGCGCATTGTAAGAAGTACTGAAATTTTGCCACCAGTAATTTGCTGTCACTGGCCCCTGTCCACGTGCTGTGAGGCACAGGGGAGTTCAATGGTTTATAACTCTGGCTATGCCTTAGAATCAGCAGGAGAACTTTTAAAATCTCCATCCCCAGATACCACCTGAGACACCTTATGTCAGAATCTCTGGGGTCTGGGACACACACAGGCAATATTTTAAAAAATAGCTGATGCAATTCCAATGTGTAGCCACTTGTTGAGAACCAGTGGTATAGAGGCATATACAAAGAGGATTATTTTCCTTTATTGGGAATTAAAAAGCAATAAGGAAAATCTCAAGTCTTCCAGCGATTGTTTTAAGTTCACACTTTAAACAGGCTTCAACATCTGCGTTTTTATGACTCTTCTGCTACTGCTCTCAATCTGCTACTTGAAACTTGAAGATGTTTATTCCCCTCCAATGCACACTCTCCGGTGCACGCCTGTCGTCTGTCATCTAGGCACAGGGCCTTGCTCTTTTTTTCTTTACACGCTTTTCTGCAGCATCAGAAAGACTAATCTATGCAAGCCTGTGTCTGGATGAAAATAGAACATCTAAGTTGAATATCACTCCCCTAAAGGATCTCAGAATGAGCCTCAGTTATCTCCCCAGTGTTACTTTCTGCACTGACCAATCAAACATCCTCTCGAACGGCAGCCGACCAGTATCAGCTTGTTGAATCATTTGAACAACTATAGGTCATTCGATAACAAAATCACATGTAAACATGTGGACTATGAGCAGCATAAACTATATGTATGAGGTTTTTTAAAAAAATTTAATAACCTTCTTTGTCTATATAGAATTCTAAGCTAAAAACTATTGCTTTGCTTAACACTCAATCATATGAGCAGACAGACTGGCAAGCCCACTTTACAGGCAAGAGTGGAAACAGTCCCATATTTAGGATAAGACAGATCTGGGATATAAACCCCGGGCTTCCACACTCACAACTGCTCTTTTCCCATGACCTTCTGATACATCATTTTAAAGTAATCTGATTTCACAATGCTTTACAGTGTAAGAGTAACATCTGTAACATCTAATCCTAGCAGGTTAATTCTTCCAAAAAAATTTTTTTTATTGAAGTATAGTTGATTTACATTGTTGTGCTAGTTTCAGGTATACAACAAAGTGATTCAGTTTTATACATATATATTTTTTTTTCTTTTTCAGACTCTTTCCCATGTAGGTTATTATAAGATATTGAATCTAGTTCCCTGTGCTATACAGTAGGCCCTGGTTGTTTATTTTACATATAGTAGTTTGTATATGTTAATCCCAAACTCTTAATTTAACCTTCTCCCCTTTCCCCTGTGGTAACCATAAGTTTATTTTCTGTGCCTGTGAGTCTATTTCTGTTTTGCAAATAAGTTCATTTGTATCATTTTTAAGGTTTCACATATAAGCAATATCGTATGATATTTGTCTTTCTCTGTATGACTTACTTCATGTAGTGTGATAATCTCTAGGTCCATCCATGTTGCTGTGAATGGCATTATTTCATTCCCTTTCATGGCTGAGTAATATTCCACTGTGTGTGTGTGTGTGTGTGTGTGTGTGTAAATATATATATGTATATATATACACCACTTCTTTATCCAGTCATCTGTTGATGGACATTTAGGTTGCTTCGCTTGTTGCTATAAATATTGGAGTGCATGCACCTTTTCAAATTAGTTTTCTCCATATATATGCCCAGGAGTGGGCTAATCACTCTTGAGCCAACCAATCTAATTAATTACCTCATAATCTGACACATTTTAAGTCATTGTTAATGCCTCCAACTCAGTCTCACAGCTATATTGGAGTGCCCCATGAGCCAAAACTGCAGCAGAGCTGAACTTAAGGGACCAGGGCATGCATGTTTTCAGCTCTTAAGCTGGGCCTGGCACACCCTCACCTTCACCTGCTTAGATGGCAAGTTGAAGCAACTTGTGAGCGACAGGAACAGAGGGAAGGCCCATTTAGAGGTGGACACTGATGACAAACACAAGCAGGATCAGACTCCTCTTTTTAGATCTAAACTCTCCAAGAGCCCCAGTATGGGTTTACATCATTACCTGCAGGGTAGAGGGCAATATTTCTGGAGTCTAGAATATATAAGGAAAGCTTAATATATATATTAAGCTACTTGCCTAGGTCCTAAAAGGCCAAATAGTGCTAATTTCATGCATGCCAAATCAAGAAAATGATTCACTCTTTCCTGATTTGGGTTTTTAAAAAAGGACTGATCATCAGGGAAACCAGAAAATTCCATCTTCAAGCCCAGCAGAAATAAATAGTGGGCATTTCCCTGAATCGCAGATGGCACAGGGGCTCAGCAAGCTACCACGGTGTTCTTAATAGGGAACACCCATTTGGCTTGAAGGGGAAAAGTCTCATTGGTTAGCTCTGGTCTTCTGCGGGACACAGAACCAGGGGAGACCAGCAAGGTCAGAGCCTGGGTGACCAATCCTGACAGCGAGAACTTCTTCATATAAGGTGCCTGGGTCCCTAAGAAGGGTCTACAAACACCTAAGCTTCTAAGAAAAGACTGGAGTATATGCATGTTTTCCTGGGGAAGGGGTCCTTCCCTTCTCATAGATCCAAGAATAGGTTAAAATCATGACCTAGAGAAAACCGCTAAGCCAATTGCAGGCAAGGATAAGGAAGCCACGAGATATGCCTAGAGCCAGCCACATCTGGGAGCTCATCAAGTTGTTGCTGAAGTTAGAACACAGACTCACAGAAGAATAAAATGAAACTGGAAGGATGATCAGAAGGAAAGCAATTAGGAAGGGAGAATCAAGAACGATACCTTAAGTAAACAATAAGTCTGGGTCATTTTGACAAGGAGGAGTTATAAACTCTTGGCAATGAACTATAAACAGGCCACCCTTTTGTTTCAATTCCCAGTGCTCAGACACCATAAGGCATTTACTTTTCCTCTTACAGCTCTTCAGTTTTTGCCTTTATTGGACAGTCTCCAGTTTGTTTACATTGTCCTTAAATTAAATCAGAGAGCCTCAAACTACTTCATAATCCTATGTATGATGTGATTTACATATGCTAGCATCGTATGTGATTCTTTTGAGCAGAACTTTTATTTACCAGGCTATATTTAGTGCATTTCATATTTGTCTTCCCCTGCCCTTTTTTCTCTCATTTTGCCCATTGTTCAAACCTCATTTATTATGCTACCTAATCCACGTAACCTGATCATTAATGGCTCCTCTCCTGACTTTTCAAGGTCATCTTGAATTATAAGTAGATCTTCCAAGGTACTTGTTACCTCTCCCAACTTAGAGTCTTCCATGAAACTTTATGATCATGTTCCATATTTTATCATCCAAGTCACTGATAAAATGTTAAATATTACCACCCTAGACAGACCCTGCAGAACATCATTTGATGTGTCCTTTTAGGTTGCCTCTGAAACATTAATAACTTCTCATTGAATATGATCCTTGAACCAGTCAGTACCCAACTAAGAGCCAAAGCTGTATTTCCCTAGATTGATAGCGCTATTTTAAATCTATATGCTACAACCCTGAGGAAGGAATTCTTGTAATCTTCTCTTCTCTCTCCTAGGGATAAAAAAGATTTTTTAATTTTAGCAGCTTAAAACTGACTGGTCAACATGTGCCAAACAATAACCCAGGATAATTTAGGACAGTTCATAAATGTGATATTTTCAAAAAGCCATAAAAAGAACTCCCCATTAATAACTCTGACTATAAAGGTTCATCATGGGCTATACTTCTCACCTCTTTGAACTGAATGACAACTCAAGTCAATGCCTTCCTTTTTTCCCTTGTCGCAGCTGCTACTGGGGTGGAAAAGACTGTCGCTGGAAAGGACTGTTGTCCAGGCTCCAAGAAGTCCAGACAAGGTCTCCAGAGACTCTCTATTTTTCCTCCAGATCCTTTTACTGACATTAATGATGAAGCAGCTTTGTCTGTGTCTCTGCCTTGGTTAGCTGTGCCTTAGTGACAGGGCAGCTCCAGATGCATGAGATCAGCAGCTGATGCCATCATGCGAATGTCTAACACTTACTTTAGGTAGGTGACACTTCTTAATATTCAATTCTGTCTTCACAATGTCGACTTGTTCCACCGTACACGGGCGCTTTTTTATCATCATTATTGGGATTGTTGATATTTTGGCCTGTGATTTCACTAAAGGGCATATTTAAAAAAAAAAACATTATTATTTATAACCTTTAATGCCAGAAGGGCAGTATAGTATGCCTGGAAGAATATGCATCACAGAGTTATTGTTTAGAAATGGTAATTAATTTTACAGTCAACAGTAGTGTGACACACTGTCTCTGACTAGACGTCCACCGTGGCTTCCTGCCAGTCCTTTGTAAGAATATTAATTGACGTCCAGCTCTAAGCAGCTCCTTTGCTGTGTTTTTGCATGAAACAACATGCCTCAAATTAAATAAATACATTCTAAGCTCGCATATTGAATATCAGATTCTGTATCTTGATGTTGCCAAAATACAATTTACTTGTATCTTTATTTTTCCCTTTTTTCCCCTGTTTAATTGAGGTATGATTGACTATATATATATATATATATATATATATATATACACACAATGTGTGTGTGTGTGTGTGTGTGTATATATATATATATATATATATATATATATATATATATTCATTCAAGGTGTACAGTGTGGTCTTTTGTTATTTTTCCTCCGTTTCTGTTTCCTTTTTGTTCCCTCTCTCACATGTCTGCCTCTTAAAGAGCCTTTATTATTTGCCTTCCCTTAATGTTACCTCACTGCTTTTCTTCTTACTTGATATTTGCTGTGGGGAAACTTCTGCAACAAACGCTGTGTTGTCAACAGTCTGAATCAATTTACTCCTGGGTTACAGCTCTTTCTCTTTCCAAGGTTTCCCATCCGACAATACTCAACAGTTTTTGTAATATCATGATGTGTTCATTAACATGCCCAAAATGGCAGATTAGGTGGAATGGCCAGCATTTAAAAAAAAAAAAAGGTTAAAATTCAAAATGACCTCGACAAGTTAGAGGCTTGGGCACATAAACAGGATTTAGTCTCATAGAAGAAAATGCATATTCCTTCACACCACGGGGAGAACACTGCCCAGTAGAGTAACGGTCAGCTTACTGGGGTGTGGAGTGGCGGGGACGGGCCCCACTTCTACGCAGCCAGTTGCCAGGATGCTAGATTAGTTACGAAGAACCCAAGACACCAGCACTTAGAAACTGGAATGTTATATCTCTGTTAGGATTTTTTTTTTTTTGATATATAATACTTAGAAATCCACAGCTTATATGATAAGATCGCTAGGGGGAAATCAGGAAGAATAGCATTTAAAAAGAAGTTTCAGAAGTACAGGTGTGTACACTCTCCATGTTTACACAAAAATCAGGTGATGGCGTCCTTAACATATTCATTTCCTGCTTTAAAGCAAGCACAGCAGTTCTCTGTAATCTACATCATTTCTTTTGGAGAGAATTTTTATGAATTAAATTATTATCAAACCACCTGAACACATTATTCACCTAATAAATACAATTTTAGATCTGGCTGTGAGTACCTTTTCCTTCTTCTTCTGGAAGACTTTGTTCATCTAAAATCTTACAGGAACTCTCTGTATTCAAAAGGAGGAAAACTGGCAGGGGTTCTGGAGCACAGCCAGCACGGTCCTCCTGCCCCCATGAGGGAAAAACCGATCCAAACCAAGGTGGGAAAAAAAGCCAGGCTTCCTGAGGGTCAGAACTACTTAGCACCGCTGACACTATTCAAACCCGAGTCTCCGGTCCTCTGGTTCAGGATCTTTGCACTGAATACACTGCTTCCTGAAAAACACGTCCTATTTTGAGGTATTCTTGATTATCACAGATTTGTTTTATCCCTTTTTTTTAAACACTTTTAAATTTCTGTTCTCGTGTTCTCTCACTTATCTCCCAGAAGCCATTTGTTATGTAACAGATGCACATGTGTTCCTGCTTATAAATATTATACAGTAAGTGAAGGAAATATGGGAAGGTGACGGGGGGGAAGGTGACTGTGACTCTCAGACCTGCAAACTGGAAATGCTGGGAGTGTGCTCTGTGTCTCAGGGGCAAAGTTCGCAAGAGGAAGATCCAACTGGGATGCAGAATCTGGTCTTGTGTCATTGGAATGTTTGGTGTCATGGAGGACCACCTGGGGGAAGTCAGTAGGGCACCAAGTATAACTCTGTGATGATATTATCGTAAGCAAGAAGCTTAAAATCAAATTCATTACCGGGGAATTGAATCCAGGGAACACGACTTCATTAAAAAGTATGACTTTATAAATAACTACACATAAACAGACCGCTTTGCCTTAGAGAGTAATATATTTCAAAATTATTATCTACTTAAAATATTTTACCTAAAAGAATTCACAATTAGCTCTCAATATTTAAACAGTACATTAGAAATGGAATGTTTATAAATATCAGAAATAAAAGCCACTCCATTACAGTATGAACGTATGCTAACACACCACATACTGGCTTTTGAATTTAATACTGATAAGGTTTACCATATCTGTTTCTTTTTTTCTTAACTGAGATAAAGGCTTACATAATATCGAATATAAATTTGTGAAATATCAAATTTAGCAGATAGTGTTTAAACATTTGTCTTTTGGAGAGTATCGTTAAACTTAACTTTTATTCACTCGGGGAATCAAAGAAAAATGTGGTGATGCTAGTGAACCTTTGCAAATCTTTTATTTGACCACTTTTAATGCGTGTTTAATATTTAACATTCATCTTATTACAGATAGGAATTGTGAAATGCTTGTGCTTTCTCTAAACAGTTTTAAAGTTCAATGCACAGTCACAATTCAGAGGGGAGATTTCACACATTTATGGAAAATAAGCCATTTTTGCAGTAAAGTTGCAAAGTGTGAAAGAATTCTTGTTTTATCTGCCTTACTTATCATGTTTATGAGTTATTTTGCCTGGAAGTAAATTGACAAGTTGTCAATGAACAATAGACAGTGCCCCAGCTAGGCTTTTCACAGGTTCAGATGCCTTTGGGCAAAAGGGCTAAATCTGTAGTTGTGATCTAGCATATGGAGCGCTGAAAAAAGTGGCAACAGGGTGAGAGACATTCCCTGCAAAATGCACGCAGTTGTTGCTCTCTGACCAATCTGCTCAGACCACCGTACATTATGAATTCATGCTCCATCTCTCGGCTGGCTGTCCAGGAACAGGACTGCTCGCCTCCACGTAACAACTCGTTTCTGTTCAATCCCCAGTGCATTTTTGTCCGTTTTGTCACTTTAAACCATTTTGTCCTGCCCAACAATAATGATTAAATATTCATCTTTAATAATAAAAAGCTACTTCCTCATCTTAGGTGGCTCTTGGTGGGAAACGACCCACACAATCTTATCAGAAGGAAAACAGTCCCAGTCCCTTCTCTCTGTGGCTCAGGCTGGACCCTGCCTTCCACCTCCGGCCACCACGTATTAGAACTACCTTGTTGTAACATTTCAAGTCTTTTTCTCCCATCTCAATTTTCCAGAATGCTCTTGTGAGCCTGTTTCATGATAACTCGTTCTGCTGAATAAATTACTAGAGAGCTAAGTGGTCTTTCAATAGATGGCACTCTTTGTTCTGAATCAGCCCAAATACTGTTCGGCCACTTCACTCAAAGGCCAGTTGTTCTGAAGCTCTTATCCTCCAAGTATACCATTCTCTAGGGCATAGTGAGGGGTGTGCTTTGGGGTAAAAGCTAGGGCTGGGATTTCTACCTGCAAGAAATGAGGAGGACCACAAAAGATACAGCCTCACTGGCACAAGTCTGTTAGAAAAAAAAGGGCTGCGCTTTGAATACGAGGAAGGCCGAGTCCCCTAGGCCAGTGGTGGCGGATGGGGGCTAGAGTCACAGAGCCAAGAGTTTGAATATAGAGAAAAGATCAGAGAATTTATTTAATTTATTATAAAACCCGAAGGTGATGACCACTCATCTTCCTGGGCAGCCAGCTCATGACCAGGCTGGAGGCCAGAGACAAAGTAGGGATACATATCTGCTCTCCAGGGGCCTCCAGGTTACCACCCGCCCCTTCTGCCCCATCTCCACTTTTATTGACCATGGTGGAACCTGACTTGCCATCTTTCCCTCATCTCCAGCCATCACCTTGTGTCACTTCCACACCAAGCAGATGACCCCTTCAGAGTCTGGAATCCTTCTCCCGTGACGTCTCCTCCAGGATCCACCTCCATTCCACTTCAACAGCCCCATGTCTTGGCCACACTCTGGACCTTGTCCCCATTTGTGAAATAATCCACCCAGAGAATGGGATCTCCCGCTTATGCCACAATATTGTAATTTACTTCTCCCGCTATTATATTAAGACCCACTCTCCAAACTCAGTTAAGTTCTCCAATACTTCAACCCCTGCCTATTTCAGTTCCCAACTCCACTCACCTTCCTTACTGTTAACAATTTTAATAACAATATTACCAAAACCCCCAATTCACTCTCTCTCTTCATATAAAGTGTAATGGCCAATAACATCTTCCCAGATTCAGAGACATGGGCTCAAGTTCTGACTTTTGCCACTTGGGAAAACCTGCTGTGTTCACCTATAAATTGGACTCAACATTTAACAAATACTCTTTTTTGAGAAACTGCTGTCTCAATGTACTGCTGATGTTAATGAGATAACACAGAGATTTCCTTCAGATCAGCCCCTTCCTCCCTGTATCCTCTTACTCTTCTGCTATGACCATCCTGCAAATCCCTGAGAAAGGAATAATGCCCCTCTCCGTTTTTATCTGCTCCTCCTCACAGGCTGCAGAAGGCATCTGGAAAAATCTCATGACTGTAAACTTAGCAACTCCTAGTAATTCTTCCACACCACCCATGGTGGTTCTGTCTCTACTTGACTCCCTTTCCCAGTCCTCACACCAGCTGATCCAACTCTTTCCCATTCTCTTTAAGCCTTCCCTCACTCAACTCTAAGATGATGGTTGTGCATGCCTCTTCCTTTTCAGAGAAAATGCAATTCAGTGAACATAAAGTACCTCAGTGTCTGACCTCTTCCCCTCTCAACTCACAGTCGACTCTGGTATCCACAGGAGGTTGGTTCCAGGACCCACCCTGATACCAAAATCTGCTGATGTTCAAGTCCCATAGTCCATATATTTATGGAAAAAAAATCCACATATAAGTGGACCCATGAAGCTCAAACATGTGTTGTGTATCTGTCATTATCCACCTTTACAGTTACCACTTTTTTAAGTGGTGCCCTACTCCTGTCCAAGACTAATTCCTTCACCTGTGTTCTTTATACCTCTCTCTCGATGCAGAGTTGCTATATAGCACTCATAAATGTTTTAAGATGCCCTCATTGCTATGTGGGACCAATTTTAATGCACAAACTAGGAGAAGTCTTATCTTTTCTCCTTTGTAACTTAAACTTTACTCAGCTTTTGCTTTCTATGTCTATGTTTGCCAGTTTTTCCAACAGCTTATAGCAATGGAATGATTTATATTTCCTTCCTTTCCCTTATCTTCCCTCTGGAGGTTGGTGTTAATAAATGGGGAAATAGCCAGAATGGAGGAAGATGCAAAGCAAGGGAGAGAGGTGTTTGTTGAGGAAAACCTATAAAATAATATATGTAAGCCAGATAAGCAAAAGTTCGATATTAATCTCTTTGAAAGAAGATATACTCTAGGATGATGTCAAAATCCATTAAGACACAGACAACAACTAGGATGATCAAAATATGCTCCTCATTGTCTGAATCCTATTTCCACATTAAAGTAGCATTCTCCAAGGTAGAAAGAATACCAAGGTCCTACAAGGCTTATTTAATCTTTCTAAAATATAAAAATTAATCCCATAACTTTATCTAGGACCTAAAAAAGAAATTCCAAATACCATCTGAGACTCCAGAAACCCACACTTCTCCAGAAGTGTCGATGGAGAAAAGGCGATTGACCAGATGTCTGTTGTTCTATCTGCTTTATAGCACATGCTTATTATCTACTTTTAGGTTTGTCCTCTTTTTCTTTATTATTTTCCCTTTTCTCCCTTTGCCCAAATTTCCCATTCCTGTTTCATTTACCTTTGTTTTTCTTCTCCGTCTCCCTTTTCTTTCTTACTTCAACCCGACTATTTTGTTTGCCTCTATTGACTCTAAGAAGAGATTTAAGAGGGATCATGTGGTTGACTCTCTCATTTTACAAATGAAGAAATTGAGACCCCAAAGCCTAAGTGACTTGCCCAACACCTCATAGTAGTTGAAAGCAGAACCCCAGGGCTAAGGCGCAACACTCCTGAAACTCACCCTGGATTCTTTCCATTATACCCCCCCCCATCTCTTTCATCTCTGACCTTCGCAGTGCAGACTGGCCTTCAGATATTTCCGGCACAGTGAGAATAAAAGCAGTGAGGGGCTACCATAGTGGCAGGAATATGTGTCCCACATGTTTGGTGAGTGTAGTGAGCTCCTGATGTGCCCGCTCTTCCCAGTCGTGGAAGAATGCCATAAACCAAACCAAGCACCTTTGCTGTGCTCCTGCTATGGAACTGCCTCTTAATTAGCACCCTACCTGCCTCCTCTCACTGCTGTACACATGCACAGACATACCTTTCTCAGGACCCCACTGAATACCACAATTTGCCCTGCCCCCTCCACTCCCTATTTCCCTTTCCTCACTCTACAGCATTTATCACCTTGCAATATACCATATAAATTGTGTATTTGTTATGTGCATTGTTCATTATCTGTCTCTCCTTGCAAGGATACAAGCTCCATGAGGGCAGAGTTCTTATTCTCTTCTGTTTGTCGGTATAGTCCAACCACTTAGAATAGTTCCTTCTGTTTTGCAGGTGCTCAATATTTGTTAAATGAATGAACTGAATTAATGAACCAGAGGGACTGGCACACATAGTGCTTCTCTCTCAGGATTCCTGGAGACCCAAGGATGTGATCATAACCAAAACGAATTTAATATGCAAAATAATTAAGTTGTCCAACTCATCTGCTCTGTTTCTATGGTGTATGGGGGGCATAAAGGGAAAGAGAGAGAGAGAGAAGAGAAGAGAGGTATTATATTATAATGAAAATGGGATAATTTATAAGTGATGCATTTTTAAATTTTAAATAATGAAAGATGAGTTTTCAGGTGCAATAATTTTTAGTCCTCTCTTGTTGGGATTTCTGGTACCAATTAATCCGACATCTCTTTTCAGAAACGATTTGAGATTTTACAGGTAGGAATAAAAAAGATCACATTTGTTTTATGTCTTGCTGACAAACAATATGACTGAAAACACAGACAGGAACTAAGTGTAAATGGGCTTCCTACTTGTAAGCCTATGTCAAAACTTTCCATGTAGTCATAGGAAGAGCAGCAGGACAACTGCCGACCTCCTTCTGTGGTTGGGTTCGCTCTGCGGCTTCTGAAGCAGGAAAGCAGCAGCTGTGCCTCTGGTAGGAAGGGGATCGAAGAGGAAACCAAGAGCTGGAGGTGCACATGCTCAGTGATCTTTTCCTCCAGCTCTGTGGGAGAGGGTAACTGGAAGCTTTCCGCAACATACTTCCAAGAGGGCAAAAGTTCCTATTTAATGGACCATAAATTCCTTAGGTTCCCTATGACATTTCACCGGGTCACAACTTTTTAAAAAACAGATTCTACAGTCATAAGGTGCCAAGATCATTTCCACAGTTGACCCCAGGCCATGTCTATGCCGACCTCTTGAACCCCTCTCTTCAAAGGAGGAAACTGGAGCTAGAAAGCATCTCTTTACAGACATCGAAGCAACCCACTCAGGCGCACTCAATGGCCATCCAGTCAACCGTGCATCTGGAGAAAGCATGGATAACACTCCCTTCCATAAATTACAGAAAACAAATAGAGGTAAAATGCAGTCATGACATCACGTCTAAGAGAAAAACAAACATCACAAGTAACAGGTGCAGAGTTGTAAACGTTAAAGCAAAGCTGAGAGGTGAAACGAGAAGTTACTTTAAGAAGTAGTTGGCAATCATCAAGATTCTCTTTTTTTGGTCCAGAATAGCTCTTTTAAAATCAGTAAAATCCTGACCACTGCATCTTGGTTACTTTTATGAGAAAGCATGCAGTTTGCCTAAGTCCAAGAATTCTGACATCTGCAATGCTCCTTGAAGTCTTTTGAATATCAGGCTCATTTCAGGATCCAGAGCTGCTATGTTAATTCACTCATGATTCCAACTTGTGGATAGCATTACTCCTTAGTAGAGAGCCACAGAAAGTCAGTATCTCCTGGAATTCTGGGACTCAAGACCATCTAGCATCACGAGGTGAAGTGTCTATGGTTTAAACAAAAATGGTGACTTAAAGCTATTTCAAAAAAGTCAATTACTATTTAATGTCCTAAAAATATTTATACAGATATAGTAGGCTGAATAATGCCTACATTCTAATCTGTGGAACCTGTAAACATGTCACCTTACAAAGTAAAAGGAACTTTTCAAATATGATTATGCTAAGTATCTTAAGATGGGGAGATTATCCTGAATTACTCAGATGAGCTCAGTATAATCACAAGGGTTCGTGGAAGAGGAAGGTATGGAGGTCAGAGAGAGAAGAAAGTGACGTAACTACAGAATCAGAGATTGGAATGATGCTGCCATGAGCCAAGGAGTGTCAGCAGCCTCTAGAAGCTGGAAGAGGCAAAGAATGGATTCTCCCTGGAGCCACCAGAAGGAAACAGTCCTGCCAACACCTTGATTTAGACTTTTGACCTCCAGCTATAAGATAGATCTGTGTTGTTTTAAGCCACTACATTTGCTGTACCTTGTTATAGCAGCAATAGGAAACTAATAACACAGGAAAATAAAATTCAGTTGAAAGAGTTCTCCAGGAAGAAATGGATTATCTAGGCAAAGGATCTCTACGGGCAAGGAGAAAGCTGTTGCCAATTCAGCAGTTACAAGAAAACCTGAAATTCTTGATTTTTGTTTTGTGTAAGAGCATGAATTGTTGAAAAAAGGAAAACACGAAGATACATCTGGGATTTCCTAGCTTTGATTCACATTAGAACACATACATACCTGAGTATATTTCAGTCCATTCCTAGCCATCTATCTTTGGAGAAAAGACCACTTAAAAGCCTGCTCATTGATAAGGTCTTTATTTAGAAACTCCTATCTGATCCTAATTTAAAGATAACTTGTTTGATTAGATCTCAGGCTCATATTTCTTTTTTTCCTAAGAGAAAGGATTATAGGCATAACCTTCAAGAACATTAATGATTATACATTGTTTTTTCCTGTCATTCAGTTGAATTACTCTAACCATATGAATACTCTATACTACCTGTGTGACCAGATCCTTTGCACATAAGGAAAGGAGTTTACCCTGTGATGAAGCAATGCTGAGCATTTACAGTGTGCTTCACAGGCCCAGCTAACTTAAAGACTGAAGACAACAGCTACTGCAAGTCTCCTTTTGAGAAAATAATGTGTACATATTCAACCTTTATGATTTAATTGCAGTTGAAATTTTTTATGCATAAATATTTATTGCAGAGTTATAGCAATGAGAAAAACAGAAGCAATCAAAATAGGCAATAATAAGAGAATTACGAGACAAGTGATACATCCATGAGCAAATATTACATTGCAATTGAAATTGATTGCAGTTCTGCACACATGAACAAGTGTTGCTGAAATTACAGAGTCCTGGACCTCCAGGTTGGGTGTGATGATCACATTACTAATTAAGAACGTCTCCTACCACAGTGACTCCACTTCTTTTTATGGTGGTCTTTTCTAAGATGAATTTGTAAATGTGCTTGAGTGGACAGAGATATCACGGTTGCCCTCTCCTCCAGACTAAACAGGGATTTGATAGCTTTATTTGATAGCTTTCTGTAATAGGCATTCCCTGTGCTTTGCTCACCTTTTTTTTTTTTTTTTCTGTGTCCATATTAGGAGTAATTCCTCTAATCTTACTACCTCTGGCTTTTGATGGGGCTACTCTAAATTTCTAACTGGTTTCAAGTTAAAAGGTACTATTGGGGAACTTCACCATGAGTTCCAGATGAGAGACCATTCAGCGAAGGTAAGAAGTCCCCAGGCTGGCGGGCATCAGGGGCATCAGGGGCATCAGGCGGCTCTGCACCTGGAGCAGCCATGCCCACATCTGGCACACATACATCTCTAAACAGTGAATATAACTAGGTAGTATTTTCATCCTTTTTTTTTAAGCCCAAATTAAGGCATAGTGAGAACCACTAGCAGGGTTTATGTTTGAAGTCTATAGGCTGTCAGAAACTCAGTGGGGTTTTTAAGAGATTGCAGTGAATAATCTTTAGTTGTATACATGTCAGAAAACATGTGGATTGCTATCAATCTCCTCGGTCAGGTATCCATTCAGTGAATTTACCAATAATGCATGTTTTATCCTGGTTTTAAATGGGATCTCATTTTTCATCATCAGCAGATATGGGTAAGAGCAAAACAATGCAAAAAACGAACATGAAGTCAACTGTTATTTACTATATAAAATTAATTATGGGCTTAGAAGGGCCTTAGAATAGTGGAATTTAAGATGTTCTGTAGGATCAAATAGATCTTGGTTTTAATTACTGCTTCCAGGTTCGAGGACTAATTGTATTCTAGTACTTCAGTAACTTTAGAAAAGTTACTAAAACTCTCTGAAACATATTTTTCTCCTCTTTAAAATGGAGATAAAGTGTATAATTTATGGACTATAAGGGTTATATAGGATTCTAAGGGTTAAATTAAACAATACATGGAAAAAGCTTAGCATTGTACCTTCCATATAGAGAACACTCAAAAAATCGTAACTATTATAATTTGCAATATTATTAAACAACATTTAAAAATATTGTTAAGTTCCATTCTGGGTTGGCATCTAACCAAATTAGAAATGTTATTTTTGTCATTTAATGAAAAGTCCAGGGATACGGACACCAGGGCCAACATCTCAGCTGCCAGGTCCTCAGTGTCCCGGGTTCCCGTCTTTCTCCCCAAGCACTCCTAGGACATGACTCCTGTCCTCGTTATTATAAGAGGGCGCCTGCTCCCCAGCCACCGCCTCCTCCGGTATCACACCAACATTTCAGGCAATCACAAACCAAAATGCCCAGGACAGTTAAACCTACCTCCCTCTTAAAGTCTGCCAGGGAGCTCCACCTGATGACTTCCGCTTACATGTCTTTGGCCAGAACTATGTCACAAGACCAGCTTTAGCTTCTAAGAAGCCTGGGAAATACTACTTCAGAGGAAACTAGGGAAAGTTTAAGGAAGAACTTTTTAACTAAGCACACTGCCACGACCGACAAAATCGGGATTCTATGAGTAGAAAATGAGAGGCAGATGAATATTGGCTAGGCAATCAACAGTCCCTGCTACATCATTTTGATGACTTTGGTCATACAACCAGAGGAATCCCGATGTAACAGACCTGACAGAAAACTAAAGGCTTCCCACGTAGTTAACATGCTTTTCCTTGGCTTTTCTTGAATCACAGATAAACCACTTTCCTTATTTTTGTGGTTTCCTTGCTATTGTTTCACCTCCTTTAAGGGACCCTTCCAATATAGTGACCCCTTAACACTGAACTAGTTTTTGTCCTGGCTTTCTTTGGATTCCTCTGAAAATTTTTAGTTATCCAGCATCTCATCATGTGTGATTCTGGATTTATATTTGTCACTCTTTGAAAAAAAATTCCCACTTGATTTCCTTAATTAAATGTGTCTAAGATCATTTTTATGATTCTCTCTCTACCAGACTATCATTACCAACTCCCTCCTTAAAACAAATAACATGGCCTTTTATTTCTTCAATCTTGTAGATTAACTCTTCTTTTTTTCTAATCCTTTACATTTAGCCTCTCACAAAGTCCATTACCACAGCCTCGTTCTAGACTCCTTTTCCCTCTTCTCTTCCTCAACATCAAATCAGGTGCCGAGATCAGCCATTTTTTTTTCCCTAAATAGCTTTTATAACTATGACTTCCCCCACAGCCACCAGCCTACACCAGGCCACCATTACACCTAGTCAAGGATACCACACTCCCGCCCATTTGGCTTCCTTCTCTCATCCTTGCTCACCTCAATCTATTCTCCACACTCAGAAGAGCCACCCTCTTCAACGCAAACCTGGTCCTAATGGTGCCTCCTTGCTTAAATCTCTCCAAAGCTGTCATAGGATAAAGTTTTCAAGCTCCTTTACGTGACATAAAAAGCCTTCATGGCCTCCTTTCTCCTCACTCACAACCTCATCCTCTAAGTCCCAGTCAGACGAGCTTTATTTAAACTTCTTCCAAAGTCCCATGTCCTTTCACTTTACAGGCTTTTCATATTTCACTCCTTCTATCTGAATTATGTCTCCCTTGCCTAACTCACGTGCATCCTTTGAGACCTAGCTTATAATGTCACTTCCTCCAAGAAGCTAATAGCTATGTCTGTGACCCAGACCCTAACCTCACTGGACCTGAATGGTTATTATTTCCTCCTAGCCTGATAATTCCTAAGTTCAGCTTTCCTTCATAAGAAAAAAAAATCTCTCCTCGGTATTATGTTGATGACAACATATTAGTAAACTCTAGTGATTTCTAACTTCTATCCCAAAAGTAGGAGCAAATTTTTTTTCACAGAGGTCCAAATTATCATTTTCAATTAAGAAATGTCCCTATATAACATTTTCAAATGTCTGACCCAAGCAGAAAAAAAAACAGAATTATTTCTTGCATAACTCAAATCCTCTCATTCCTGGATCTACAAGCAGATCATGTGCACATCTCAGAATGTCTTCTCCCACCGGTCCATCCTCAAGCACCCTCTTGTTCTCATACTTCATAAGACTTGCTTCTCCACAAAACTGTTTTATGCAAACTCCTAGATTAAGCCATGCCAATCATTTTGGCACTGACAGTGATGTAAAATGTAGTTGGTTACATTTACTACATTTACTTCCTTTTTTCCCCTCTGTAATTTGTGTCCATCACTGACATTCCTTAAAAGAAGGGATCTTGCCTTTGACATACTTTATAATATAAAATATATACTCCTGAGGAGAACAGCAATAGTAATAAGGTTTAAAATAATATTCTACCTCACTCATTTTGTTGAAATCCTGTTTAAATAATAATACAACATATTATTAACATATACGTACATACTAACATATACATACATATTAACATTAACGTATATGTATGGCTGATAATACTGTCATTTTCATGCAGTTTGGGGTTTCTCAGCTTTTGGAAGTGCCAGACTTGTTTGGTAAGAAATATTTATGCAACCATGAAGTAGAGAGCATGATGGTAATCAATTAACATAAGAACGGATAACAAGGAATACTAAGACTTACGACACATGATGTATGAAATAGCACTAAACTAGACTTGTTGTCAGACATAATTAGAAGATTGTGATGTTTCGTGATGTCAATAGCTTATATCTGACAAGGGTAAGACACCTATATTAGTTGATATTATCTTAGCCAAAAAGAATTTAGTTAAGCAAGAGGAATTTTGTAATGTTCTCAATAGATTTAAGGAAAATAATGAACACATTATATTTTAATGTCTTATAAACTGCCAAATTATTAATGATCTGGAGAGACTATTTGCACTTTCTCATTTAGAAGTTGTTCCGACTTTAATTAAATATCTTCATGCAACGGTGAAGCACTCTTTCCAGTTCTCTGCTTTGCACACGTGGATTAATGGGAGGAAGAGCCCGAGAGTTCTGATGTGCCCTTTTACTGAAGGGGCTAAAATGGCTCCAAAGTGAAACAAGTATGGTGATGGGGTCAGACCTTGGGAGGTGGGGTTAATGGTGGGGAATGTGGAGACAAGAAAAGAGGACACGGTATTGACTCCTTCCCTAGCAAGTTATTATCTGAAGCTGCTCACAAAAA
The DNA here is from genome assembly GCF_036321535.1 of Camelus dromedarius. Lineage (NCBI taxonomy): Eukaryota > Metazoa > Chordata > Mammalia > Artiodactyla > Camelidae > Camelus > Camelus dromedarius. Next base: position 62,828,127 of record NC_087438.1, read on the forward strand.
GTACTTCGAAATATAAGCCCGCAAAGTTCAAGACATCTAATTTTCTTCCAATCACTGTTGACCACGTTTCAATACCTAGCATTGTTACAATTATGGAACTAGAGATTTTTAATCACGTGTATTATTTTCAAAAAATGCGTATCAGCCATTTCAGAAAATGTTAAAACTCAGACTGTTGGCAGATTTCTAGACAATATTTGAAAGTATATTTCCTTTCTGATATTTCCAGAACTGAAGTTCTCTTGGATATCACTTTGTGCCTCCTATTCACTGAAGTATTAAATATTAAAACTGGCTTCTCGCGAGTAAATTATAGATATTTTAAAGGAAGACACTTAGCAAGTTGATTAAGCTACCTTGCTAAAATTAATTTGAAGCTAGCAAAAATTATGAAACATTTTTCCTATAGCAATTATGACGACTTGTACATATCCCTTGACGAGATTTCAAAACTGAACAGAAATATCTGCCTTGTTAGAGATTTTTTAAATGTCTGGCTAAGTTTTCCTTAATTATTTCTCCCCTTCTGTCAGCTGTGTTATTGCCCTACTGGTTTAAAGGTTAAACAAAGTACTAGATCTGTCAAAGTGAGTGAAACCAACTGGTGAGGAGCTATCAAAAGGTAATCAAGGCTAATAGGTACATAATGGCTATCGGGGTCCTGTTTGCACTCAGATACATCACCACAGACAGGACGCAGCTTTCTCTGATGTCCTTGTTAAAGAAAACACGGAGCAATCCAGACATTCTGTGGTTAACACCAAGTGAGCAGACAGATCTCACTCCCTCACCCCCACCTCCAGGATAAAAAGCTGATAAAACTCCACCTCTGAAAGTAGTAGATTGAAATTTGCTCTTGTGTGGTGTAACTATTATTTCAGAGCAGAAATTGCAGATTGTGCCCTTACCCTGTGTTCATTTTAAAATGAATACAATTCCCACAAGAGACACAGCCTTCTTTCAAAGATACCTGATAATCTGGCGTCTCTCACAGGCCTTTTTAAAGCACTATTTACACCAATATCTGATTTAAGCAAAACAAATCAGATACAGGGAGAAAATGGGAAAGCACAGATAAGGAAAGTCTGTAGGGTACCTGGAGCCTAAAATTCTTCCTGCATTTTTTTTCTTTCTGGTGCTTATGATACGTTTTCATGAATGACTGCTTTTCCGTGCCAGCTGACACAGTGTAAGTTCTGAGTCTTATTAACTGTTCCTTAGAACAACACCTACACTGTAACCGCTGGCTGTGTGTGATTTTAGTGCTTCATCATTTTGACAATTATCTGTTGTGGCTTAAGTGCTTGAAAAGCTTAGTGTAAACAATAATGCAGGGCATTAAAGCATTTATTTACTGTGCGGTGAAATTAATTCTTCTTAGCAGTTCTTGTGATGGCTGACAGGAAGTGAAATCTAAGATACACGCAGGAAACAATGGGCCACTTACAATAACAGTTTAAACTTTGGGAGGCCAGTGAAAGTTGATTTTTCACCTATATATATATATATCCAGGCCTCTTGGAGGTCAACACATCTTCATGAATAACACCACCACCACATGTATGATCATGTGAATTAAAGTTTGTACAGACTGCTTCAGAATTGAGTTCAGAGTCTGCAGAACCAGGGAAAGCAGCACAGTGTTTCTCAGCATAGAAAGCCTTTTGAGAGACAATCTCTTGAGTTCTCCCATTGGGTTGCTAATGCCAGGAAACTTTGTTCAAATAAAATGATCTAAACAAATCAGAAGCCAAAACAAGTAGTAAGAGGAGAAATATCTAACATCAACCCTCTCCCATCCCACTCCACCACGTTTTAGGGATTTCAGAAAAACAAATGTGAACTAAAGCTGCGGTAACTTTAATTTGTCAGCCCACGTCCTTAGCCTCAGATCACTCTCCAAGTCATTAGATTTCCAAGAGGCATATTTTCATAGACATTACTACCCATTGTTGTGTTTTATTTTATAATGGAATCAAAACCCTAACGTTTCCTATTACCAGTTAAGCAGAACCTTTTTCTAATGCATTTTGTTCTGTTGTGTTTCCAAGAATCCTCTTTGTTTGAAACCTGATTTAAATTAGCCCTTCCAAACATTCTCACAGGAAGGTCAAGACTTTATCTCAAAAAGTTTGGGGATTTTTCTTGTAAAGTCACTGACAATTCTCCAACAAATCAAAACCTCAAGTGACAGGTTCATTCTTCAGTTCTATACTTAACTTACACAATATAAATTTCTTAGCTCTGACTAGAATTCACCATAAAAAAAAAAATTATGGGTCAGCATTACAGGCAAGTTTAAAAAAAATTTCCTTGCAAAAAAGAAATTCTACTTCATATCTTTCTTAAAATATAGAGAAATCTAGATTAAAACAGCACTGCTTATCATGGCCATCCTATTAATTATTATTGACCAAATACACACAGGTATTTTTTTTCTTCCATCTGCATGAGCATGTGTGGGTGTCCAATACCTATGAAGGACAGTCCTAATATTCAGGAAGAATAAAACTTAATCTACACAATGGGATAGAAAAGGGACCAAGCAGCTATCTACTACACCAAGATATCTCAGGCAAGAGGCTATTCTGGTGCATGAAATCCCCACTCACTTTATAGGGTTATAGCTGTGCTCTTTTGAGAGCTAATGATGATACTCAAATACATGTTCCCTGCGGAATCCATCACTCATTTTCACTTTGGCATGATCTAGTTTATTAGTCGCATGGTTCTGGGAAAATGGAACCAAGACAAATATGCTAGTGAAAGGTCCAGCGAAAGACATGTCCCCAAGAACCGTGGGCTTGGGTACACCGCCTTGCTGGAAGGAGGGTGCAGGAGCTCAGCACAGGGGTATAAATTGACTCTAGATTGGAGAAAGGAGTCTTACAGTAAAATAAGGCAATGATTCACTAAAAACAAATTCCTCCACCTCATATTTTGCCCTATCATTGTGTATAGGTTTTCTTCTCTCTTTCTCTCTGCATATGTATCAATCTAGATAGATACACATATTATTCAGGACAACAAACCCAGGCATATTTGTACTTTCACAATATTTTTATTTTCATGATTACTATTTGCAAATATCTTTCTTGATTATACCTGTGAAGTAATTTATATGCAAATAGCAGTCATATTAGATAGGCCAACATGCCTATTTCTTTCCTAAAATAATATGCAAGTTTATTCCTAGCTCTCTTTTCTTTTGAAAAGACGTCAGTTCAGATGTTCATGCCAGTCCTTACTGACATGAACACAAGTTTTATAAAAGATGGTTAGACAAGGAATATACCCTGATTTAATACAATTAAATACAATACAATTACTGATACTCAGTACTTGAAGGGTGATTTTTTTCTTAAATCATATCTCAAGTATTTACTTACAAATATTAAATTCTCTATTAGGAAAACCACCTACTGGACCACTTCATGGGTTTATTCTATTAATGTGCTATTACTAATATTAATGAGCTATTAATGGCAGCCTGCTTTCAATAACAATTTTTTAATTTTGAAAGTTTGAAATCACTTTGATGCTTTGCTCTTCTCAACAATTCTTTTTTATTTTTTAAGTTTTTTAAATTTCTACTTTTTTTGAGGGGGGAAGTAATTACATTTATTTATATAATGGGGGTACTGGGGATTGAACCCAGGACCTCATGCCTGCTAAGCATGTGATCTACCACTGAGCTATAGCCTCCCCTGCTCCTTCTCAACAACTTTTTACTATTTTCCCTAAAGGATTTCAACATGTCAAAAAATATGACTTCTGCAACTCAGGGGTGTGGAGGAGATGATGATCTCATATTAAACATTAAGTGGTTTTCCCAAATGACAATTGCAATGAAAGCATATGAATCACAATTTGATATTTTCACTGAATCCCACCCACTTCCACCACCGTACAGTGTTCCAAAAACCGGGAACACACTGACAGTATAATTTCATTACCCATTCAGGGGCCATGTTGTATGTCGTGAAACTCATTGAGAATAACTCGTATTCAGTCTTCTCTTTTTGCTGGGCCTAAGTTCTGGGGAAGAGGTAGAAGCAAAGCGGCTGTGTTGAGTGTAACAGCAGCCCAATATGCTTCACAGGTAAGCCTCTCCAGAACAGTGGTCAGTTTATAACTGCTAAACAACATCAAAGGATCTGAGGCTTAAGTCCGGAGAGCCTAAAGCAAAAGAACTCAAGTTATAAATGGAATCGCTTCTATATAACAAACATTAAAAAGGGAGGGGAGCTTTTATAGAACAAAGAAAAGTGAAAAGGGTTTTATTTATTTATTTTGAAACGGCCATTTCCCTGTCCTTTTTCTATAAAAAGAAAGTTCTCGTTGGCATTACCCCTGGATGGGCTTGGGAAACTCTGTTGTCACTGGGGGAAAGAAATTTGCCACCTGTAAGCCATTAGGTCTGGGACAAAAATCAAGCCTGGAAACTGCCAATGGTTCTCTGTTTAATTTTAAATGAGAGGGGAACAAGTCAGAGGCAGAGAGTGACTCAATGTGTCCAGGATCCAAAAGAGAGCATTTGGGACTCCGTGCATATAGTCAGTACCACCGTGTTGCCTGAGCTGACACCTGCAGGGTGTGTAGCTTTGTCATATGTTCTCTTGGAGAATAGATGGAACTCCTGGAAATGAAGCTACAGGGATTCGAACTATAAATCCACAGTAATATTAATATTTAATCAGCAAAATATAATCCTGTCATCTCTTCACAAGATGAGAAATATTACTGTATTTAGGGGGGAAAATCCCAATTTGCCATCTCCAGTCATTCGAGTTAAAAGTCAGAATCAAAAGTTTCCACAATCTGTTTCAGCACAGTGGAATGGTAGGGGGAGGTAGGTCTAATGGTGGGATTTTGAGAGCTTCTGGAATGCTGACTTTCTATGTGTGATAACTGCCCTGTCATCAAATATAATTGCTCATGACTTGAAAAACAGTAAAAAGACTATTGTATAAAACATTCATATAGAAATTAAAACAAGCTAGAGCAAAGAGCAATTTTATAGCTTCTCTCATGTCAGGCACTTCAAAAATTGCATTTGCACTTAAATTCTACCTCAGTTGCACTTAGAAATTATGAAATCAGCTTCCAGCCATCCTTATTATCTAGCACAGGGTCTCAGAGGTGTCCCAACAAAATGGATTTTAAAGTCTGCTAAGTGCATTGCAGGGAATTGATCCAAATTAAATGCCTCTATTAAGCAATGACCAACGTGTAACTCTCTTAAATTTGTTAATGAAGATTTTAGAAATACTTATAAATATTCAGGTATTTTTTGGCCTCATTTATAGACAGATCCTTCCAAATGTGTTCCATTTGGTAATGGAACTTTGGTAATACAAAGTACATTTAGAAAAACTCATGTCCTCATTTAAAGTAAAGGATCTGACATTCGGTAAAATGTCACCATTCAATAAAATATCCAACATTCAGCAGCGTCTTAATTAGAGCTGATAGCTACAAATGGTACATTTCTTCGTCTTATTTCTCAAATTCCCTTTCCAAGCAAGTCTTTATCTCTTCACTCTCTCCAGAACTTTTCTCCATCAATTACCCACTTGTCAGTACCTTCTTCCCCTCCCCTGGCTCTTGCCCCATCAATTATAAATAAAAACCAGTTTTTCTTTAAAAGAAACTAATTGAATATGGATATTCAAACAATTATTTGTACACAAAAGCAGCACTACTCACAATAGCCAAAGGTAGAAACAACCCACGTGTCCATCAATTGATGGATGGATAAACGAAAAGCAGTATATCCATATGATGGAGTACTATTCAGCCCTAAAAAGTAACAAAGTGCTGATAAATGCTACATATCATAAACTTCAAAAGCATTATGCTAAGTGTAAGAAATTGAACACATATAGTACAATTCCATGTATGAGTATTATCCAAAATATGTCAAGCCCATAAAAACAGAAAGAAAGTAGCATCAGGGTGTAGGGAATTGAGGAACAGGAGAAATGGGAGTAGCCACTGATGTCAGTTATCAAGTCTATCCTCTATCAAATCACTAAGAACATGTATTATATCTTTCGCACACTAGATCCTAAGTCCCTTCAAAATGGGGACTATGTCTGTCTTGTTCATCCATTTATGACCCAATATCTAGCATACTTTCTAGAAAACAGGTACTTAATATTTGAATTAAAGTTTAATAGAAATGTCTTTTCTTGCTTTCTTACAGCCTTTGACATTGAGCATTCTCTCCCCTCTTGTCTTCTACATTATCACCCATCTGGATTCTACCTCACCCAATACTGTTTACTTTTCCCTTTCCCTGCACCTCAAACCTTGATGTCCCAGGATTCTGTCCTCCCTATGTGTTTGTCTTTTTTCACTCCATATACTCAGCCAAACCACTTCCACCTTCCCACTTTTACCTACCATTGACAATCTCAATTTTTTCCACTTACCACCCAAATAAACGTTATTCGTCTTTCAGGTCTCAGGTCAGTTGTAGCTTCCTCAGGAGCACCAACTCTGAGGCCCCTCCCATCAGCCTCAAAAGAAAAGATGAGATATCCTTTTTTGTTTCGTTTTTTCTTGATGTCACTGTATATGCACCCCTTTGTGGACTTACCACATTGAACGGCATTCTATTCCTTACTGTCTTTCTCTCCATTGAAGCTTCATAAATGAGAATGAGGATATTTTGCCTGTTCTATACCTCCAGTGCCTAACACATAATGAAAAAGTGCTTAAAAGATGAATTTATCTGTAGCTCCAAGCTCTCTTTCAAGAACTTACATAATACTTAGAATTGCTTAGCGGATCTCCTCCGGATGATCTGCAGACACTCCAAACCTGGAAATGAACTTACTATCCCTACTCACACCCTTGTCAAACTCTCTAAATTCCTATCACGGTAACACCACCATCCACCATGTTAATGAACCGAGATATTGAGGTTACCTTGGGAGCTGCTTCTCCTTCAGTCCCCACACTCAGACTCTAGAGCCTGCTGTTCTGACTCTTTTTATTATCCATTCCCTATTCCCAATCGCTCTGCCACTACAGCAGTTCCGATTCTCAGCCACTCTGTCTCCCCTGGATTATGACAAAAGCCCTTGAAATTTGTCCTCCTTCACCCAGTTTTTACTCCTCCACCCTTGCCTCATCATTGCCACCAGTGTTATCTTTCTGAACAGATCACATCATGTCACAGCTTAAAAACCTACGGTTCCTTCTCATCACCCACAGGATGAAAAACAAACACCTTCACGTAACATAGAACAGGACCTGGTTCCTATTTATACTTCCAGCTCTACCTGCCATCCCTTCCAATCAACAAACCTTACGCTCCAGCCCAGAACTAACTAGTCTTTGTATACAAAATCTACGAAGTTCTTTCATGCCTCAACATCGGCACATATTCCTGAGAAAATTTTACTCCTTTTTCAAGACCCAACACAAAGACCCCAATCGCTTTATTCAGGCATTCCCAGCCTTTCCAGAAAGAGTTCCCCCTGCTTTGTTCACTCACGGAGTGCCATCACAGCGTATTCTAATTATCACTTTGCCCTGATCACATTACAATTATTTCTTTCTAAGCCTTTCTCCCCACCCTCTAAAAGCCAGCTCATTTTGTACAAGTCTTCTTGGCTTCTCCTGCAGTGCTGGATATGGACTAGATGCTCAATGAATGTTTGATGAATGAATGAGTGCATGTGTGTATACATACATGTATTTATTTACATATATACATATATATAATACTTTGAATACGAAAGTAAATTTGATTATATTTCATTTAAAGTATATTTGTAATTTAATACATCTGTGAATTTCCAAGTAAATGTTACACATTCTGAAATAGTTATTAAAGAATTCACACTATGGACAGATGGTAAAGAATAACTGAGAATCCTGAAGGATACATATGCGCTCACACATTCTCCTTCATTCTCTCTGCCTCACTGATGCCTTCCTGGCCCCACCAAGCCTGTCACTTTTCATCTTCCCACCCTGCCAATTCCCATGATTAGAGAAGGCAAACTGAAAAGGGTGCCATTGGAGAGGGTAATGGGTACAGAAGGGCCATGTAGTCTCGGAGGCTTGGAAAGTATACTGTTCTATATAATAAAGAGCACATGCTATAAAAAGCACCCCTATAACCAATCCTGACAGCTAATGAGTTTCCCAATGTTCATCTAGCAGGTCAGACCATAGATTGAGATGTGCAGCAAATTTCACAAGGGGAAAAAAAAAGCCCTCCCTCTTTCCCATCTTATCTGTGTCTGCTGTGACTTAGAATGTGTGTTTGTCCTTCCACACAGCACCTTTACAAAGAGTGGAAGCTTTTCTTTGTTTTTTGTTTGTTTGTTTTTCTACCTGTGACACTTCATTACTCACGAAATAGTTGTTAATGATCAAAATGTAAATAAAGCCATATGTCTTGATGATGTTTCAGAATCACTCCAAATAATCTGAATTTAAAGAAAGCTCTCTTTTTTCCCCAAATAACGAATATTATGACAGTTATTATGGATGATAAAAACATCCAAGGAAGAATGCTAATGTTATGAGGGAATAGGGTTTGGAACTACATAAAACACACTAGAAAAAAAAACCCCACTAGTTAGAGGATCTTAATCAATGGTTTTAAATCTGTAATTGAGATACCAAAAAATCTAAAATATATCTGGATTTGAAAACCCAAAGGTTATTTTGAGAGACGAAAACCAGGTTAAAATAATCACATTATTGGCTGTTTATGAAAACACCAATTCAACTCATTTGCCATTAATGCACTATATCCATAGTGGAAAAGCCCATTTATTTAATAATTTTGATCAGAAAGAAAGACTAAGACTTAGAATAAAAGTCTACTATCCAAATTAACGTCTCGGGGAGCAATTTACAAAAGTAAGGCACAGTTACTTTTACTAGGTTTATTAGGTTTTCAACTCATTCTTAATTACTGTCATCAAAAACAAAAGAAAATCTTCTTGGGTTTTTTTTTCATGTTTAAATAACAACAGTACCAATAACAACAACAACAAACGCAAATTATCATGGCACCCTGGTCTCCCAAATCTGATGTTGCCCTGGAGTGGTCAACTCATACCTGTGGATAGGACCATAGATCAAGGTGGCACAAAGACTAAATAAGTCCCACAAATGAAGCTATTGAAACAAATAATAAAAGCAATAAAATCAGATTTATTTCTGAGCAGTGAGAATTGAAAGAGAGAATGAAAAGCAGGAAGGAGATGTTGTGAAACTGAATTTCAGATCAACCTATTATGGATGAGAGGGACTTGTTGCTGTATAATCTTTCCTCATACCCTTTGTCCTGAACTTCTATTACTGCGAACACTCCAGTCCTTTAAAATACAGTCGCACCTTTTTTTTTTTTTTTTCTCTCAAGATTAATATATAGAGATCGCTCCTGGGCTAGGACCCTGTAAGCTAAGTTTCAGCCTGGAGCACAATTTTATAGCTGAGTTATAAACCTTTGAAAATAGGTGTTTAGAATGGAAATGTTAAGAGACCCCTAACTGTAGTGGCACAAATAGTCCTGGCATCATTCATCTAGAAAAGGTATATAGGCAGCTATAGTATTAAAGTTGACACTTCAGATAAAGGGGCCTGAACGTGGTCAGGTTGTATTCTACCAAGAATTTAATCACCCTCTAGAAAAAAAGTTATGGTGCTGGGTGGCAGGGGGTGAAGGTGGGTCAGAGAAAAGAGGGAAAGAAAGGTTGACATGTCATTTGGATGTTATTCTTTTCTTGACATGTCATGGAAATGTCTTATGACAAACTGAGCTAACTAAAACTGCCAGCAACAAATAATGACTGAATTATTACATGGTAATGAATTTTTATTGCTCTTACATCATTCAATGCTATTTAATATATTGGTTAAATAAAGTTATGTTGCCCTTATAAAAAAAGCCATTTCTGATCTGGAACACATTGTCTTTTTACCCATAGAAGAAAACAAATTTCATATGCACAGTAGTTGAAATAAAATAATGGAGCATTTAGAATCTTCTAGATTATCTATCTTTCTCTATTTCCTGTTTGGAAATGAATTTTTCTGTTTTTAAAAGAAACAGTTCCATGATAAGTTTTGTCTAGTTTATATCATGTCTTTTAATATCTGGGATATATTTTGCAATATACTCTTTTGATTCCAAATATGTCTTTTTTCTGATATAATTTATCTCCTCCCTGAAGTTTCCATGGATTCTCAGAAGGCATAATTCTTCTTTGACATAATTTTTTTTTCTGCGTAGATAATGTAATAATGTGGTTCACAACAAGATAAATCTATGCACAATATCTGAGAAAGCGATTACTCGGTAAACCTAAGTGTAAAAGTAGTGTATGTTAGTGTAGCCAAAATCAGCAATTAGGATTGAAATATTCAAATGATTAAATCATTTGCTTCTATAGCCATTACTTGCCCAGAGGAAGAAGCAAAGAGAAGAAGGAGCACTCATCTGTCTTGAATGACAGACTATTGCAAATAAATTAAATAGATGCAGAAGGCTCTCAAGTTACCACTCAAGGAGATGGAGACCTGAACCCAAAGAGAAGGCTCTTAACTTGTAGTTGTTACTGACACAATAGCAAGTTAGTAGAACCAGTGAGTTTACTGAATACATCTTGGTACATTAATACTCTGATTCAATTCAGAAAATTTAAGGTTTTAAATTCCTGTTTTTTAAAAAAAATGTGTAAATTTCAAATTATGCGATTCCTGGTAACTATTCAGACTGAGGTTTTACAGTATGTACGGTATGCTCTCCAATTACAGGACAAAAATATTGATCATGTTATTCAGATATTGGATAATAAACTTTCAACCGCAAATTCAAAGCTGATTGACAAACTCCACAAAACTTCTTGTTTGGTAATATAGTAAATCTTTCTTACGTAAATACAACATATACATACAATACATCAATGTTGGCCAAACTAACTTTTCAAACTATCTGAAAAATAAATTTTCAAAGCCCATTGTCAGACAGTATATAAGTGAAACATTTGGATGGTTTTTTTCCCCAAACTTTTCTATCCTCTGCTGTTATATTACAGAGCTATGAAAATTCAAAGTAATTAAATTAATGTGTTTTAAATTATTATGCATTTAAAATAAAGACCTAACTATGATTGACATCTAAACTTCCTGAAGAGAAAATACAGCATTTGTGTCCACTGTTCTTTTCCCAGTCTTACTGTATGATTCAATACTGTCTTCATTAACAGATATAGACACTGAACTGTGACTTGGAAGGTTAAAAACAAAATCTCCCAGCTGTTCACCTCTAAAATATACTCACTTGTCATTTTTAGGATTCCATATTTATCCATTCCAGGTGTCTCAAATAGTTAAAAACAAGCAAAATAAACATTTGTTAAGGAAATAGCTCAATGCCTCTGTAATTTAAAGTTCTGTGAATTTAAAGAATGCAAAAGTACTGCTGAAAGATTCTTTCTGGGTCACATAACCATTCTATGGACCTATTTGTGGCTCTTAATATTTAATAATGCTGCTGCAGGAATTCATTCCTAATCAGGAAATGTGTCATTTGCCCTTGAGCATGGTCTATGGAGTCTGCGAATAGTGCCAGGCTCATGCCATAGGTCATGTACGACGGCCACCTCGTGACTCGCTGTTATAAATAAGGGCTCTGGGGTCAAACCTGTCTGTTCTTTGAAGAGATTGGGAGGTTTCACCCTGAAAGCAACACCAGTCTTCAGTCTGGAAACCAGGTCCCTAAGGAGACCCTGGGCAAGCACTTTCAAACAGCTCAGAGTGAGAGAAGAGGCACAGCAAATGTCAACTTACATAAACCCGTAAGAGGAGAAATGAGAAAATAGTGTCCTTTTTGCAAGGGCAGAAGTCTAACTTTCTTAGGAAAAAAATGTGCAAAAATCAGGACACCCTCAATAATGTTAAGTGGGCAAGTCTAGTAATAAATCCAGTTGTTGGTCTGCATTGTAGGTGGACAAAGAGTTTGGATTAAATAAGTTGCTAACAGAAGGAACATAAGTTTGCCTTATCACGGACAGGGCTTGTTTGGAGAGGCCATGAACTTTTTATACAAAGAGGTCAGTAGGAATATTCAGTCCTATTAAAGAAGCTGCAATGAATAAATAGAGTCATTAGAAAGAATTACTACAATGTCATTGATATTTATAGAAAAATACACACCAAGGAAAATGCATAATTCTATAGCCCAAAGGATTATGAAATGTAAATTGCCCCCAAAGGTTAATCTTTTGCCGTCTGCCCCTGACCAATTCTCTCCTGAATTCCTAAGACCCAGGACATTATCTCCAGGGTCCTCCTCCTGAACCAGTCCATCATTTCCATTTCATTGAGCTAATAAAATCATTGTCTCCATTACTTCTTCCATTATGTGTCATTCTCATGTCTTATTCATGTTTTACACTTAAGCCTTTATATCCCTTTCCCCAGAATCCTAAAACCAAGTTTGCTAGACCAATTGTATGGACAGAGGCTGGACAAGATCATTTAGGTCGTCCCGTATTTTTTAGTGCTGTGGCCCTCACTATCTTGCATAGAAGATGTATTTTAGCCAACAAAAGCTTTGGCTATCCTTGAATAGCTGATTTCACATTACTGTGCTGAGAAAGGTATAAAGTGCTACACATATATTACTTTATATATAAAATACGTGTGCTTATGTGTGGGCTTGTGTGTGTGTGTATATATACACACACACACACATACAAGTGTATATGAATTCAGTAAACCTTTTGTTTTCTATTTTAATCAGTACTGTATTAATCATAATGGCCTCTACATATAGCTTAAAGACAGTGTATGATTTATTATTTTTATATATAAACAAGACTTTGGTATATTTGTATTTGAGCCACTTGCAATAACTCTATCTCCAACATCACTACTTAAGAACACACAGCCTACAGTAGTGGGGAACTACTGCACTAGCCCCTGGGGACCTGCCTGCGTGTGGTGAGCCCAGTCCAAAAAAAATATATGATCTAAATCAGCATCTCCATCCAATCCAGGTGCTTGCCCGCTGCTTTTACAAAACTGGGAATGGGCGCTAGCTGACTCTGCATTTCCCTCTCCCCATGGGTAATGTTCTCACTGTCATCTCAACCATTCACACCACCTCTCAACTGCAGTGCCCACTCCCCTGTGCACCATCACACTGACCTTTCTTGGCAGACACTAAAATTTACTTGATAATAGGTCCTTATTCCTCCTGGTTCTCTTATGGGAGAAAATTAAAAGATCATCATCAGGTAATCTTATAGGATGAATGCTATTGATGAGAAGATCAGGCATCATACCAGGTGGGGCAAAAAAAACAGTCCTCTCAGTAGCTCCCAGATTGTTCTTGGTGAGTTCTCCATACAAGTGAGTTTGACCCAAAAACTCTTTAGGAGGAGCTACTGCTCAAAATTAGGCAGAGTTGAATACCAAGAGAGGTATAAATAGATCTTAATTCTTGTCCGAGGGTCCACTAATTTGAATGTGTACCTATCAAAGGAAAGACTCCCTTCCACACAATGGGGCAAGTGCTAAAAAAGAGTTCTCACACCCCGGGAAGCCAGTGATCCTCATCACACCATGTTTGAGGCGAGAACCACAAATCTCTGTTTGTTTTAGAGTGCTCAAAATAAGATACCATGTATCTGTGTACTCAGTCATCCTATGGTTTTAGAGCTAGTGTTCCAAGACAACTGCAAAGACTTCTCCTGGGAGGGCTTTTGAATAGGGTCAATTTTACCTAGTTTTCCCAGGGTGGTTCTGGATACCTATTAGCTTGAAGTAATAATTAATATCCCCTCTCATACTCAAAAGTATCCTGGTTTTGGAAGATAAATTACATATCCACTCTAATTATAAGTTATCATCAAGTGTTGAGTACTCCAAAACATCATATAGAATCACCATGTGTGCATTCTAATTCATATTTCCTTATCTGATGATAGCAGTCCCCTGAGAGTCTAAAATACAGATTCTTGGGCCCCAATCCACATCTCCTAGGGAGAGTCTTGGGAATGCCTGTGCTTAATAAGTGCTGAAATTGATCCCTCTGAAGGGGAAAGTTCAATCATGGCCAATCTCAAAAGTTCTAGTCTTAGCTCTTGCACTGTATTTAACTACATCGCCATTCTGTATACTTCCTCTTTCTCCGTTGACTTAGGAAGATTTCCACTTTCTAAACTTTCCAAGCTTAATACTTAATCTAAAGTGCTTCTACACCTAGTTTGTACTATTCCATCCTCACAAAGACACCCCCCACCCCCCCCACCCCCGCCCAGAGACCTGGCTTCCTGGTGGTATGCTGGAGCTGGCTGGTACCAGAGCTTGAGAGCCAGGTGTGTACATCTCTTCCCAACTCAGTGATGTCATGTAGAGTGTTTGAAGTCAGCCACTGTGAGAGTATTTACACCATTCATCAAATGCTACAAATAAAGCCTTCTCTCACCCCACCCCCACAACACCAGAGCAGCTTGGTAAACGTTAACCAGCACACCACTAGCTAAACATTTACACCTAATTATTCTACTGCCCCTTTAGATAAACAGAACATCAACTGTTCCCTATACAGAGCCAGCCTTAGGTACATGAGACGAAGCCAGAGAAAAGATTCCACATCAGAAGAATACCGCAATTGTGCTTTGTCTCCTAGGATATTTTATTAGGAAATTTTTCATTTTCTAAACATCAAAAAAAAAAATTTAAACTGTAGAAATTTGATTGTAAGTTCAAACTCATGAAATTCAGGCTTTGGTTCAAACTGAGAAACTAAAAGGTCATTTTTATTACAAATTGGTTTATTTATATCAATATAAAATTAATGTATGCTCATTATAAAAACATTACATTGGAGAATTTTTTTCCTAGCTCCATGTGCTCGGAGATAGTTATCATTAACCCTTTGTTTTGTTAGCTACATTTTTCACTGAACATTTTATCATAAACATCTTTCCACATAAGTAAGTATATTTTCACACAAAAAATATATCTAATATTCTATTACGTGGATATAATTTGATTTACATGCTAGTCTGATTTTTATCCCTTTTTGTTTAAAATGTGGGTAGCATATAAATTTGTGTTATTGAAAAGGCAGTAATATGAGCACTACTGAAGATATTTTTATCTTTAATTACATTTAGAATAAATTTATTAAAGGAGAATTGCTCTTTTAAGTGTAGTTATTTCAACACTTTTGGTAGATACCATTAAATTACCCTTCCAGGAAAGTAGTGACGTAGGTCCCCAGTAATATACCAGAGTCCTCTTCTTCTAGCACCATTAAGACTATATTTATTTAAAAAGATATTTATATATATTAATACTATATATTACATAATTGTCTTTACAACCTCCTGCTTCTGGGGTCTTTTCTGTAATTCTGCAGTTTGGATTCCTTCAATGAAATGACTGAGTCACTAAGAAAATAAAGATGCTGCACTTTCATGAGAGATTCATTAAAGTGTCTTTGGATTAAATCTGACCTCTTAATTCTAAACTTGAACCTCAAACCAAAGCAAATACCAACCTTTCTCACTTATGGTCAAAAGTCTCACAGTCCTTTTTTTAAGAACACATTCATCCAAAGGCTTCAGCAATAGAGTCATTTGCCATTGTTAATATATGGAAAGAGAGAGAGAGAGAAATTCTTTTTATTTTCTAAGATTAAAAATAGTTCAGCCAATAATCACTGTCTAGTAAAAGGGCCAGGGTGTTTTTTCCAACCACACAAAACAACAGCAACCCATAAATTCTATAAAGACAGTTTAATAGGCACTTAAGCATAGTTAAGTTAATATAAATATTTTAATCTTTTATACGCATACTTGAGGTTCCCTTGGATTTCAACCCACTTCATTTCTTAAATAGCACATCATTATTTTGCCTAGTTGAAGAATTGTCATGTAAATATTGGTATTGTACTTCAAAGGAGAAAAAGGCTGTTGATTTTCAAATGAATATTCAAAGATTTCTGGTATCTTTGATAGTTGTTCAAGTAGGTAAGCTCTGTGCTTAAGAACAATTTACTGGAATATGTTGGTGATTAAAAAGCTCTCATATACTCTTATTGGATGTTGGTCATTTAGACACAGAAGAATTAATATGCTTCTCATGTCCAATAATTCCTAAGATACAAGAGAGAGAATAATCCTGCCTCTAAGGGAACATACATACTGTGGAGAAAAAAATATATCCAAAAATTTAAAAAGCATGATTCAAAACTATACCCAGCTTTGATATGCGTGTGTCAAATGTTTTTTCTTCTTGTCCGACCACGATACTACTGGACCTCTTAGGATGTTACAATTCTTAAAATAAAAGTGTGTTCTGATCATTGAATTTGAGAGTATTAAAAAGTACACTCCTTCAGTTTATGAAATTATTCATGCCGGAGGCAAACCCCTTTGTATTTCATGTCAGAGACCTGGTGGGAATCTTCAAATAGAAATAGTAACAAGAAATGTCTCCTGATTATAACACAGTTTCTTTTGAATGAAAAGCCAATGTTTTGTTTACAAAAAGGAACGTCTAGCATATCAAGAAGAAAGTCTGATCTTAAACAGAACCCAGTAATAGTTGTAGCAGACCCAATTAGCAAACCTCGGACAAGGGCCAGAAGAGAACAGAAGATATCTTCCCTCTCTCTGTTTATGTCACTTTCCTGACTATATCTAAATCCAAACAGACATATTTTTCCATCAGTGTTAGTCTATGGAGAATTTAGTGGATAAAAGAAAAGCTACAACCTCGAAGACAATGAATTTTGACCTCACTAAACATCCGTTAAATAGAAAACTGTAACAAATACTAAATTGAATAAGCTGTCTTGGGCTTTAAGATCCGGTTCCTTTTAGGTTTATTTAAAACAAATTGCTTCTTCCTTTTTTTCCTTTTCATGGGAAATTTTTTAATCACTAGATTTTTGTTTATGATTATATGAGAAAGAAGTTAGCTAGAGGTGAATAGATAAATACACACATAAATAAAACTGAAATAGTGTATTAGGTAAAACCTAAAACCCAGAATGAAACTGTTTATTATGGATGACTAAATTTATGAAATGGTTACGCAAAATATCTCTGAATGCACCAAATTCCTAAACATATGTCATTAATCATAGACACAAATTAAATTTAAATTTCCATTTATCCAGCTTCTCAAAAACTGGTGGTAACATTTAAAAAATCAAAAACAAAAAAACCAAGTTTGAGCCTGTAGAAGAACAATTAAACTGGCAGAGCAGTTCCTGTGCTAGAGGAAACTTACTAAAAATCTTTCATTCTAATTCTTTATAGAACATGGAGCCGTGTATTATATCTTTCCATCCTTTGTTTTTGTCTGTATAATCTGATTAAATGATCTAACCAATCAGAAGAGATGGCTGATAACCTCACAGCCTCAAGAGGGGTTTTTTCTTGAGTAACAGAGGAAAGTCAGGGTCCAGCCAAGGTCCCAGCTAATAAGAAAACCTGCCCCAGTCACTGAACAAGGGTGGTGAAGCCAGTACAGAACCCAAAGGTGACCAGAGATGAAGAGAGCGCGGCTGTGTCTGGTGAGAAGGGCTTAGACGCCAGCACTGAAGACCTGCAGGTGCAGAGCCTGGTTCCACTTTAATTACTGTGCAACTGTTGAGCAATTTATCTAACATTGCTGAGCCTCCATTTCCCACCTGTAAATGTAAATAATACTACTACTAATTCTATAAGCTATTTTAAGAATTAAGAGATGACATTTTAATGATACAAGCACTTATTATCATTAAACCCCTAGCCCATCATAGTACACATATTCAGAAAATTAATCCAACTCATATGACTTCTTGAACAGAAAATGTTAGAAACGGCTTTTGTATTCTCGGGATTATTTGAGACTTATTTCTATACTTTGGCTCCAGCAGGTCTGGAGATTGCTGAGGGGTTGGGGTTTTTTTGTTTTTGTTTTTGTTTTTGTTTTGTTTTGTTTTGGTTTTGGTTTTTTGCTATGGCAAACAAAGGGGGACCAACCAGTTATCAGTCCCTTACTCCCCCACCCAACCTGGAGAGAGCTGATTCTACAGACCTAAGATATCCAGAGTCCTAAAGACTGAGAGTCTATACAGGGGTTGCCGTGAAATGTGTGTCAAGGAGCCTCTGGAGAGGCCATGGCGGGCAGTGTAATGCGACAGGCCTCAAAAGGCTCACTGGCCCAAGCATGCACCCCCTACCACAGTCCTAGGGCATCACCAACGGATTACGCAATGGCCAGTGGTTGGGATGCTACAACAGGTAACAATTCGGTTACTTAAAATGCCTGTGACTATGTTACCTGGAAGGGGCCCCCAAGAGCAGATTAGTATAGATTAATTTGTCAGATTAACGCCCTGTCATTTGGAGCCTGAGGGGAAGAGCAGGAAACCTGTAGAAGCAGCAGAACTGCGGGGAGAGGATTGGGTGAGGTATCAAAAGAGGAGTGGGTGGGAAAGCCAAGCCCCGGAAAAGAGGAGATCGACAGCAATATGGAACTTGACTGGACCACGTTGTCATCTTGACCCTGGAAGGAAACGACCGCTCTGTGGAGGTGCCGGAGAATTAAACTAGGTCGTTGGCCAAGTCCCAACAACTCAGTGAGAAAAAATACATCACATGATGGCAAAGAGCACCTCCTTCGTAGGAACCAGCCTGAAAACACTCAAGAGAAGGTATTTTGCCTACATGATGACCGCTACTTTTTAGTCATTATGAATAGCACAGAGCAAAATGAGATTTGTAAGTAAAGGATAATTTTGTTCTGGAAAAACAAGAGAAAACTCTACACAGAAAAATGCCTCAGATGCATTCTTACGGAAGCAGATACTGCCGTCTCCCCTTTGGCCTCTCTGGCAGAGTTTTGGCCACTAACCATCAGCAAAATACTAGGTAGGAAGCAGGATGGTATGTGTGCTGTAACATTTCCCACAGAGCTAATAAAGTCTTCACTAATATTAAAAGAGCCACTCTAAAGCGTCTGTGTCACCCAACTGAAATTTTACTCATTCATCAAAACGCAAAGTTAACTTTTTGTCTCTATTTTGAATCATCTAATTTACATCGTCTAATGGGAAACTTGAAAAGTTATCACAGGCCGTCTTGCTATGATGTAAGTGTAAGAACAGGAAAAAATGCCCTCCTTGCTCTTAGTGAGTTTGCCGCATGTATCGAAAGCAAACAGAAAATTCCTATTTTGAAGCCCAATAACTGAAATCTGGGAAAGGGAATCTGTTCCATCAGATAAAATAGGTTTGTTCTTTTTTACTCAAATACTTTTCTTTTTTAATTTTGTAAAATAATCTTGGAGATGCAGAGCCATTTTCTCAGCAGGACGAAACATTTGATATTCAGATCTGAACCAGTGGACTAGTTATGAGGTGAGTCAAAAATAATATTTGCATCTCCCTAAATACTTGTGTATATATTTGTCATCACTAAGTAAGGCTTTGTCCGTTTATCCAAAGCAAACTTCAGCAGAATTTGAGAAGTGAGTCAGAACGTCCCTAGGAGCCAAAAAGGCCATTTGCACTCTCGATCTTTTACACAGTGAATCCAAGTATCATCAAAGGACAGCAGTATCCTTCACTAGTTCAATAAATAAACAGGAGTGAAGGGAAAACACATGCAAAAGAATCTAATCACTAAAAATCCTTTGCTACATTACATATTCAGCTTTGAGGACTCGTTTTAAAAATACAGTTCAGACTTGGGAGACATTCATTTTCAGGCCATCTAGTCAATTTCCTACAAATGTTGAATGGCTGATCATTAGAATAATTTTATGGGGCTTTTTATTGAGTTGTTGTTTTCAGTCTTCAGCTAAATGATTCACCAATGGAGTCGGCAGTGAACATTGTCATCACTGGTATAAAATCTTTCTGTTTTTCAGTGGGAGCGTAATTTTGTTATTCTTATTCTCTCAGTTGTGTTGCTAATGAGTACTAAAAATAACTGTTGTATAACCACTGTTATTCATCACTAAACTCAGAATTTAGAAACTTAAAAAAAAAACATTGACTAGAGAGTCAAGACATGAGAAACACACTGAGATGACCTGGTTTTGTGGGTGAGCTGCCCTGTTGTGAGACATTCAACTTCTATCATTAGGGCTTTAAGTTCATGCCCAGCGTCTATGGGTGGTATAGAGGAGTTAATGAACTTCTGCCAAAGTGAGTAATGTGGTCCTTTCTCACTGAAAAGATCAAGACCAGTACCTTTCCCAAGTAGTGTTGAGGAGCAATGAACTTCATCATCCTTGTGAACAGAGCTTGACAGACATTGTCAGATTCTCACTCCTGAGGTATCATTGTCATTCACTCTGCATTAACCCCGCCAGGAGCTACTGCTGGATTTAGCCTTCAAAGTCTCCTCATTATTTGACAAGTTAGAAGAGGTAGTGGAACTACTAGTAATTGGGGAGCTACAACTCCATCCCGGCAAGTGACCTTGTCCCCAGACTAAGCTCTGGCTGGCCCCAGGTAGAACACCTTAATTGGCAGATAGTTATTATTGTGCTCTTCAACAGGAGGATTCCAGGAAAGGAATGGGCGAGAAGAATTTCAGCACAATGCAGTGCGGATGAAATGCTGATAACTCCATCTGAAGCTGGCATATTGTGTGCAAGTGTCACTAGCTTTGGATTTCTCTCTGTCACTTATTTTCCATCTCAAAGAAGAATGTGATTTAGAGCTTCAAAAAATCAAGTCCAAATGAATGAAAATTCAGAAAAATTTTCAGTAGGAGGTCAGGTTTTCTTCTGCCCTCCTGTTTTAAAAATCTGATCCCTCAGCATACAGTCAGATTGATGGTTGATATTCAAACAACTTTGGTAAAAAAAAATCAGTTTTTAAACTTTCCAGACCTCTATGCTCTTAAGTAACCATCTAAAGCTGGAAACTACAAATAATACAGAGGCCATTTCTTGATTCCTAATAGTTTGTTTCATGATCAAGTGGATTAAATATTTCAGATCTCACTAGAAAGCTCTGAGACCTAAAAAGTTTTAATATTAATGAGGAGATTTTTATGAATACCTTAACCCTGAGATGCCTTGCCACAATGAAAAATAAATAAACATGCAGAAGTTTAACCAGTACTTTCTTTAGTTACTCATGTAAGAAATATTCAACTCCTATGGACTATTTTGAGCTACTCCAAGGCTCTTTAGGTTTCTAAAAGTCAAAGCATAGTTATATTGGTCCTTTGACATACAGGTAAATGCATATCTTAAACTCATTCCTAGGGTTAGAAACATTCCTTTGTAACTTAGTCACCTATGGCAAATGACACAACACTCCTCTCCCTGCTATTAAAGAAGGGAGGTCCAGTCTTGTTTATGTACCTCATCCCCACACACAACTTCCAAAGTGTGGAGTCACAACATCAACAAACTGTACGTGCTTACTGCCATTCTCCAGAAGAACTCAAAACAAGGCAAAAGGTGCCACCCCTCTGAAATGTTTCCACATACTTCCTAAGGAAAATATAATTTATATTAGCCTTTGTTATATTTAACTCACTGATCTAAATAGTTTTAAATACGTAGTAAATCTTAGTAAAACGTTATGCTGTTTTCAAATTTTATTTGCATTCTATATGCAAGACGGGAAAGAAAAAACAGAAATGGAGCCATCATTATTACCCTCTAAAAATTTGTGTGTGTGTGTATGTCTAAGCAGCCAATCAAAATAATTGAGACAAAGAATAAAAGATGACAAATAAGCTTATCCTCAAATCCAAGTATAAGATCATTCAGATAAAGGTAGATATATAAATCTGTTATCGAAATTGGCTAGATCATTTTGTAATCTTGGTTTTACCACTGTCAAATTAATATCACCTACTTCATCTGAGTATAACAAATGAATATGAAAAGCAAAAGTTTTCTGGCCTTGCTTTAAAGCTACAAATGTTATATATTTGAGATCTAATTCCAAATTTAATAGGATATATTCTTTAGTATCTGACAGCTTATATGATTGGCTCTTATGAGTGAAAATTGTCACTGAATTCATGTCTCTTATCTCTTTTACATAAATAGTGTATATCCTGGTTTTTTCTGGATACAGAGGGGAAAAAAGCAGTCTTTGACATACTCAAGAAACCTTCAACTTTGGGATAGTGGCTGCAATATTACCAGACCTTAGGAACCCTAGGTAGTCAAAGAGACAGAGTGACTGACAGCCCCAATCTGGCCCAGACTAAGACAGTTTCCTGGGATGTAGGATTTTGAGTGCTTAGTGATAAAACCAGCAATATTCTCAGCAAGCTAAGAACAGCTGGTCACCCAAGGAAAGAACACCTGCGCTAAACTCAGACAGGTGTATTTATCAAACTTTCCCCCACAAACTTGTAGACGAGGTAACACAGTTTCTCTTCAGTTTAGGGAATTAAAGGGTGCGATGGGGAACTCCTTATAGTATTGGTCTTAAGAATGTGGAGAATAAGGGAATAGGAAGAGTTTTTCTGTTCTCTTCAGTGGCCTTTTATAAGCATTTGTAATGCATCTTCTGGAACCCTGCTCTTAAACATTGCCAAGCTTTCATTCAAAGTACAAGCAATGCTGCTGAGACAAGAGTTGTGCTCTATAGAGAGGAGGAGAAAGCTAAACAGAGCTGGATGCATTCCATGTTTTTCACCCCAGTAAAACACAATGGTTAGCTACATTGTTTGTTTTAGAAGTCTCTTAAGATTCCACTTCTTCCTCATGGTCATAAACTAGGGAATTGTCTGAAGGCCTCTCACACGAAGAAGTGGCCTGAACCCACAAAAAAGAACGTAACAGGTACAAGATAATGGTTGAAAGATTAATACGTAGTAAGGGTTTGGGCTGGACATCCAATAATTTCTTCCCAGTAGTCTTTCTAAAGCAGCTCAGATACACAGCTACAGCCCTGCTAAATTGAACATTTCAGCCCAGCTTACTAGCACCACAATACACAGGTAGAAGTAATAAGTAATAATGAGTTTTGGGCCATTGAACACTGTGAATTTTCCCAGTGTACTGCAATTATAGAAACATCTGTGCTAAATAAGTTCCTACTGAAAGCCAGGAGTGTTTAATAATCCTCACAATTTCTCATTATCAACCCTAATAGAAGGGAGAGTAAACTCTGCAAAAGTTTACCATTTTCAAAGAAAATTGCCAGGAATGGGATCGTTTCTGGTACCACATTTCCCTGGATGATAAAAACACCAGAGACAATCTCCTTGGAAAAGAACATTAAACAGAAGCTTTAATAACGTGTACCAAAGCACAAGGCAAATAATGCCACTTGCAACAGCCAGGCAGTTCTGGCTGGAGTATCCCCTGTGCTACCACCTGACAACTAGGAGACAGGTGATGCACCTCGGCTTTCTCCACTGCCGCTGCCAGGAGAGCGGTCATCTAAAAATACACACTTTCCTCAGACCTGTCCTCACCGCCAAAGCCCCCAGTGAAATAGCTCCACACCCGCCAAGAGCCTCCCACAGGGCCCGTTCCCAAACAAGTGTAGGTGTCTGGACCAGGATCTGAATAACATTAACAACCACTAACGGCCAGCTCTGGCTATTGAGAGAGATGTCACTCCTCTGGAGAAATATGAGTAACTTGGACCTGAGGATCAAGGGTTGAATAGGTGCCTCTCTAATTAGTTTGGGAACTATATAGCGGATATTACTTTGGAAGAAGTTAGCATGTGAGAGCCGGCGAATGTTAATCACAAGTTTGAGATGAAAAACTGACCACCAGAGCCCACCATGGAATATGACAGCTTCATTATTATCAAGGAGAAAAAGTGGTTTGCATCCAAACCTGTCAAAATAATAGCTGGCTTGAGCTCTCTGACTGAGTGATAGTTTCACTAATGCTAGACCAGACATGGAAACCATCTTTAAAACATGTTTAAGGTGCTTTGAAACTGTGATAGTTAATTTTCCTGTCATCTTGGCTGGGCCACGGTGCCCAGAGATGCAATCAACATTAATGTTCTGGACGTTTCTCAGAGGATTGTTTGGATGAGATTAACATTGAAATTGGTGAACTTTGAGTCAAGCAGAAACCCTTGGTAACATGGATGGGCTTCATCCCATCAACTGAAGGCCTTAACAGAACAACTGGCCTTTCCTGAGCAAAGTGGGATTCTGCCAGCACAAGGCCCTTTGACTTGACCAGCAGCATCGGCTCTTCCCTGGGTCTCTTCCCTGGGTCTGCTAGACCATCCTGCAGATTTTGGACTTGCTAGCCTCCACAATTGTGTGAACCAATTCTTTAAAATCAATCAATTCTATTGGTTTCATTTCTCTGAGGAACCCTAATAATGGAACAAAATCTATATTCTGCTTCTATCCAGTCCTACTTTTTCTGCTATTATTATTAGCAACATCTAATACAGATTATGTGGCAGGAACTATGTTAAGTGTACTACGTGTACAAACATGATACAATTACTTTCTTCATTTGACAGAGACCAGGGCTTACAGAGGTTGGGAAAATTGTCTAAGAACACATAACAAGTGAGTGATAAAAGCAAAATGCAGGTCCAGGCCTGGCCCTTTCAGAGCCTGAGCTTTCCACAACTATAACGGAATACTCCTCCAATACAGTAATAGCAAAAAAAAAAAAAAAAAAAAAGATAGCAATTCAAAATGCACACATTTGGTTGGGAGAGGAAGTTTTATCTTTAACCACTTTTGTTTTGCAAGAAAGGGGCCTAAGCCTGGGCTTCAGCCGTCCTGAGTGCTCAACAACTGAATACGTCACCTGACCAACTATTCATGCACTTGGGCCACTGTCTTATTCATGTGTCAGATGTATGTGACCCTGGACAAGTCCCTTCACCTCTCTGGGCCTCAAATTTTTTTTAATCTATTAAAAAATGAAGGAAATTCAGACACAATGATCAGTAGGCTTCCTTGTAGTCTAGATGGGGAGGGAGCCTCAGTTTGAATAGAAAAATATCACTTGTTTTAAAAATTCTCTTGAGAACTAAGAATAAATTCGAAAGTGCAGGAAAAAGTGAAAAGGCATTAGGCATGCATTTGATCTTATAAAAATTGGTTTAAATACTGCCTTGCTCAATGTGGGAACACAAGTAATAATTTGAATAAAGTTTTGATCCCTGTGATTGTGATTCATGAAGCATCAATCACGAAGGATTGATAAGCTTGGTTCAAAAGTTTTGCACTGCTTTATGGAGGTGCTGCATTCGTGAACTGTCGTTACTATGATACACTTCCATGAAGTCCAAGTCTTAGAATCAACCCTGAATACCTTGCCTCTCCACCACTCGATCCTCTTCTCCCTCTTGGGCTCCGCCACTCTGAGAGTATCTCTAACACCACGTTTAGCTATGTCATCATTTACATGCTTGCCCCCACCCCAGATTCCATTCCCATTTGATGGTAAGTGACACGAAGACTGAATCGACATCCTTAGTTCTTCAATATCTACTGCCTAGTGTTCTATGGCAGAGTGCTCATATTTGTGAAACGAGTAAATAAATTGTCAAGAGGCTTGGCTCCATGTACTACTCAAAATGACTCAAGTGGTATTTAAAAATTATGATGATAACTTCATGATAACTAACATTCACTGAGCATTTATTTGTACTGGCATGGTCCTAATGATTATGATGCCTCATTTAATCCTCTTCTGTGAGGTAGGTGAAACTTGGATAGCATTCCAATCACAAAGCCATTTTCTTTGGTTTTTAATTTGAAGACAATGCAAATTTTTAAAAACTTAATGTTACTGTGGTAAAAACACTTAACATGAGACCTACCGTCTTAACAAATATTTAAGTATACAGTATAGTACTGTTGACTCTAGGTTCAAAGCTGTACAGAAGAGCTCTGGGACTTATTCATCATGTTTAACTGAGATGTTATGCCTGTTGAATACTAGCCCCTCCTTCCCTTTTTTCCACAGGGCAACTACCACTCGACTTTGATTCTATGAGTTTGACTATTTGAGATATCTCAGACAAGCAGAATCATGCAGTACTTGTCTTTCTACGATCAGCTTATTTTACTTAACATTATGTCCCCCAGGTTCACCCATATTATGGCATTTTTCAGAATTTCCTTCTTTTTTAAAGTTGACTAATATTTCATTGCATGTGTATACCACATTTTCTTTATCCAGTCATTTGTCATTGGACATTTAGGCTGCTTCCCTATCTCAGCTATTATAAATAGTGCTGCCATGAATATGGGAGTTCAATATCCCTTGGAGATCCTAACTTCAGTTTAGGGGGATAATCTCGTAAGTGGGATTAGTGGATCACATGGTAGTCCAAAAATGTTTAATTTTTTGAGGAAGCTCCATACAGTTTTCCATAGTGGCTGCATTCCCACCAAGAGTGCACGAGGGTCCCAATGGCTCCACATCCTCACCAGCTGTTCCCAGTCCTTCTTAAATCTGGTTCTTCGAATTTCTTTTCCACCCTAGAAGCTACCCCAATATTTTCCCCATAAATTTTCCTTTTTGTTTTAGTTGGAAAAAGCCAGCTCTCTTTGTTCTAATTAACACACAACATCTGCCCCTGGAGAACAGAGTCCTCTCTTCCCATCCCAAGCACCAGCTATTATTTTGGTGGCCCATAGGGCAGAAGCGTAACAGAAGTGCAATTCACATCCTGGGAAGTTTGATGCTCTCCTAAAGACTTGATTTCTATCACGGTCTGTGACTAGGATGAAGCAAGCAGGCATCTAGAGTGCAGAAGGCAAGGAGGCTGTGCAAGGGCTGGGTCAGATCCTCAGAGTGAGGATCTCCTGGGATTCTGTGTCATACATGTCTCCTTGCCTCAGCCTCGCCCAGCTGTTTGCAGACTATGTTTAGAGTTGAGGGTCTGTTTCTTCCATGAGGAAATGGTTCTGGCTGGAGGCCCAGAGGACTACATAGTGAACTAATTCTTTCCCACATATTACAGTTTCAAGGCTGTAGACAGTTTTGGTCTGAGGACCTGGAAGCATCAGAGGCTTCAAAGGATACTTGAGGATTTGGAAGGATTGCCCAACTGATTCCTCAGGCATCATACATAGCAACTTCCTACTAAGATTATGCAAGGCCTCATTCACACCCATTCCAGACTATCATCAGACTGGTGCTTCCTCCCGACAGTATTGAATAATGAGGAAGCAAATGTGCTTCCCAAGTCATTTCGCAACCACAGAATGTTTTAGGAAGACCGACAGCCCCTGAGGCCCCACCAAAATCAGGGAGGGAAATGTAGCTGCTCCTCAGAGAACTAGTGAGAAATGGAGCAGGGAATATTTCAACAGGACTTAAGGAAGAATTTCTTAATTCAGAGAGTGATAAAACACAGAGACCTTTAAGAGAGACTGTGAGCCCTTGAACTCCTGAGGGCTTTAGGGAAAGCATATAAAACCATCTCTCCTGTTAGATGCTCACTGGCCCTACTAGATGGTTTTAATTCCATAGCTTAAAATTCCTTTGCAGGGTTAACTACATGCCTGCTGAGGGTTTAGAAACATTATTAACTCTAGAAGAAATAACTCCATTTCAAATGTTTATATATATATACACACACACATAAATTTGTATTTATATATATATATACACACACACAGTATTTCTGTAATGTTCAATATACCATTTGCCTCATATTTTTTAATATTATGTTGGTGATAATGTCTATTTCATACACTATTGGCTTTTATCTCTACTAAAAGTCCTACAGCCGAAATGTTCCATGGACCAACAGAGCACATATGGAAATGAAATATGTAGGTCTTGCATCTGCAATAAATAGCTTTTGAAAGAAAGGTCATTTCTTCACTTGGTGCAGGCAGCTGGCACACGCAGAGTGAAAAAATCAATTTATTTCAATTTAGACTTCACAAATATGATTGTGCCATCATTACAATCACGCTACAGTAGGGTGGTGCTAAGCACAACACTCCTCATAGGATATGTAAGGTTAAAAGTCAGTGTAGAAGCTTTATCCAGTGAAGAGCTGACCACCATCCTTAAGAGAATCACATTCTTTTGACCCCTTTCTGTTACTATATCTGCTCCTCTTCTTGACTGTCCTTTTTTTTTTTAAGTTTGTTTGTTTTTGTTTTTGTTTTTTAATGGAAATACTGTGGTTTGAACCCAGGACCACGTACATGTTAAGCACACACTCTACCACTTTTCTTTCTTTCTTGCCCTTGTCCCATATCCAATCAGTCACCAAGACCTTTCAGATGTTCCACCATCTCTTCCAACCATCCCTTCTTTTACTTCCCCTAAAATGGACTCTATTGCCTCTCACTCGGACTATTGCAGTAGCCTCCCACTCCCCAACCATGTTAGTCTTCCTTAAACCTTCTTTCAATCTTTCCTTCATGCTCCAAAGGTGTCTCTGGCTTCCCGTTACCTCAGAGATAAACTACAAAATCCTCTAAAGAGTTTTCAAGTACCTTCATAATCTGGCCTTCACTGAACTCATTTTTCCAAGCTTATCTTCATCTCTTTCTGTTATGAATGGACTCACTACTCACTACTTTGAACTCTTAGTTTTCCTCCTGCATAACTTTATTCATCCTATTTCCTTCCACTGGAATCCTGCACAATTCTCAAGTCGTAGCTAAAATATCACTTATTCCACATAGCTTTCCTCAATCATACTAGACAGAAGTCCTCCCAATATAAAACTACTTACTTCTGTACATTTTTATGAAATAGATATTGTACTTATTTATTCTCATAACTCCTGTGCCTGTTAGAGTACATGTACATTAATGGAAAAGCCC
This sequence comes from Camelus dromedarius, assembly GCF_036321535.1. Classification (NCBI taxonomy): domain Eukaryota; kingdom Metazoa; phylum Chordata; class Mammalia; order Artiodactyla; family Camelidae; genus Camelus; species Camelus dromedarius. The sequence continues at coordinate 62,856,896 of NC_087438.1, forward strand.
CTGATTAATTCATCTTCACTTTCTTACCTGGTAAACTAGCAAAATGCCTTGCATATATTAGATAATCAGTGAATGTTAATGGTTATGAATGAATCTATGTATAGCTGGTCCTTAGACTTTTTTATAATTTTGTTTTCTCCTTGGTTTTACTAGGTATTGGCATAACTACTACATCATTTATTCAACTGTGTACCTACTTAAGGACAGCACATTTCCTTCGGTCCTACCCATGTTAATTATTCTATCCTTATAAGATCATACAAAGAAGGGATATCTGCCACCTCATTCTCAACTCCCTCTACCAGCCCCGGAAGCTCAACTTTTCTAGCCCAACATCAAGATTACTAGTCGAAGTGTAGTGTTCCAGACCTGTGGGGTTGTCCGTTACTCAGAGGACCTCCTCAGGGTTGAGGGCCCACCAGGACCTGCTTGGATGAGTGCTGCTGTGTTGGCCCCACCCTGGTTACCTGCTCAGTTCTGTGAGTGATCAAACATAGGCATTTCACCCATAGGTGCCACAGGACTCGGATTTTCGGCAGAAAAAAAAAAGTAGTAAGCGTCAATATTTGTTAGGCTAAACCTGATCCTCAACATTCCAACTTGATAAAAACATTTGCTCTCCTCATTTCTGGAACTCTGGTGAGTCAGGACTGAAAGAGGAGCTGTGACTACTCCCTCCCATCCTTCTGCTCTGGTATAAAGTAAATCAAATTTCTTGAAACCCATCTAATTCAAAAGTTTATGAATGGATGCTTTGTTCTGGATGGAATTATATAATTTAGAAGATGATGCAGAATTTTATACAATTTTTTTCAAAAGCACATAATTGAAGCGTCTTCCACAGTTCCAAAATTCCCCCACAGAGCCTTATCTTACACTTTAAACTAAATTTTATAATATTATTTTTAGACAAATATTTTAATTTGTAAAATTTTAAGCTATTTGTTTATTGATACGAAGAATATAAAAATCTTTCAATGCTCCCCCCAAACTGAAAGAAACTGTATTATTTACCTGGATTAACTAAGATAAGTGAGAGGACAAAAGCAGAGACTATTCTTGGATCACATATGTAGAAACAACCACCAAAAAACTGGCAAAATGTTGTACTAGAGATATTATGATTTATTAATGAGTGTGAAAGCAGAGGTGTTCTTATAAAGGCAGTTAAGGTTGAAATTACTTGCATATCATATGTTTCCATATTATTTGAGGAATATTTGTCAATTGGCTGTTTTCCCTTAATGACATTTGATATAATAAATACCATTTATCTAGATATTACTTATAATAAAAACATTTCTCATATATAATTATTTCATGGAAAAACACTTCTATTTAGAATATAATATCATGTGAAAATTCTACCATCTTCAGCTTCAAAGTGATTTAATACTAAGGTTCTTAATGTTAGACCCAAATGAATCCAAAGTAGCTGACTTTATAATGAAACTATTCTTCTGTAAAGCTTGTATTGAAAATCATAGCTTTCCTCTTTTTTAGTTGGTATCCTACAAGTAAGTTAACAAAGGAGCAAGAAATTTAATACTTGATTAATTAGGACTCTTGGTTGCCCATGGTAGATAAACCAGTGAAAACCAGCTCTAACAAAGTAAGATTTCACTGACTCCCATAACTAAAAAATTCAAGGCATGGCTGACTTTTGCCATGTTGTCTCAGGGCTTAAACAATGTCATCTGTGCATTTTCTCTCCATCTCTTACATCCTGCTTCAGTTTCTTCTCCCTCTATTGTTTAAATAACTCCAGCCAGGCCTCACTTCACTACTTTTCTCTGTCTTAGAAGTCGTCATCACAGTCTTGTGGCATCTCATCTGCTTGGATGGGATCGCATGCCCAATCCTAAACCAACTGCTATGGTTCCAAGAGAATCTGAAAGTCTCATTGGTCAGGTCCGAATCACATGCTATCCTTGGAGCTGAGGCTCCAGTCAGTGCCACCAGAATCACAGGAACTTAATGTAAAGAGATACATCTCCCACTAAAATGGAAGTAGGACAAATGGATGATGGGAAGCTCAAAAAGCAGCACCACTTTGTTAATCAGGGAACCTAGAAGCAATGCTAATTCTACTAAAGCTCTATACCCTTAGGCAAGTCACCACCAGTTCTCTTCTGGATCGCTACTTTAACCTCCTGACCCACGTGTATCCAGCTCAGTCCCTTCTACACACTGCTCCTCGGATGAGGTCCAAGCAAAGCCCTACATGATTAGCCTCTGCTTGCTTCTCTAGCCTTTTCTCAAAACTCTCTCCCTGGCACCCTCTGAGCTCCACACACCCAGGCCTCTTGTTAATTCCAAAAACATGCCACGGCCTTCTGTGCCAGGTCCTTTTCAAATTCTTTATCTTTCTCCTTTACTTCTGCTCTAAGAACCGCTACTAACCTTCAGATATTTATTCAAACATTTTATCTGCAAGGACATTTTACTAACACCATCCCCACCAGTTTCTAGTTCCCCTATAATGTACTCTCATGAAATATATTACTCAGTAATTCTTATCACAGCTTTTACATGTATGTCAATTAACTAATATTTTCTCTACCACTAAAGTATAAGCTCCATGAGGAAAATATTATATCTTTATTTTTTGATCACTGTATCCCTGTGCCTAGCACACAGTCGATACTCAATAATAAAGGAGGAAATACATAAAGACACTTTAGAAAATGCATCTCAGTTTCTCATCTCTAAAGGAATGGGGTTCAACTAAGAGATCTCAAGTCATCAATTCCAGCTCTTAAAATTCTTTAATTCTAACTAAACAGTATAAAGGCTTGATATTGTGGGTAAGTAAATGTCTTTAAGTAATACTTCTGAAGAAACCACTGAAGAAAAATGTTTATTTAGCCAACGGATGTTATAGCTAAAAGGTCACTAAAAATCCTTTAAATTCTTAAAATATGGCCATTCAAATTATGACCACCAATTCTCTATTTCCACTGACTTGGGATTAAAGATTCATCCTCCACCCTCAAATAAGAGTGTTTAGGACAGTTTGAAAATCACTCTACAAATGATTATTGGACCACTGAACTTCTTTGGGAGTGGTAGGGCCAACATTACCAATATTGCAAGGCAAGTGAAGTTCCTTTTCCATTTCTCACATTTTGGGGCCATGCACACCCCGCTATCTGCAACAAAATACCTAGTGCCTTCTTTTTCTCCATATTAGAGACCCTACTGCAACTGGACCTGAGTGATACCCCCTACATGGACACTATAAATCATCATCTTCCACTTCTCCATTACAGCTTTCCTCCCCTTTCTTCTATTTCTTCACAGTCCTGATCTTTACTAGGTGTCAATGGTCGTAATGGGTTATTAACAAGAAAACTCATCCATTCTAATATGTTATATAGTTAATTAATGTTACCTCCCTCAAGATAATAGGGCATATGTCCTCTTAAAGGCTTTTAAGAAATGACAGTAATGGTGGAAATTTCAGGCACCACTGCAGACTGATGAGGGAGATGGATTTTTAAAGCATGGGGGCCTCTCGTTGATCCTCAAATTATTCCACGTCGGCAGCTGCCAACTCTGCCCATGAGTAAGCCAGTCTCTCTCTGGAGAACTTTATAAACAGCATGACTTCCACTGTTTGACATGGTTGAAGCATAGTCCTCTCTGAAAATAACCTTTTTGAAGGTATCATTGGTTTATGAAGCTGTGGTTTAGATGTTCTCAAGACTAGGACAGCAACCACTGGCTCTGAGATCGAACAGGTCAGCCTGCCCTAAGAGACAGATGAAGTTGGAGGTGTCTTTGAGTAGCCAGCGGATTTACTTGCCGTTTTCATTTTGGATTCCAATTCAAGCACACACATTGCTAGACATGAAAGAGAAGGCTGAGATCCTGTGGTGTGCCCTGCTCTCCCCGGCATAATTTCTCCCCCATCTGTGAATCTCCTGTTGATATCAGGGGGAGTCACCATGTGCAGAGAGGGGAGACACAGGCCAGGAGAGGGAAGCCCATTATGTAGTTGAGAACTAATTTTGCTTAATCTTCTTGATCTCCATAAAGAGAATTCTGGGACCCCACAGGATTTAAACAAAAAAGATAAAGATGAAGAGGGACTGCTCAAGCAGAGCCAATGTAGTACTTATTTATTAATGTCGTCCATCACAGTGTGTTTACACGCCTCACCAAAATTTAAAACTGCCTGATTGAGAACAGAGGAGGAAAACCGATTGCTGTATCCAAGCAAAACAGGCTCACTCCATCTCTATGTACATGTGTTTAGAAAATGAACTGAAATAATATAAGCACCATATTCAACACTTACGCTTCCATTTAAATTTTTTTTAAAAAGATAAGCAAAAACATAAATTTGTGACCTTGGGTTTATCCTCAAATAGAAATCTCATCTTAAGGGAGAGTCTCTCCATGCTTAAGAGCAGAATTAAGATAAAAGAAACCTTATTCTTCACTTTACTCAAACATCTTCTGGGGACAGGGGAGCTGGGAGAGGGGGTCCAAAAAGGGCAGTGGGGAGGGGACTCTTACAGCTAAACGGTTACCCACAACCCTAGGACCAACTTCTCACAGCTTAAGAGATCAACTTCGAGAGTAGAATCATCGCATCAGATCAGTGTTGGGCAATACCTTAAAAGCCTCCAGCTCAAGCAAGAGGTAATGTATTTTGTGCTTGAACTCTCCCTGTGACAGGAAACTCATCACCCCTGAGGCTTCCCCTTCTAGTTTTGGATAGCTGAGCACATTAGATATCTCTCCCTTGTAATATTCAGAAACCTTGTAATTTTCTCTTGTTGCTCCTACTTTGCCCCTTGGAGCCAACCACACAGAATGAATCTGATGTTTCTAACAAAGTATGGGCCTTCAAATATTGGAAGATAATTCCTTTGAATACCACCATTTTTTTCTTCCCTGTTGGCTTAGTCTGCAGCTTTATAACTATGATAGTATTGCTGAAAGTTTTCCCAGCTTCCTGAAGCCTTCCTCCTTCCAGAGATGTATGTCATCAAGTCAGATTTATCTTTTCTCTGAATTTTTGAAATTTGCCCTCTTTTTTTGGGTGGTTGGTTAACCTGTAAGATTGTCTACTGAGGCCAACAATTTTGGATGTTGTGAAGTTAAAAGACATTTATTTGAAGAGGAGCGCAAATGCAGTTCTTACCTACATATCTTTGCCTCCTCTATAGCACAGCACTGTCCCTGGCATTCACATCCACAGGGGCTTGAAAATGCCTGGGATGAACAAACAAATCAATGAAAGGTCCTTGTATTCTAATACTTGTAGAGGGCTTGGTACCTTACAAAGGAATTAAATCCAGTTTTGAATGTCACAAAAAAACAAGAGGTCAGTGGAAGAGGTATCACTATCTCCATCTCATAAAAATGAGAAAATTGCAACTCAGAAAAGTGCATTTTGAAGAAAAGTCTTTTACTGAGACCAAAACAACTTTGAACTTACTAATTCCTATATTACTATAGCTTATGTTCACAGGATCTCAAAAGAGCTAGATTTCTATAAAATATCTTTGCATTATAGACAAGTCACTAATTTTTACAGTGTGTTTTTATTTTAATATAATACATTTCTTGGCCCCAAGGGAAACATTTTAAAATATTTTTCTTGATGTAATGAAAAAGTCACAATAACAAACTACACTTGAAAATAAGGCAACATTTTTTTTAAATCTAAGAAATTTACCAATTAACATTTATAATAAGAAAACCATTTTTAGATGAGATATGTTGAGTAAGAAAAATTCCATTTTATTAATCTATTGAATAAATCTTTATTGAGCTTCTACTATGTCCAGGGTAACTTAGAATAATAAAGAAGTTCCCAAAGAATAAAAGAGGGAGGCCCAACCTACTAGGGAAGGACGGCCCAGGGGGCATCAGTATGTTAAATTAGGAGAGGTAGGTATGCTAATGGGATAAAATTTTACAGTGGAGCCTTCCTGGGGAAAATCTTAAAGGAATTGTAATGAGAGAGTGGAGACAAAGTACATTGCGGACTATCTACATGCATTGGTTGGCTTTAGATAAACTATGTAAGAGAATTCAGTGTGATTTGTGCTTTCTTCACTTTCCAGTTCACATCTATCTCAGGTGAGTAACCTTGATCATATCTAACTCTCTGCTGCCTGAGGTCCGTGGTGGAGGACAATGGAGGAAAGTACGCTTATTCCCCAGTGGCAGAGACTTCTTTTGTTACCACCCCTAGGAGATTTAGGAACTTGCTGATGTAGGCACCAAATTACTGTGGCATAAGTTTCCTGTCTCACCAGAGACCTGCAGAGCCACTGGGGGCATCTCTGGGGTGTCCAGGAGGAGTTCTCCCATCCCACTGCCCACACTCCCACCCCAGTACCAACCAGTCCTAGTGCACGGGCCACCCCATCTAGCTCTCTGCCCTGCTCTGCCACTGCTCTCCTGCCCCAAGCTGTGCACCTGACCAAAATACAGGGAAGTCCTTTTCCCAGCTATGCTCAGGCACAAAGGAACACATCCTGGGCCACCTATGTCCATCCCATCACTCCTGCAATTAAATAAACTTGCAATAAGGCTCGTCAGGTTCCCCACCACTCACTCATTCTTTCTCTTACTGAAAGTCTCTAAACTAGTAAACTATTTTTCAACTCTCAGTTCCTGCCGATGATCCCAAATCTTTTAACTTCTAATCATGTTTATTCTGCAATTGTTAAATTCTAATCATGGTTTTCCCTCTATCTCTATGAAATTTCTCTGAAACTAACTTGAAATTTCAAGTGTGCCCCAATGTTCCCTTAAAATCCCTACATGAAAATTCATGATGAATTTTTTTTTTAATTCCTACAAATAAAAGGATTTTCCATAGCTTCCCCAACACTCCACAAATATTTCATGAGCAATGCATGCCAAAATGAGATTTTTACTCTGGTAAATAGTGCCTTGAAGTATGTGACATCAAAGCATTTGGAGACTGATAATATCTGTTAGACACCCAGGGCATGGTGGTCTGATTCCTGCAGATGTAGGCAGGCCGGGAGGAAATTTTAGGCTTGATCTCAGATCCCCTGAATATATTCTCTGTTGCTGGACAAGCTAGCAAACCTCATATAACAATTCAGTATAACAAAATTGTGATTTTAACACCACTCCTAAAACTACAGAGGACTGAACTAAAAAAGAAAAAGAAAAATGCAGCAAGTACCATCATCATGAATCTTACGTGAACTGCTATATAAAAGAATGAAAATATATTTAGATTAAATGAAAGTCACTTCAAATTTAGAAATTTCAAAAAAAAACTTTGAACATGTCTCACTTTTCATGTTCAAGCTCCAAATCATATAGTTCTAGGATGGACTATATGATATAAATGGTCTTCTCCAAGATGATTTAAAACTATGAGATCATGCTTTCTTCTATTTTGGCAGCTTGCTTCCTCATTCTCAACTTGGTTCCACTTAAGTCCAAAAGGATGGACTGCCGACCCTGACGTAGTTCATGAAACTCCCAAGTGGATGAACCCCCTTCTGTTGAGGTCTTTGAGCAGCATGCCTCCCACGGATGTGATGTCTCCTTCGAGTGCACCCATTGTCAGCACTCTTCAGTGGCTCACATCTTGGTTCTAGGCTTTCATGTGTCAGCCCCTGACTACAGACCCTCTCATCTGTCCTACGATCCTTGGGGGACCTCATGGCTCTTTTGTCTATCTCGCCAGTGACTCTCTATACCTATACCCGACATCAAAAAGATCTTATTATTTCCAAAATACTCACTTGCCCTAAGGGAATATCTTTAAAGATCTTCTGAAGAATTGATGCCTGTCCCTACTCACCCTTATAGTAGCCTGCCAATTTATTAGGTCCTGGGTAAAGAACATTTAGAAACCAATGCACAACGCTAATAACTGTGAGATCACTTAATGTTTCACCAAAGTGTTGCACAAGAAGAGGCCTATTAAGTAGATGTGTGAATCTGGAGGAGGAGAAACAGCAATCCCGTTTAATAAGATGTTTCAGGCATTATCTTACTAATTTGCTGAGGAGCAGGTACAGGCTATACAGCACTTAAAAAGTAATTAGAAGTCCTTGATAATTGTTTTTTTAATTAACAACAAAATCTGAAGGAAAAAAAAAAAAAAAAAACCCTGCTACCCATTCCCACTTCTCTTCTGGATTAATTGTGGTAGATTCAGAAAGGCAGTTTATGCACAAGAGATTTTTCCATTCCAAATTACAGGGTGAAGATGAGCTGACTGGATACTCCTGTGTAATTTATAAAGGCAGGGAGAGCCCCTTTATTTCCATGCCTTTTAATGTTCCAAGAAAACCTGCTGATCATTTCTGACAAACTTTTGTTCCCTGATTAGGGGAGAGAGGATCTCACTACGGACACTTGCTTTACCCTCTGCACTGATGTCATGTTCCATCCTCAATTATTGAAGGTCACTGAGTCACATAAGGCCAACTAAGAGAATTCTGATCATCAGCAGTGATGACAAGGCTATCAGCACAGATATAATGAGACCTGCAAGGTCTACAGGAACAAACAAGAATATTACTGTGATAAATCCAGACACTTCATACTGCAAGCAAATGACTGATCACTTAGCCTGAACTGACCCCCTATGTGTTCAGGCTTCTGTTTTATTTCATATCAGCCATTCTACCTCCTCCCATGTTCCTCTAAGCCGAGATCAAATAACTCTGCCAATGAAGGAAAAAGTGTTGATGAATATTCCAAGGAAACTGATCCCCTCATCTCCAGAATCTTATCAAATTTTGAAACTTACAATTAAAAGTCATCTACTAGGAAGTAATTTTCTCCTCTGAGAATTTCCCCAGCTACTTGGCTTGACAGTACTTAACATAACCTTTTACCTTCTATATTCTAGGATGAAAAAGGGATGCCATTTTGCTTTCATTCTATTTTATGCCTAGAAATTGAGATTGTGCTTTGGGGTGGATGAAGAGTGTAAGAAAGATCCCAATCTACTGTGTACGCTCAAAAAAGGCAATTGGGGGAAATTTTAAATGCCCTACATGTGTCATTTCTTGCATCTTTCATGGCCATTGAAGGAGACAGAAGGCAGACTGTCACACTGGTAACCAATGATTCTTAAAATAAAATTATATTTATAACTAGCTGACCATATATCCCCATTGCCCAAGGACAGTGGGTTTTTTTTTATTGAAGTATAGTTGATTTACAATGTTGTATTAGTTTCAGGTATATAGAAAAGTGATTCAGTTTGTATATAAAATCTTTTTCAGATGCTTTTCCATTATAGGTTATTACAAGATATTAATTATAGTTCCCAGTGTTCTACAGTAGGTCCTTGTGGTTATCTACTTTATATATAGTAATGTGTATGTCAATCCCAACCTCCTAATTTATCCCTCTCACCCTCTTTCCCCTCTGGTAACCATAGTATGTTTTCTATAGTTGTTTTCATAGTATGTTTTCTAGTCTAATGCTGGTTTGTAAATAAGTTCATTTGCATCATTTTTTTTAAAGATTCCACATATAAGTAATAACATGATGTTTGTCTTTGCCTGGCTTACTTTACTTAGTTTCACAATCTCTAGGTCCATCCATGTTGCTGTTGCTGCAAATGACATTATTTCATTCCTTTTTAATGTCTCCATTGAGTGTAGATAAATATATATATATATTTATCTTCTTTATCCACTCATCTGTCAGTGGACATTTAGGTTGCTTCCATGTAGTGGCTATTATAAATAGTGCTGCTATGAACACTGGGGTGCATGTATCTTTTCAAATCAGAGTTTTCACTGAATATATGCCCAGGAGTGGGATTGCTGGATCATATGGTAACTCTATTTTTAGTTTTTTAAGGAACCTCCATACTGTTCTCTATAGTGGCTGCACCAATTTACATTCCCACCAACAGTGTAGGAGGGTTCCTTTTTCTCCATATCCTCTCCTACATTTATTATGTGTAGGTTTTTTTAATGATGGCCATTCTGACTCGTGTGAGGTCTAGTAGAGAGGATGAGAAATGTGTATGATAAATGTCCATGACAAAGGAAGCTATGCAACTCTAAGTGAGCTCAGTGGGAGGGAGATGACCCTCTCGGCAGGGGACATGAGATGTATACTGGTATAACCATCCTGGTTGTTAATATTTTGAAATTCTTCCAAATTCTCCACTTACTTACACCACAGATTACCCATGATGCCCAAACCTGAGCCCCAGCAGCAGGTACAAAAGTCTAGGAGCACTGCCGGAGAGGAGAAGGGGGCCCAGAGAGCTGCTGAATAGATGGAGGCAGCTGCCAAGGCAGTGGTGAGGGTGGCAGATGCGAAGGTGAAGGACCAGTCCACTGCTCAGGAACAGGCCGGTATTGGGGGCCTGCTGAGGGTGGCATTGCTTGCTGTCCACACTGGCACCTGGGGCTAGGCTGTCTCAATCAAGCCATCTGAGCAACACGGGTTTTCAGATGTGCACCCACCAGGAAGCATGGCAGCACAGCCAGCTGCCTTCAGCTGCAACAGAACACCAGGCTCCAGCCACCTGATGACTATGTCGCTTACACGCTGTAGAAACACATTCACATAATTGCAATATAGTATTATTCTCTTGATTTTTACCAAGGGTCCCTATAAGAAATGACCATATGAATACATTTTCTCCATCTTCTCTAAAGGCCGCTATTAAAGATATTTTCTTTTATTACAGCAATCCAGGATTGAATTCTTGTTAAAGAGTTTATTTCCGGGAACATTTTCTTCTTACCAACTGGTATATATCCTTTTATTAGAAAATGAATACTACATGATTCATGAAATTTCTTTATTGGCCTTTGTGACCTGCACAGGAACTAAATTTAATGTGTAATTGTAGAAACTATCCTTAGCTTAGACTTCAGATCCAGTAATCTCCTCCATTCCTTTATATGGCCCTTACTAGATTAGCTTTATTTTAATATTTTATTGCATATGTATAACCCATATCAAATCTAAAATAAGCAACCTATCAAGTATCAGATATCTGTGTATTATACATATTAAATCTTTTCAAGTCTTAGAATTTTCATGACAGTACTAAACAGATGAAGTATTCAACTTAATGCTAAGTCCCTTTGGATAGCTTCATACAATTCTGCCTTTTCTGGAGAACCTACCACAATTCTTGGCACATATTTGTTGAATAGTGGAATAAATGAGGACCACATCGAGAGAGTATTATTCTCCAAATTATAATGGGGATAAAACACCATCATAATGATGTCAAAATCTCTTCATTTTCTGAACTAAAAGTGTAACAAACATTGCTGAAAGTAAATTAACCATCATCTGTGACCAGGAAATGTTTTTTTTATTTTTTTGGACATTTCATGGCATTTGATATAGCAGAGATTTGAACTGGAATGCAACTTAGAGAAAAATCCTGTCTGCAACTATAAAGCAAAACTTTCCACTTAGCAGGAGAATGCCCAGTATATCTGACCCTCAAGATGCCCATTCATTTTCAGTTTCTGAGGTTGAGGTCCCCCTCTGGAACTACAGCAAATTAAGAGGTGTGTGATTCTTGGAGCGTTGTCTCGTACATTAATAAAGACTAATCATGTTTAAACATGTTAGCACAGCAAGCCCAGGGATGTAGGATAGGATGCCCACCTTAAAGTGGAATTAGTAGTGTGAAGGAAGCTATGTGAAAAATCGTGGGGAGAAACTGATTGAAAATGAAAATGAGGTGTCTTTCGAAGGAGATGGCCTAGAAGCCTGACAGTGTGAATTGACAAAGTAAGGTTAAAAATATAATCAGAAAAAGCCGGCCTCTATGAGATGCAAATAACTCTTTTACTGCTCTCCACAAAGCAACTGCATTAAAAGGAGGAAAAATCCTAACTACCATATACACGCTGCACAGAAGATAGCTTTCGGAAAGGAGTCCAGAGCAGGAAACCATCTGTGTCCATGAAAACAAATGAAAGAGAGAGAGAGAGAGAGACAGCCATCTCTCTCTTGTTTTAAAGAGAGTGAAAAACCAGTAAAATCCCCTTCTCTTTGAAACAAATACACACGCACACAGTTTCTCCCTTGCCCCCCTCCATCTTTGAAACACTTGGATTATGTGCATCTGAAGCTTCCTCCTCTCTCTGATGGGGCCCCTCCAACAACGGATCTCTGCCTGTCCTATCAGTTGTGAAGCTCAGCTCCCCCTCCTGTGACTGCTGGGTACAATGTTTGTGTTTATAATTCATTTTAACCTCTCACCATGATGACATTGCCTATATCCATCCCTCACGATTGCAATAGAGAATTAAGGCATCACCTTGAGGTCCCAGATACTCCAAGTTCACGGTGAGGACAGCCATGTGCCGTATGTTAAGATCCAGAGAGTGGAACCCACACTTTTTACCTGAAGCTCCTTTCTGAAAGGGACAGAGCACATACACAGGGTATACAGTCAATTAGGCAAAATGGGCCACAAACTGCTTGTTGAATGTTGTGAGTGGTTCCCAAGCCACACAGTGAGCATCACTGCCTCGGGGTAAGTCGTTCAAACAAATAAGGAGTCAGGACTTCTGAGGGCGGTATTCATTTTGCAGTAACTTCTTCGTGCTAAATAGAATTTCGTTATTTTTCTTCTCATGTTATATTCAACTGAATTAAACATTTGGTGTTAATCGCATTAATATAAATTTACATTATGATACATTTCACATAGTTGTTTAAAACAATAATAATAATGTGGAGGAGAAGGAGAAAGAGAAAACATTACTTATTTTGTGCTTGTTATGTGCTAAGAGCTTTATATGAATTATCCCATTGGAGCCTCATGCCAGTAAAGCCAGGATATTTTTGTCCCCATTGTACAGATCTGAGAAAGACTGTGAGAAAGGGCTAAAACTCGTGCACTTGTGACTTTGTGTGGTCATGGAGACCTGAGGCTTAGTTTACCAAAAAGTGAGCATTTGTAGAACACCAATTTCTTCTCTGTAGCTCTCTTACCCCAAATGTGCAATACTGCCGGAGGGCTGTCCCGCACCCAGCTGACCCTAGCAACGCTGCCGCCTACCGCCTTCCACTTAACTGATCGTGTTCATAGAAGGAAAAAGATGACTAAGTAATCAGGCAAGTCATCCATTAGCACAGACACTCGAGTATTTAAGTATTCGAATTGTTTCAGGCTGTCTGGGAAAGTGTTAGATATTGTCACAACATTTTACATCATAAGTCATGCCGCCCTTAACGAGGGGTGCACTTTTTACTCTAAGAGTCTGCTCGTGAAGCCGTTGGTCTAGCGGGGGACAGAGCTCCCGTGCCCCCGGACGCCGGCTCGCTGACGGGAGAGCTGGGCACTGAGTGAAAGGGAAAAGCGTGTCGTCATTTCTCTTCATCCCCGTCTCCCCGGATCTCTGAACGGTTGACAAGCAGAAAGCTCGTCGGGGGAGTGGATCAGTAGGAGCGCGCGGAGGAGGCGGAGGCAGACAGCTCTCCCAAATTAGCCCGCTGCCAGTCTTGGTTCGCTGCCACTTTGACACCAACGTTAGGACGTGGAGCTTTATTGCAGTGGCACTTTGGCAGGATACCATTTCACAAGGAGCTTCCAGCTCCGAGAGGGAGAACAGGCCTGTTATTACCGGATGCTTTAAATTCACGGGCCTTGCAAATGGAGAGATGTGTTTGTCAAGGAGTCCACATTTAAAGAAATACTTGGTGTAGACTTTTGGTGTGGGTGCAACTCACTTAACCCTGTGAGGTCTCACATTTCAGCTGAGAAAGAACAGTGGTTAGCCGAATTCTAAAGAAGGCATGATAAGGCTTATAAATTATCTTCTAAAACCCAAATTTCCTCAGGAATGCACAGGGGGTAATAAACATTTATAAATGCCAAGAATAAAGCATTTAGTGAGAAGGCCGGTATGAGATTGTACCTATTTGTCACAGGATTTCACTGGAAGCCTTTCAAGTAAATTCCTCCGGTTCCGAGGGATAATTTGTAGGTTGACACAAATGCTGTGATGTGTTGCAGATGCTGTACGCTCTCCACCGCTGCGTGTGTGAGCAAGACCAGCAGCGCGACCCCAGCACACTTTTTTAAGCCGTAAGCAGACCGCCGTGCTCTGGGCGGCACAAAGTGTGAAGGTTAAGCCCGTGGCATATAAAGTGAGGAGGCCACGTGGATAACGTGAGCAATTGCTCTCACTGCTCGCCAGTCATAGCCTTTGAAAGTAAGGGTTGACTTTGAATCAAATTCAATTTAGCAAAATCAACCCAAAACATATTTAATGACGACTATTACAGACTGAAAATTAGCCCTAATTGGTAAGTGCTTCCCAATTGACTAAAACTTCTATTACCTTTTCATCATCATAACGGTGATTCGTCCAGGATTTGAAATCAGTATCAGTGTAACCATGAACGTCCCAAACGTCGCACCAACGTGCCCCAGGATGCCACAGTAAATTCACCACAGGGTATTTATTTTTTTAATTTTACAGGGAAACACGGAGATATTCTTTATCTGTCAGATACACAAACTACCTGCTTGAGGCTGTTTCCAGTTTCAGTATTAAAGTGTTAGCCAGATTCCTTCTGATGATGTCATATCTTTGTGAAACTGGGATTTTAGCAATTGCTATGAGCAAGCATTACGTGAAAATCCAAGTAGAACGTGGAACAGGAACTGAGACTAACAGCGTCTAATCGGATTCCAGTTTGAGAAGTTGGGTAGCCCAAAGTGCACACAAACCCCATTTGTAGGTAATACTGGATGACAGTGAACTGAAAACACATTTTTCCAATTTATATGTGTTTTTTAAATGGCCACTAAGGTATTAGGGCATAAATACTTATTAAACTGCTTAGACCACTTAACACAACTATTTATATATTTGTTTCAGTCTGGCGATGCTGTGAGAAACACTGCTGAGACACCAAAAGCAGCGTAAACAAAAAACGTTTAAAAGCCTCTGACGTGAAGTCCTCCCAGATCTCTGTCTTCCCGCCACCTCACACACATACACAGACGCACAGGTTTAAAGGGATCGGTTCCTTCTATTTCCATTCAATAGGTATTTGTATTAATAAATATTGTTGAGCATTAAATATATGTGAGGTGCTGGGCTAGAGGCTAGATAGTGTGAGTGGAACTGATTGTTGTCATGAAGCATAAGCTCTTGAGAGACGAGCAGCTAATGAACAAGTTAACGAATAAACACAAAATACAAAGGGCTTGAAAAAATAAGAAAGTCATTCCCTAACTGCAGGGGCTCCCCTTCCCACTCACCAGGCTGCGAAATTATGCTTGGCATCCTTCCAAAAACCCCTGGGAGATTCTTCAACCACACTTGCCCACCTGCCCACACTACCGGGGAGCGGGCAACATCATAATTAACACACAGCATCGGGAGGGGCACGAGAGGGAACGGCAACGAGAAAGGGCTGTGGGCATCTCCACAGCCTTGAGGCAAAGGGACAGAGGGCTGTGTGACAGGGAGTTCAGAAGAGGTAAGAAGAAAAGAAAAAGGGGACTGGAGGGGGGTGGGGGGCACCCTTCTGAGAGCCAGATCCTCAGGCACGACCCCTCGCAACAGCGTGCTACCCCAGGAAGCCAGTATTCCCAGAGCACACCACCTTCCACTCAGCTGCTCCTGAGGGCAAAGGAGTGAGATTGAGAGTCAGGAAGATGCCACTGAAAAGAAATACGGGAGATTTGACATTTGGCCTAAATCAAGCCCTCTTTGTCACTGATGCTCAGACAAATAAAATGGCGCACAGAGAATCTCCTACCCACTCTATACTCTGCTCCTACCTCTTCCTAATTCCATCAGGAAGGAGCCTGACAGAAGGACATACTGCCAATATACCCCACAGCCCAGATAGGGCCGCAGGGCCCACGGCTCCGTGCAGAAGTGCTAGTGTGTCCTCGGGACCACACACTGCGGTGTGTACACATCACTCAAAGAAATCCCTTGAAAATTCAAGTAATACCATTAATTTAGACTAGAACCAAATTCCCTACCTCTACGTATGCATCCTTACTCAGAAAAGATCACGGTTTCTATGAGAGAATTAGTGCCAGGACAAACCAAATCTCGGTGAGAAAAGCAAACGGCAACCCTACCTCTCCAAACAGAGTTAGATTTCAGGGCTAGAGAATCTGTCTTTCCTCTTAGATTTGCCTGATTCCAGGGATGCTTGAAAATGTCAGTCCTTCAGTGCCAAGGGAAGGACGGTGCCTTCTAAGTTACAATTTAGAGCCTGTGAAGGGGTTTTGTGAGACTCCTTTTAAGAGAGGAATTCAGGGGAAATGGAATTATCTCCTGCCTACATTTTGCAAATCGGGGTTGTAGACTGTCGTAGGCCATCAGATTCAGAGCTGTGCTACCCATTACATGCCTTCTCAGCAAGAGGACTAGAGCGATTGGTCCTACGTGGGGAAGAAAGTAGAAATGGAAGGACGTGGGAGAGGCAATCTGAGAGGTGGTGCAGCTGCAGCCACCTCAAGACATGAGACAGTGCGGCTCATCTCTGCCCTGCTGCGAGGAGGCTGTCATTGTGATGTAATTTGCAGCATCCTTCAGGTCATAAGCCTTCTGTGTAGGAGTCACACTTACTCCCTCACTACGCCGGGTGTGCATTAATGTTGGCCGTCTCTGCTGTTAGGTGTTCTCAGTGGCTCGAGAACCTTCTACACAGGCATGCTCTCTTTTATGACTCTGAATCAGAATGGTCCTGCACGAGGAAAGCAGGCTTTCAAAAGGGAAAGGGTAACTAACACTGAAAGGTTTTTCAGAGAGAAAAGAGTGAAGTTTTAAAAAAGGATCATCATGTTGTTCAGTACAATTCGGCACTTCACTGTACACTGTTCTGTTTTGTTCTCTGTTCAAATTGCTCAAGTCTGGAGCTGCACGCGATCTGAGCCTTCATCTAGTCCAGCCCTCTCATTTTAAAGATTTTAAAGAGAACACTGTAGAAAAGTTGTTTTAGCTGAGAAAACATCAGGAGCCAGGTTTTCAGATTCCTGGAGGGGTGTCTGACCCACCCTGCCTGGCTCATGTGCTCTAGAAGGCAGTGAATTTGGAATTGCAGTTATGCCTGTGTCTTCATAACAATACTCAAGTCTTTACCACCAATGACATTTCAGCTTTTCTTTATTCTTACAAATCTAAGAAGAAATTGTAAGAATGAGAGAAGTACTGACAGAAAGAATGGTATAAAGACTGTGGCTATTTTTCTTTTCAAAAATCAATCCTACTAATAGTTAACATTTATCTAATGCTTATTCTACTTCAGATACAGGGGATGAACAGGTGGGCAAAAGCAGACAGTGTCTCTGTGTTCAGAGGGCTTACAACCTAGCGGAGGAGTCATACTCCTCCATTTATTAAGTGCTTTCTGTGTGCCCAGACCTACTGAGAGAGCTCGCTCTATATGCGTTATCTCATTCAATCCTAATAAAACACTGCAAGGTGAATAATAGTCACTTTCTTGGCATCATCCCATCCCATAGATGAGAAAACCAAGGCACCATGAGTTTAGGTCTGACCGGGAAGACTGAGAGGCAGGGGTTGAACCCAGGGAATCTGAAGCCAGCACCGACATGCTTAACCACCACACTACATTGCCCCGATGTACCATGAACTGGAAATCTGGTAGAAAATGCACAAATGTCATCTGAGAAGCTCATGATATTCCTTTCTCCCTTTCAAAGAACTAAATTTGTAACTTACAACTGTTGACTCTAAATCATGGGCCCCTTCAATCTGGCTTAAAAGAGTGCTATCTAATTTGAAATGAGAGAAATTAGCAGAAAGGACATGTCCCCAGATAGAAAAGACATGACACTGAGACAAAACACCTCTCATTTAACTCATGTGGAGCCATCACAAAACCGTTATCTTTTTAATGCGCTAAGCTCCACGATGACTGCCGCCCCTAGTGACGGGGCAGATGTGGCCCTCAGGCCACTGCACAGTTTAGGCAGCTCTGCTACTTGTCACTACGCCATTAGATGAAGCCATTTTTCTATAAATCTTGCCTTGGACCTGAAGGCAGGGTCATCAGCTGTCCTGGACTGGCCCATACTGAGGTGCTCCCCAAAATGCATACTTGAGTGCTAAATCCCTGACCACCCCAGGCAACTGTCCCTTCCTGCCCATGCTCAGTCTGGCCCAGCGAGCTGAGGGAGCCCAAGTGGGTGGGGGAACGTCCAGCCCTGCTCATCTCTGGGCATCCATCTATGCCTTTACTGACTCCACTGCTGGTCTGAGCTGGTGAAACTCGTGGCCCCTTTTCTCAGCAGCAAGAGTACGCAGCGACAGCGCTCTGGTGAGCCCAGCCTTCCCTCCTCATGACAAGGCCACTCCCTGGGCTGTCTCTGGCCTGTAGATTGCCGGAGCTCTGGATGTGGCTCTCACGGGAGTCTCCACCTAGGCAGTCTGCTCGGCTGCAGGTCACTAGGACTCTCCCCTCAGTGACTGCGCTGGGAGTTGCCCAGCCAACAGCCTCAGCTGTGTCCCACACATCAGCAGTCCTATCTCAGGCTAGTGTCCGTCTCAACAAGCCCTGTGGCCATATCTCCTCTGCTGCAGCCACTTCCTGTCCTGAAGCATTTCCTATGAGAAAGCCCCCTGGCCCCCCAATTCTAAATGCAGTGTCCCTCTGCTGAGACATCCTTCCCAAGCCACGCGCCTCAGTTTCACCCCCCCCCCCCCCACTGCTGACAGAGTTTTGAATCCTGGAGGTGAGCCTGCAAACGAACGCCCGCATCCCTGCATTTGCCCCTTCTCTCTGCTCTGGACTGCTCCCTTCACCATCAGAAGGCTTCCTACCTCCCCCTAATGGGAACTTAGCTTCCACGTCCTCCATGTCTCTGCAGTGAAGTTGGCATGCGGAGGAAAGCTGAGGGAACTGAGAAAACCCTTCTACTTAAGAATCGAGGTTGTGACTCTAAACTGAGCCATGGCCTCTATTCTCAGGGATTCAGCTTGAAACTATGAATGCTGTTGGTTCCCTGGATGAGGAGTTACTAAGCAACTTGCTAAATACATCAGCAATACTTTCAAAAATATTAACCTCATTATACTTGTTTAGTTGTCTTAATTTGGTATTGGCTTTCTTACTTTTTTACTCTATTTTTTACTACTATGATAGCAAATGAATCTATGGCAACGTTGCCTTCAGCAGAACGCACAGGAAGGAGATGGGAGGACAGTAAGAGCCTCGCACCTGAAGGAGGGGGACATTTAAAAGCTTATCTTCCCTCTGCCCTGCCAGCAGCAAACCACCCCTTTAACACAGCAAGCGAAAGACGGCCACGTGACTACCATTAAGAAAGGTTATTTAAATTAATTTCCTAAAAAGGCTTTTTTTTAGTCACAAGAAAAAAAACCTGAGTCTTTATCTTCGAGTGTGATAAGATTCCTTCTTTTCTCACTGGTAATTTTCATCTCAGTTACAGTACTCTGTCTTGCAGTGGGTTTTCAATGAGGTATTTGACATAGAATCAAAGAATATTAGCTGACTGGGTCCCAAGAGATCACCCAGCCCAGTCCTGTTAGACTAGCTTTAAACCAGCAGAATTATGAATGTTTTTCTCCTAAAAGACATCTCACTCCAAAACCCCGTATTGAAAAAGCAATGGTACTGCTCCGGTTGGAACCAGGATGGAGGGCAGGCCCTCACCCACAGTGACCTCTGGTCCCTAGGCAGCAGCATCCGAGAGCCCCCTTATTCCAGCACTGCTGACCACCAGTGAGGGCCAGGAACCCTGGATTCAGAGAGGCCGGAATCACTGAATCACTCTCACACACATTTTGGCAAAGGTTTGGCCCTTTTCTTAAAGTTTTTTCATTTGTGTTTTGTTTGGGGGTTTTTGTTTGTTTGTTTGTTTTTTTAAGTTTATGCCTAGCGAAATGTCTAAGTTATTTGGGGAACTGATTTTTGTTGTTTGGGGATTTCTTTGTGGTGATATATCTTGAAGCTATAAGTCAATAGAAGAAAGTGATTTGATTCTCATAAATTCTATATTCAAGAAAAAGCTATAAATTTACAAAATATTAGCTCTACTGTTTACCAGCACCTCTTTGAAGATGAAGTTTAAGAACTCAGTTAAATCTTGAAACAAATCACACGCATCCTAAGAGAAATTTCAAGAGACAACTCTGTCCAAGAAGATACTTCTTTCCCACGTCAGCAAGTCATTATGTGATATAAAGCAAGTAGAACTGGAACTGGGGATTTAAACAATAATATCAGGATAAAAAAACATTTAGATGTTAAACATGTTGTCCAGATCACAAAAAGGTGAGACCCATAGAGTTTCTTCTTCTTTTTTTCCCCCTCGTACAAACCTAATTTCTGAGATTAGAACATCCAGTAAGTCTTATTATACTTTGGAGGACTTAGTGTGGAGCTTTAAACTTCAGGAACTATGAGTTCTTTAAAGCCATGGAAGATTGATTTCATGTTTTTCTTTTACAGCATTTTGATGTGGACTTGGCACAGAGAGAGGTTCCTGTGCTAATTTCCTCTTGCTCTGTGTAATTAGTCAGCATGTGAAATGAGGTAACAGGATATAATTGTCTACTGACCATTGCAAGCCCATTTGTTTATGACACACTCTCCCGGCTTTTAGATGTACAATATTATTACCCTTCTCTTCATTTGTGTTGCTGTCTCTTCCCTCTTTTTTAATTTCTCCAGTTCTACTCCCCTCACTCCCCGCTTCCTTTGTGGGCAATGCAAGAAGGCACTTTTCCTTCCAGCTGGCAAGGCATTAAGGAGGACTGAAGCGGGGTACAGAGTGACTTACACGCTCCCCAGAGGCCAATTACACTTGGAATCCTCCTCATCTGCCCTGAGCAGGGAGTGGGGCTTCCCCTCACAGCCTATTGTACTAGCTAGGAGCCACCTGATCAGCCTGGTCCTACCCAGTATTTAAATTAGGGCATCACCAAGCCTGGACCCACGTCAGGGCCTCTAGGTAACACTGGGGAATAAATTAACATTCTGCTGTTGTTCCAAAGCCACATGGCCACCATTATTAGAAACCCGTCAGCAATAAAGGGGACTGTTATGAAAGTCTCAAGAAGAAAGGGGGTGAAATAGCGTCATGCTATTGTGTGCCATTGCACTGCGCCTTAATGCAACAATTACCATGTCGCCTTTGTTAGGTTTGGTGGAGGGGCCTTAATGGTTTAACATGACATCACATTACGTGGCTAGATATGTAAGTTTACTGCAAGCCTTTCTTTTAGGATTGTCAAATACAGGAAAGGAAGGAAGGAAGGAAGGCAGGGAGAGAGGAAGGGAAGGAAGGAAAAGAAAAGGAAAAAAGAGGAAAAAAAATATACATGCAGACAATTCCTGTGTTAGCTAGAATTGTAATCCAAACTGCTAAAAGGCTAATGTAAGCAGTCAAGCTAGTTTAGAAGGACACTTGCACAGCAAAACAAGGATAGAAAAAGAGGGCTCATGGAAAAGGACTAATAGCCAAGTTAGCAGACATCAAACAAACTGGCTGAGTAAGAATAATGTGAGAAAATGTATGTTTCAAAATCAATGGCAATGTACTTTAGAGAATTTTAGAAAGTGAGGAGGACTTTGAATTTATTGAGGACAAATCTTGGCAGGACATCATGATGAAATGCTTTCATTTTACAGCCCCCCAAAAAAAAAAATTTTTTTTTGAGAGCTCCTGCATTCTTTTTGTGTTTTTTTCCCCTAAAGCAGTTTGTGATATTGCTGCTGAAATTTTGCAGTGAATTTCTACAATAAGTTTCACAGTCCTTCACATTCAAAACACACAACTATTATATACTTCCATCTACCTATATATCAGCCATTTTCCTCCCACTGCTTTTATAACCTGTATCATACAGTTTCTGAAATGAACATGAAAGGAGGGAGTGAAGTCATATCCTTTAAATAATTCAAACAGCTTTTCAAATGAGGCAATAAAAATATTTTTAGGTAAAATGTATTGTCATTGTTCTCTCTTGAGAAACTATGTATATAACAATAATGCAAAATATTACTCAAAAATTTACTACTTTAAAAATGTATCAATCAAAAGTGATGATTTTTCACTCTGTAATAAAAGGGCAATACAGTTAATGTAACTACCAGAATTTTAGAAACATTTTAAAAAAATTGTTTGCTATATTCAAATTTTATGCTGATTCCAAAGTATTTATGATATTTTTTGAGAAGGGCATTTTCAATTGCATAATCATCTTAATTGTTATTATCTTTCTGCAGAGCCTAGATTAAGTAGGAATAGCCAGTAAAACTATGCCAGTAATAAAAATAACTCATTTCAAAAGTAGTTTAAATATAATTCAAATTTATGACATATAGAGAAATCCTAAATTGCGTGAATTGAGTCAGCTTGGAATTTCTGTTCCAAAAGTACATAGATATCTTTTATCACCAATTATATCTTTAAAATAGTTATCTAATATATAAAGAATTCAGATACACTGATTTTTCAAATAGTGTCTCAATAGATGAGCAAGCAAATATAGGAGGAGATGTAACATAAATTAATAATCATGAAAATACATCAGAATTCACATAAATGCAAATGACATCAGTAAGATAGTTATAACAATCAAATATACAAAGACTTAAAAATGAAAATGCTGACGAAGGTGCAGTGAGTAGGTAGTAAACAGTGACATGAGAATAAGCACCACATTACTGGAAAGCAGTTTGACAACCTCTATCACTGGCCTTAAAATTTTTCATACACTTAGCTAATATTGCTTCCTGGACTACACATTAAGGAACCAATACAAAACTTAGGCAAAAGTGTATGCACAGTAATTTTTATTACATATTACTAATATAATAAAGATATTATTTATGAGACAATAGGTAGAGGCTAAGTAAACTACACTGTATGATATGTAATATTATGCAGCTATCAAGACCAGCTGCCAAGACATTTTTGTGGAACAGGAAAATGTGTATAATATGATTTTAATCTTTAAATGCAAGATTCAGAACTGGGTATACAGTTGAATCCCAACCATATTTTTTAAATAGACATACATAAGGAACACTCGCTCTTAGAATTCAGCCCCCATGCTGTGAGGAAGCTCAAGCAGTCTGATTCAAGCAGTTCCATGGGGAGGCCCAAAAAGAGAAGAACCAACAGCTCTGGTTGGGCTAAGTCTTGCATAGCCATCCTGTCAAGATGCCATCTTGTAAGAAAAGCCCTCTCCGACCTTCCAGACCAGCCTGTCTGCCAGCTGAGCATCACCAAGTCACCTCAAGCAGTGTTACATGAGAAGCGGAACAAATGCCACTGAGCCCTGCTCAAATCCCAGGCCCACACAATTCTGAGGTAATAAAGTGATTGTTAACATGGATGTAGATACATGAAGATAGGTAGATACGGATCTTAAATGACTAGAAGAAAATACGCTAACACATTCATCAGTGGTTATCTTTGGGTGGGATGTTTGCCAATAATTTTAATACTCCTTTGTGCTTACCCAGTTTCCAATGGTAAACATGTAATGTTTTTCTTTGAAACATTATTTTGAAAAGAGCAACATGCATTGACCATTAGTGTTTTAAACAAAATACATCTTTAACATAACATATCCAGAGAATTATGGCAAAGAGAGCTTTGGATTAAATTACTTGCTTGGGAATTAAATGACCAAGTTATTAAAATTTTTTAAATAAAAATGCTCTTCTTAAATGTCTGCTACTTAGATTATCTGTTAAAGACTCCAGTCAAACTTGGAAAATAGCAAATGACTACTTGATACATGGGTAATATTAAGCTCTGAGATCCTCAGTGATGACAGTGTATTTACATACCATAAGCTACTTTTGGGCTGGTGAACCACGTCATTCATTCATCAGTTCATGGGCATTTCTACTTTTGTTCATTAATTTCATTTTAAATTCCCAGGATCTAAATTAAGTGCAGGTGTCTGCTTCCAACAGGGGTGTAGTCTATAAATTATACATGTCAGTGCATCACTTACATCATGTCATACCCTGTTATGCTTTTTCCTACTATGAACCAGCCTAACACAACATGACATGAGAGAAATGTATTGACGTAGGGCTCGATGTCAAAAAATAAATAAATAAATGCTAAGTTTTAGCAGATAATATAGTACAGATATTTTGAGTTATTTATTTCTTCTTGATCCCAGGAGACTTCAGTTTAAGTTTGGAAGTTCAAAATGTTAAGTGATAACATGGTATAGGGGAAATATTCACATTTAATCAGATGGTATTTTCTAAATATTCTATACAGATAAACTATCAGAAAATTGTGTAGAGTTTTGACTTATAATGGAATAAGGTCATGATTTCCTGGGACAAGAACACTAACACAGAAGGAATACTTTTAATGTGTGTACAACCAAGAGTCAGGATTTGCAAACCAAAATCCTAAAAATGGCCAAATGGTCAAAATAAACAAATGACAAAGGGAGGCTGGGCTGAGACAGCGATGGACAGGGCAACACATGCCTCATACTCAGGGTTCAGCTCCAGCCAATTGTTTCCTTATGGAAAATTGTAAATCTACTGTCCCAGATCTTCTCGCTCTTCAGGAGATTTTCTTGGTGTGAAATATATTTGTTTTTAAATATTGGGCAACTAATTCATAGTTTCAAAACACGAATAGGTTAAACAAAACATACTTGTGCCCAGAGAGAGCTGGCCGGCCTACAGTGCTCCATCTAGAGTCTTAAATGCTAATGTTCCCAATAATCAGGGTGTTCATGGTTGATTCAGGGAGCTTAGCTGCTGGAAATTCAATAACGTATAAGCTACAGAGGAGCGCACCTTCAAGAGCAAATCTTTTTTTTTTTTAACTAGGCTAAAGTTCCTCCATGATTTTCAGCATTTATAGGCCACCCTCAAGTCTGCTGCTGATATAGAATACTGTTAACCACAAATAAAGCTTAAACACTTCCATTGAAGAGTAGAAACTTAACTTAAAAGTAATTTTTATACTACTATGTTCCAAAACGTGTTATGAACCCAGAATTCACCACTCAAATTTATAATAACTTTCCACTGATTCCTGGGGACAATGGACCTGGGAAAGAGGCATTTGGGGTGGGGGACTGAATTCACAAAAACTTTGAAATATAAATTTTTAACCCAGTTTTGTTACTTTCAAAGATAGGACAGTTTTGTTGACTGTCATCTCTGATGAACTATGAGCTAGCAAGGGCTGAGCATACAAAAATGAGCAAAGGTTTGTCTTGTAGACGAGAGAGTTATGCAAACAAATCATTGTAATAGTACAATGTGATTCCCACTATAACAGAGGAAAGAACAAAGTATATTTCCCTAGAAGAGAGGGTGATCAAAAAACAGAAGAAGAACGTTTTGCCGAAGAGGAGACACTTGAGCAGGTCTGAGCCTGAGGACCGAAACAGTGCGGCCAGCGAAGAGAACCACGAATAACTAAACATGTACAGAGCACAGGGCATGGGGCTTAAGGAGGATGGAAAGAGAGGAGAGCAAGTTATAGGTCATCCTAAGAGTCTGGGCTTAATTTTTTGGCAATGAAAAGCTATTGAAGGCTTTTAAGCAGAGAATTACAAGCAGATCAACTCTGTTTTAAAAAAAAAATCACTGAGAAAAACATGTAGGGCTAGAAGAGGGGAAATCAGAGACAGGGAAGTGAGCTAAGAGGCTATTTAGTAATCCATGAAAGAATCATGAAGTCTTAATATTTTTACTAGGCAAAACTAAGAAAAAGGAAAATAGTAACTCTTAGTACATATTATGTAAAGTATAATAAACATAACTGGACTTTGTTTTACTTTTTAACTTTTTAATCAGAATAATCATGTATATTGTGTCTAAATTGCCACAAAATGCAACCTTAGTACTGAAGTTCATAAACAGTACCAATGACTAAAATCATATCTCATTAAAAGTCTATGTTAAGGAAGAAAAATTACAGCTTCTAATCTGAAGCTAGAATATGTGTCAGGTTCTCAATGCTTATTCAGAGGAGAAATGATTTGTTTAAGTAAAGTTTTATTCCTTTGTTAGAGTTGGGAGAGCCTAGAAGGTATATGTGCTTGTCTCAGTCTGGGTTCCCAGAGGGCAGCACCTGCAGCTGAGGGCTTGCGGTCTCCTCCTTTATCCGGGAGAGCAGCCCTGGGAGCTGGGAGCCGGAGTGAGGGACGAGGGAGTGCGACAGGGAAGGAGATGAAGACCCCCAGGATTTGACAATGCATTTGAAGGTGGGTGCTGCTAAGTGCAACTGAGTGTTCCAACATCCTAGAAACTCTATACTCAGCTTCTCCAAACAGCTATTGGAGGAGGCAAAAGGGGGAACTTTTTCCACCCACTCCTGCCTTCCACGGGTTTTACCCCAGGCTTAACATCACCCTATTAACTCCCTCCACATTTCCCAGTTGCACACATGTAGACCCCAGCACCCAGCGGGTGATACAGTTCCCCACGCCTGGCAGTCAACACCTGTGCGGGGGGTGAGAGGCCCACAAGGGCACTGGGTGGGTGCTGTCAGGTTGCACCTGCATGACATCAGTCAGGGCCCATGCAGAGCTGCCTGCTGCTGTGGAGGCTGGGACAGGACAGGGGAGACCAATGGTATTTTCCTTCTATCTCACTGCCTGTTCCTTCTCACTATTTTTGTTGATTCTGCTGCATCCCCCCAACCTCTAAACCTTGGAGAGCTTAGAGCCTCAATTTTGTGACTTCTTTTCTCTACCTACACTCAGGCTTTAGATAACCTCATCTAGCTCCTGTGGCTATAAACACCATCTATGCCATGACTACCATTTAATCCAGACTTTCTCTAAATCATCTCAATTTCAATACCAAAATTTGCTGCTTTTCACAGAATAAAATCTTAGAACCACCTATGAGTTCTCTTCCTTTTACCCAGTATTCAATCTCTGATCAAGTTCTTTTACACCCTTTTTTGCAGTAATAATAATGATAAAAACTAAGACATACACAAGCAATGCTTGAATACATTTCATCATTTTCATTCCTACTAACCTCACCCTGATTAGGACCTATTGTAATTAACTTACTAAAATATATTTTTTCCTCTGGTTTTCCTTCCCCACTCACTCACTTCCAATTCATCCTTCCATATACTGTCAAATAAATGTTTTGATTCTTACCATAGTTTTCAAATGTTCATTATAATTTATATGAACTACTGAGGGACAGAGATGCACGTGTGCTTCCAATTTACAGCCTAAGCATCACTAACAGTTTATTTTTTCCTAAGGATCATGAAACATTGATTGTAAAGATAAAAACAACCAGCTTGAAGGTCTCCTGGTACCTCCATATTGGTCAGATAATTTTGGCGTAGGCTGCAGTAGCAATCAATCCCAAAATCTTAATGCTTTCAAGCAAAAACTAGACTTTCAGAAAACTTATATCTGCCCCTATGAGCTTAATACCTTCCTAGTACTTAAAAAACTCTTCTGATGAGGTCAGCAGTAGAATTATCAAATGTGATCTTTAGATACTATCTAATGAAATATGTTAACATATGGAAGATCTGCAAATTTAGTTTACAAATATTTTCCAAGTGATTGAGGCATGATGTTACAAAATCATGCATGGGTAAAAGATGCATTCAAAGTGTGAGACAGGCCAATGGATTTTAATGAAACCGTACAAAAAGTTCATTAATATCATTTCATACTCCTCATTGCAACACTTTAAGAAACTACCACTTGTCAAGGTCAAAGGAGAATATCCACAACTCTCTGAAAGGTTATTAAAATACGTCTCCCTTTTCCAACTACGTATCTGTATAAGGTCAGACTTTTTTCATACACTTTAACCAAAACAGCATATCACAGCACAGTGAATGTAGAAGCAGACATGAAAATTCAGCTGTCATCTTAACAGTCCAGCATTAAAGAGACTTGGAAAAATGTAAACTACACTACTCTTCTCACTATATTTTGAAGGAGTTTGGAAAAATATACGTATTTTTCATAAAATACGTGTTATTATTTTTAACATATATGGGTGTACTATTATTTTTAATTATTAAATATTTTTAATTTCTCTATTTTAATCTCTAATACAGTAAATATCAATAGATACAACCCACATCAACAAACGCTAGTCAGTATTCTCAGTACTTAATAGTATTAAGGATGTCTGACAGTAAAACATCTGAAAGTTATGGGTCTAAGCCTCCAACTTCATTTTCTCCCTGTCTTTTTCAGTCCCTGCAGACAAAGGGTCTCTTTTTTGTTGCTCAAAATAAACCTTTTTCTGTCAGTATAGTAAATACTGTTTATTTATTTGGTTATTTAGTTTTTGTTTATTTCTTCAGAGTCCAGTCATTTCATTAAGCTCTATATTAATTCTCACAGTTTTCAGTCAATTCTTCTGCTTTTTAGGTATACAGTGACATCACTGGAAAATAAGGAAAACTGAATCTCCTTTCTAAACTGGAGCTCCAGTCCTATTTATTTGTGTCATTGGTTACCACTTTCCAAACAATATTAATAGCAAGATGGCAGTCATTTTCATCTTATTCCTAATTTTACTGAGAACATCTCCAATGCTTAAAAGTTTCAACACAAAATAAGATGGTGACAGTTGGTAATGCAAATGCTTCACAATTTTAACAAAATATGCTTCTGGTCCTGGTTTGATAAGAATTTGACCAGAAGAGATGTTAAAATTAATTAGATTCTTTGAGGGTTTGGTAAACAGAATAATGGCCCCAAAGATGTCCACATTCTAATCCCCAAAACCTGTTACTATGTTACCTTACACAGTGAAATGTACTGTGCAGATGTGGTTAAATTACAGGCCAAATTATCCAGTGGCCTCAGTGTAATCGTAAGGGTTTGTGCAAGAGGAAAGCAAGAGGGTCAGAGTCAGCAAAGATGTGATGACAGAAGAAGAAACTGGAAGAATAAGAGGAAGAGGACATGAGCCAAAGAATGCAGGTGGCCTCTAGAAGCTGGAAAAGCATAAAAATGGATTCTTCCCTAGAGCCTCCATAAGGAATGCAGCCCTGTCAACACTTTGATTTTAGAGCTCCTGCTCTCCCCAAATGTAAGATAATAAATCTGTGTTGTTTCAAGACATTGAATTTGTGGTAATTTGTCACAAAAGCAATATGAAATGAATATATTAGGCATCACTCATAATGATCATATTACTTTTATTCAGCAACCTATGACATAATGTCCAAATTAATATGTCAAATCATCATGAATTATTATTTTATTTGAGGATGAAAAACTAGTTTGGGTTATGGCGTTTCATTGTTAAAATATGTTTCTATTTTTAATCTCCAATATTTATTTAGCATATTTGCATCCATGTATTACAGTGATGAGATTAACCTGTAGTTCCACTGCTGCACTAACTTCATCATATTTTGTTATCAAATTTTACTGGCTTCATGAAATGATTTGAAAGATGTTCTCTCTCTTTATATGCTCCCAATCAACTTATATATACTACGGGTTTTTTTAATTGGCACAACTTTAAACACAAAGTTAAAACCTGAATTTAGTTCTTAGGTTTTTTTTTTTTCCAATAGTTGTAGGTCTACTTAAATTTTCCACCTCTTATCAGACCAATTTTGATAACTCGTAACTTGTCGGGAACTTACCTATTTCACTGAGTTTGTTTGTTTTTTTTTTTTTAATTTACTAGCACAGAGTAATGTGCAAAATTTCTTAAAATGTTTAAACTCTCCCATCTACTGATATATCTATTGATATATCCCCCTTTATAAACTACAAACTTCTATATTTAATTTCCCCTTTCTTTTGTTCTTGTTTGGCTATGCCAGAAGTTTCTGTATTAGTTATTCTGCCTTTCTTATTGTTGTTTCCTAAAAATAAACCACTGATTAAATCATATTCTTTCTCCCAGGTTTCTTGTTTGTATTGTTTTTCTTGAAATATTTTGGTTTAAATATTAATTGATTTTCATTCTGTTTTGTTTAAGAAGCAAGGAGTTCTAAGCTATAAATTTGCCTTCAAATTATGACTTTGGAAATATCACAGAGGTTTTAATTTAGAAAGTTTTCTTTCTCTCTCTAAATATGCTATCTGAAGTCTGTAGTATTACTTTAATCCAAGAGTTCTTTGGCAAAATGCTTTATTTTGCCTTTAATATCCAAGTAGTGTGAATTTTTTGTTTAGATGTGCAATTAAATTTTCATTTTATAGCAATGCCATTAAAAATGTATCTTACACATATTCTACTACTTGCTTTTAATTATGATTTTGAGGGTGTATGTTTTGGCATTTGATCACTTTTTGTAAATGTTTTTGAGGAATTTGCAAAGTAAATATTGTTTTATAGAATAAAAAGCTTTTATATACATACATTTATTATTTATAAAGTTTTTAGTATAGATACATGTATATATAAATAAAAATAGGTGAGTATGTTCATTGAATTTTTTCAAGTCCTTTCAGTACTTATTTTTTAACTTTTGATCTGTCAAAGACTATGAACAGTATGTGATAAAGCATCCCATTACAACTGTGTCAGTCTCTCCCGTCTCTCCATGTATTTCTAGTAGTTTATGCTATATATAATTTGATATTATCTTTTTAGTTACATAATGTTTCATGACTGTTATAATTTTATTGTGGGTATTAGCTTTTATCAATATAAAAACATCACATTACAAGCTTTTTATTTGTGAATTCTATTTTTATTAAGGTTATATTGCTTCCTCTGGATTCTTTTTTCTTTTTTTTTTTTTTTTTTTTTTTTCGGTAAGTCTGATTTATCTTTATCTCTAAGTTTATATTTAATGTTCTCTTTCATGTTGTTTTAGATGTGGTCCAGAAAAAATATATTTGGAGAAGACTGTAGCCAACCTAAATTTTGGTTTTTTTATAAGTAATGTGATTTTCCTGCTAATAGTTGATATTTTGCTCTATTTTTAGAATATAGTAATTTTACCTATAATATGTAGTACTTCATGAGCTGTTTCCATATTTTAAAAAATCAGATCTATCTTTTGCTAACACAGCTTCTTCTGTTATATCTTTGCTTACTACTTTTGAAGATCTACTCTGTTCTCACTTTTTGTATATATAGATTGGATCATATAGGTCTGTCTGTATTACTAATTCTTTATTATTTTCATTTATACATTTCCTGAAATTGTAATATTTTATCATGTCTATTTTTTCACTTTTATTTTGCTAATTTGATTTTCTTTCTGACAATTGTTTATAGCTTGCTTCCCTTGAAGTTACTAATCTAGCAGTTGTGTTTATCACATCTACACAATACTTCTGTGTTTCAACTTTGCTTTATCGTCATAGTTGATTGTTAAAATCTAATGAATGTTTTTTTGAATCACATTGGAAACATCAATCAGAAATTTCTAAACTTTTTCCCATGTTTCTGGATACAGATGTACTACAGAGAACATATCCTCTATCTTCTGATTCTACCGGGCAGTTCCCTGCTTTTGATCTCAAGTAACTGTTTATTATATTATTGCCTCAGGCAGTCATCCATTCAATGCCAGCCTTTGAGGGAAGGAGCCCCAGTGTCACGGTCTTGTGTATGATGTGGCCATCCTTCCCTCAGCCTGACTTCACTTTTTGGACTCTGAAAGATGAAAAGGAATGTGTTGTGCAGACCTGAGAATATTGGTAACACCAGACCAAGACAATA
This sequence comes from Camelus dromedarius, assembly GCF_036321535.1. Lineage (NCBI taxonomy): Eukaryota > Metazoa > Chordata > Mammalia > Artiodactyla > Camelidae > Camelus > Camelus dromedarius. Next base: position 62,888,525 of record NC_087438.1, read on the forward strand.
AAGTGTTCAAAGGAATGGAGATAATATTTGACCAAGATGTCATACTGAGTACACACATTTTTTTCCCCTTCTGACCATAAGTTGTTGGAATGATAGAAAATATACTTTTAAAATGTATTAATGCACGTCAGTGAAAAATGAGAGTGTCATTAGTAGACTAGAATATTTCAGGAATTACTGAAAAACAGACTATAATCAATCACATAAGCAAAAAAGGAAAGCAATCCCAGGGGTCCTCTGGGCCCAGCTAGGAAGGTATGGGGAAAATCATTCGGTTGATTGCCCACTGCCCAGGATAGTAGGCAGCAGAGGTGTTTTCCCAGAAGTTGCAGCTAAAGCAATAAATATGTGTATTAGTTCTGGAAGGGCAATGTTTTGACAGATAGCAAAGCCAGGAAGAATAGGAACCCCTACTTCCTAGAGAACCTGCACACCTCATACAGCAGTAGGTATGGTCTCTCCCCTAGAATCACCAGACAATCTATAGATTGTAAATAAGAATATTTAAACACAAAAATGAGCAGCAAGAGAATAATCAGCAAACACTTGACGAATTTATCAGCATGATAAAGACAGCAAAATCATCAAAATAAAGAATTAACAGCTGAGAATTAAGTTTGCCTAGTAGAGAAAACAAACATTTCAAATATGTGTACTTGGCATATTTAAGAACTTCAAAAGGACATTTCATACACAAAAAAATAGAAACAATTAATGATCCTAGAAATTTTAAATATAATTGTTAAAAAAAATTTAAGTAGTAGTTTCTAAAGTTAAATGGAATGAAACATAGCTAAGGGATGAATTCACAAATTGAAAGAGGAACCTGAAAGATTCTTCCAAAACATGTTACAAAAGAACAAAGTGATGATAACACTGTAAAAAATAAATCTAAGACACAGAGATAATAGAAGTATAAATTCCAGTATCCACTGCACTAGATTTACAGAAGGAGTAACAAGTGACACAATGAAGGAAAGAAAATAATCAAGAAAATTCTAGAAGAAAACTTCCCAGAGCTAAAAAATATGCATGCCTTTGGGCCTAACTAGGGCTCAATAGAATGAAAGGAAAAAAAAAAAAAAAAGATGCTCATAAAGATAAATCATAGAGGAGTTTCCAAACTCCAAAGAAAGGGAAAATCCTAAAGTTTTCATAGACAAGTAAACAGGTGACCTATAAAGGAATGAGATTCAGTATATTTTTATCAGATTTCTCAGCAACAACTTATTCTAGAAGACAGTGGAGCAATGCTTTCAAAGAACCAGAAGGACATTTCTTTAAATCTAATACTTGTCCCTGCTAAACTTTTAATCAAGTATAAGAAGACAATAATGGCATATTCAGACAAGCCAAGACTCAAAAATTTTACCACCCTCACATCCTTTCTATAAATAACTACTTGAGAATATTCCGTTTTATACCAAGGGAAACCTCAGGGAAATGGATTATAAAATGACCCAAAATGTTTCAAGAAGTAGTGGAAAATCTGAACAGAATAATTACTGTGGAAGAAAATTTTTAAGTTTATGCCTAAAACGGTACCAAACTCAGATGATTTTATGGAAAAGTCATACATAGTAAACCCTTCCCAGAACAGATAATCCCCACGAGCACAGAAAAATAGGGAAATGTGAAAGTCTGCCCAACATGTTCTTCAAGGCGAGCAAAGGTCTGATAGCAAAAACTGGACAAGGATAAGACAAAATAAAATTGTAGTCCAATTTTGCTTATTATAGAAATTCAAGATATTATTAATAAAAGAATCCCATAGCCCAGCCACAAAATAAAATATTGTTATCAAATAGGCTATCATAGAAATGAAAGGCTGATGTAACCCTAGAAATATTATTACAGTAATTCAGTATAAGAAGTAGGTTAAAGAAAAAAATGATACTATAACCTCAATAGATACCAAGAATTTTTAATAAAATTCAACCCCCACTACTGATTTAAAGCGGTGATTAAATGCTTCTGCCACTCTAAATCTTTTCAACCCCAATGAAAACAAGAAGTCCATTTTTACTGGGGTATCACCTACCATGACCCCCTCTCACAGAGGACAGCCACTACGGATTTTCTAAAGAAGTCTGGTAACCCTCCATCAATGCAGTTCTCAATGCCTCATTGAAGAGAATATTCTTTGGGCCTTCTCAAGAAACATAATTAAAGAATGAATGAGCAGGTTATACATACTGCAACATTTCTAACTATATAATTATTTTTATTCCTTCCTGTATAAAATAACAAAGTATTTCTTTATCTCAACTGCAATTAATGTAGGCCACCACAAAGAATGGATTTCAAACATCAGAGCAAGCTTTTAGCACCAGTCCTTGCTACACTGAATATCTGTAAGTCCTGTATGCTTTGCTTTGTGGTTATTTGGTACCATTCCACGACTAGAAGCAAAACTATATTGAGAGACCTGAACATCGCCTGACTAAACAGTTTATCCCCTATAATGTTTAGAATACTACTTATAAATACCAAATGTTAATACTTTTTTATATTAACATTAATAAATAAGGTTGATCTATATCTCAAACAACATAGAAAGTAAACTTTTAAAAGTTTTAATAAACAATAAATAAATATTTTAATTTAAAATTTTTATGTATTTAACTTTGTTTTAACCCAACAGGCAAATGAAAAGCCATTTGTTTTTCTCATTTAATTTCATTTTAAGGCCTGAGTCAAACTTTTCTCTGCACTTGGGACCTTCCCATCTTCCAACAAGCTAAGCTCTTTGACAGTGTACTAGCTCCTTTGTTAGAACCGTAACATGTAAGAGATACAGATTGCAACCCTAGACATCTGGAAAAGCTAATGCCTAATTCCTCAATATCCACAATTGTGAGCTGTGTAGCTGCCATTGCAGAAAAATATATTTTCCATTATCAGAAATAATGAACCAGATTTCCCAGTACCCACTCAACTAGAGTAATACATGTGAGGCTTCCTAGTAGAAATTAACGAACTTAGTAGTGCTCCAGTGGCCTGGAATCCTTAATGAATATCCCAAAACACTTTACCTAACGCTGAGAGGATGCGTCAGCACTATGGGAAAAAAAAAAGAAGCCCATAATTACTTAGCTTTTTATTTCAATCATCTTTCAAACTGTTTATAGTCTCTCCTTACATAATCTGGAGTATAGACTTCTTCAGTCCTGAGGGTGTCCTGACACATGTTGTTGGAGGGGTGGGAAGAGTAGGTATTTAAAAACTATCCCTGTGCCTAGTAGCTCAAGTTCTATGTGATCAATGAGACTTTATTTTAGTGGAGCCAACTTACAAGTCAGTGGCCACCCACCCAGGCCTAGTCTATCAAATGCTAATGGAAAATTATCATGAGCATTTGAATGGGTGAGAGCTCAGCAGAGAAGAAATTGCTGTATATTTAGAGTCATTTTACAAACTGCCTCTATCTTCAGAAAATTAGGCTACTTTCCTTCCTACCATCCCATTTTTTTCAACTTAGTTTTGAAGTCACAGGACAGAATCTGATTCATACCAATAATGTCTCTTTGTTCTTGGTTCTACTGCTCTCACAAAAATGCTGTAGGCAGTTCACTAGAATGACTAATTTACTGGAGAAGTTATCAGAGTCCATTCAGTTGCAACTATAAAATAATTCAAGTAAGACAATGGTGCCTGCTAGCACTCCATGGGGAAGGTTTGTCCGTGAAACTGTTTGATTCACCCCAACATATTCATCCATGAAGTTTAAGATCTCATCTAGAAGGCCCTGTTCATAATCAATTTTTCATCCTATTGTAAATAAAGAACTGAAAATAGGAGAGTTTTTTTTAAAGGTAAAACAAAATCAAACCATTTTTCACACCACTCAACTGAATTTTGCATCCTGAAATTTAAATATTTTAAATACTATTTATATTATAATATTTAGAAACAAAACTGCCTTCTCTGAGTTAGTTTCAAATATTCTTGTTGTACTGATCTGGAAGGTGCTGAACATTAAGGAGTCCATGTATGTATACTGGTTTTGCCATTTTTAATTTTTAAAAAATCTTATTCATCATGAGCATAGCAAGAAATATCAATAAACATAGGCTTAGAATGTAAACATAATAAAATGGTAGAAATTGTCATGTTTGCCATTACTCAAACAGTGCCAAGTCACCCAGATGCCTGCACTTCTAATGGGTTCTGTCAGGAAAACTGCAGTAACTTGCTAACCCACCCTACACCAGCTGGGATTTTCTTCTAGTACTGAGCTCTCAAACATTTTATAACTGAGTTTATCCATATTGAAACCAAGAAAGTTTAGTCTTCACAGAGCCATTCAGTATTCAGAAGTATTACTTCCCTCCAGTATTAAAGGTAAAGGACTGGAGTTAGACTATTACAAATAGTAACGGTAGTTGTCAAAAACATTAAAACTTTAAGCATCTGTCTTTCCAGAAAAGTGCTACTCAAACCCAAATGAAGTAAAGAGAAAATAAAAGACTAGAATGCAATCAGACAGATACAACAGAAGAATATGAAGACTAGAAATATGACAGAATGCAGTGCTTCCTGTCTCAAAATTTTTAGAATTGTTTATGTGGTCCCTCCCCTCAGGCTGCTAGGACCCACGCATGTAGGATTGGGACGGAGTAAACAGAAACACTGGAGAGGGCTCAGAAGTGTCAGCCCAAGGCTGAAAGAACGTGTCCCGGGCCAGTCCCTGTCCCAGGCCAGTCCCTCCATCCTGTCCCAGGCCAGTCCCTACGTCCAACCTCAGCCCTTACTCTGCTCCCACCTCACATATTCTTTGTAAAAATATTGAACGATTTTAAATTCCCTACACATGACAGGCCTCCTCACATCTCCCTGCCTTTAGGAATAATGTTTCCTCTTCCTTGCTTCTATAAATTCCTGTTTGACTATGTTTTAGCCCAAATATAACTTCCTCTGGAAATCTTTCTCTTACTGCCCCAGAAAACCTAGATGCTTTCCTTTATGTTCTCACCATGTGTTATACAAGGTACATTATTAGAAATGCTCTCATTTTACTCATTTTACCATAAATGTGTGCATACTTCCTCCCCTCTAAGCCCTTTTTTGAGAGTGAGAATTCTATCTGATTCATTTTTATATTCCTAACATTTATTATAGTGCCTGGCACACTGTGGATGATCAATAGTTTTTTTAAGGATAAAATGAGGGGATTAAAATAACGACATTATAAATTCTGCCTGAAATTTCACGAAAAATGTTTTGAAGTGGGAAATAAGAAAGCATATACAAATGGGGCTTTTTTGAGTATTTCTCAGTGGGAATGTCAAAACAGCAACTCTCAAAACAATAGTTGTCATGGGACCAAATTCAATACACGAAGACAATGTGCAGATCGTCAGGAAGAGGACTCAATGCTGACCCATAGGAGTTCTGCTTTTGACACATTTTACAAGTGAGTAAAGAAGAAAGAGCCAACCACAGAAGTAAGCCAGAAAAGTGTCCTGGAAGCTGAGTAAAGGGTCCTTCATGAGGGAGGGAATGACACCTCACTGAAATCCTGCTAAGAAGCAGGGCAAAATTAGACATTTGGGAGGAGAGGGGGTGCAAAGCCCAAGTCGAGGTCTTGGCCATTGTTCAGAGTAGGTTCACTCTGTTCAACAAAGAGAGAAGAAGGAACAGATGGGTGTGGAGGCAAGTAGGCTCCTAGATGGGGTAGCAGGAAGATGACAGCTAATTTCATCCCAAAGCTCGCAAAATCACATTCTTCGGGTCATGCTGCAAGGATACAGATTACATTTCTGTCAGGGAAAGCCATGTTTTATGGGGTAAAAGACAGTCACAAAACACCAAAGGCTAGTGATAACAGACGTCTGTTTCCCATGCACACTAGTGTGTATGTCACAAGTCAGCTGTAACCTGGCTTCACTTCGCCCTGTATCTAGAACTTTGCTGATTGCCGTGCAGAGGGAAATAGAAGAGGCAAACTCTGCCCCAGCTCTGCAGGTTTCTGCTGGAAATGACACACCTCACTTCTGCTCATTATTTCCTTGGCCAAACCACATCAAAAGGCCATGTCTGCATTAAACAGTGCAAAGATACAGGAAGACACTGAAGAGAAAGCCAGGGAACATGGGTGAAAAGTTTTTAGTTAAAAAAAAAAACGGAGGCGAAACTAAGATCCCCAGGATTTTTTTGTATCCTGTGACTACCTGTTCTCCACAACCATGCTCACTAGACCAAAATAACTAGTTTATTTTAGAACTTTCACTGGGCTATTTCCACCCCCTAAACTGTCATTCCAGCTGTAACTTTAGTCTCCCCTTTGATAGATGGTCACAGGCAATTTCTGCAATTGACTCAATCAATAAATATTTCCTATGTGCTTGTTATCCCTAAGTTATTAAGACCCACCTCTGCCATAAAGAAAACTGTTATACTTTCCATATGACAAATGGGTAAAATATATGCTTTATGATCATTGTCATGTGGCTAAGTATCTCCTAGGTTTGAGAATACTCTAAGATTCAAAGGAATTCTATTACATATGAAATCTGGATGTTGACTCCTAAATTAACTTATGTATACACTGTATTTTATGACAATTAAATGGATTTTCTCTTTCTTGGAGAATGAAGAAATGCTTATAAGAAATTCTATTCTTTGCAATTGTGCCTGAATTGTACCATTTTTGTTCAAAACATTTTCATTCATAACAATTAGAAAAACATTTTAACTATTAATTAATTAAATGATTGCACAGGATGGATTCATTGGGAAAACATTCTGCTAAGGTTCAAAATGCAGACAGACAAATTTAACTTGTAGAATTCAATGACAGATAAAAGAAAGAAAGCAAGGTTGAACTAGCTCATCTGTAAGCGAAAAAATATATATAAGGCTTCCATAAGCCTTCCATAAATTAAAACACCGTTGTTGGTAACTGACTGGCATAGCAATAAGACAGCAGAAAATTTCCTAGCAAATATAATTTACCCTTTAAACAAAGTTCTTCATGGTATTTTCCTATATTTAAAATGATTCCTGTCCAGGGCATATTGCTACTTTGTATTCCTCTTGATATTTTCATTTAAAAGAGAGCCGCTGTGCAAAATCATGTCCTTGTCTGTCCCTTCCTCATACAAACCTCCAATCAAATTTAATAAAGCTAGTTTGATACAATGCCAGCCTACACTTGGTTTACCCTTGGTCGACTTTAATAGGGTCAAAAATATTTTCGCATTGGCAGTGTACGCATTAATCATTTTTCCAGAGGATTTAGAAAATTGGAAGAGACAAGGCCAAGCAAAATTTTAAATTAATTGGGCCTACCCCAGCCTTCCAGGGTCACCTTGTGGCAGTTGTCCCACATTTTCCAGGTCACGGAGTCCCTGTGTCTCCTACAGCTGCCACGAGGAGAGATCCATGCTGTGGGCACACAAAGGTGAAAGAATTTCTCTCAGAAAGTGCGAATTTTCCTACGGCAACCACAACAATTGCAGTTTCCAGATTGTCGCCAGACACCAACCACTTAAATAATGCATGCTCGGCTGACGCCTCCACTTGTGCATTTTCTAATCGAGTAGTCAGGGAAATTTGCAAACACTCTGTCATTTACCATAAATCCGCTGCCTACTTATAACCGCAGAGTAATTAATTTTAGTACCGCTCAGAATTATTAATTTCCGCCAGAAAAATCTGTTTTCACAAGTGTTAGAACCCCCATTTTTTCCCTCCACTAACAGTCATCAAAAAGGTTGAAGCCTTCTCCTTACAGGGAAAGGTTTATTCAGAGTCATCATTGAGAGTCTATGTGAGAGCAATAATGGATCTCTGTTTCTGGTCCTCATCTATAATCATGTCCTCACAGTTGACTGGCTGACTCACCAGAGGAAGTTGGCCGTGTGAAATAAAGGCTTTCATAAAAGTAGGATCCAGTAGTCCTTTTCTGTTGGTTGTTTCTCCTCTGCCATTAAACTGTTTGATCTGTTTCTTTTAAAAAAAAAAAAAAATCTCCTAACATGGTTTCAAATGAGTATCTTGACGAATCTAATAGTTTCAAGAAGACTTTCGGGGCAGTATTGTTACTAGTTAGCCTCTTTGTGTTCCTTTGTCGTGATGCAATTATAAAAGTACAGAGAACGTCTATGATAGTGATGACTAATTTTTAAATGGCATCTTTTGTAAGTTTCTTTAAAAAAATAATCTATAAAACCTTAAAGTCACGTTCGTTGCAATAAGCCTTAACTATAACATTTCACCAATTTTTTTCAGTGCAAAATCCACATTTTATTAAAGACATTTGGGAAGAGAGCCATTCAAAAATACATTGTGCTGAGTAAAAATTAACCATTTTATGCTGATAATTAAGGTTATCATGGAATAGATATTTATATAATATTTACAGGAACAATAGAAGTTTTACAGAGGTTTAGAATGGAATACATGCCAGAAAAAAAGTTGATAGGATGTACCAACAGATGATACAAAGAGTTACATACTATGCTTCCAGATGATGGGCCACCACTTCACATCTGGCTCTTCTAAGAAAAGGTAGCACTGAGCTACACCCTCTGTACAGAAGACACTTTGTGCCTTTTGAGAAAAATAGCAAATATTTCTCACTTGTTTAAATGATCTTAGTATTTGGCAGAAAAAGAGAATAAGAGTCTTTACCAAGGATAAAAATAACCTGTAGTGGAATACACAAGTTTGAAGACACTGGTATGAAAATCTCAGCAATCGTGTGAATATCTAACACACACAGAATGAAAATTGAGCATTAAATATGGTGCATTGTATCTTGGTAAAACTAAATCTGGCATGCTCTTATTGGGTCTTGGTTTCCTGCTTAAGGAGCTGCATGTCACCAGCCTGCCCATATTATAAATACGTAATGAGCATGAGAAAATTGGTATAGCTTTGTTTGACTGATGGCCAGGTCCCTCCCTATCAGTAGCAGGAACCCATAGCTAGCACAAGTATTGGCACTTTAATTGCCATGGAAGATTTCATTTCCGTTTTCCACTGCTTGAGTGATCAAGAAAAAAAAAAATGAAGGGAAAGTAAACTAACATCTAGAGATGTAAACATGACTCACTGGGAAATCAGACATGGTTAAGTAACTTCCAGGATGTTTGTGGTTATCTGGGTCTAAACACTGCTGACAATTCCGACTACTCTTGTTTTTAACTGTTTTTCCTCTGGGTGTTTCTTAGTTTGAGTGCCTTCTTATAGAGACTTTCAACCTTTTGATTATGGACAGTCTAACTGTCAGATAGCAAGGAAGAGATGTCAGTCAGTGTTAATGGAACTACCTAGTAGCTTGCAAAACACTCTTAATAATTCCATGATCTAGAGGAAGACTAATGATTTGAGAGCAGGGTTGAGAAAACCTGACACTGTTAACTATCTTTATACTGCACTTTATTTTAGTAATACAGTAGGGTTACTCCGAGATGATATGGCTACTGTTACATTGAAATGTGAAATTCCCAAACAGAGACCAAGTCACAGGCACATAGAAAAAGATCACAAACACAGGAAAAAATATGTCAGAAAAGGGATTTTTTAAAAATTAAGGTAAGCCACTTGAACTTGGGAAACTTGTATTTGACACACACTCTTGAGTAGAACTGAGAAGAGCCTAAAACATGCGCTCAGTGTGAGGTCCAGGCTCAGCTGGATCTGCATCACCTGGGAATCTGCCAGGAACTGATGCTCAAGCCCCACCTCAACCTAATGCATCGCTATTTCCTATTAACAAGATGTAGGAGAGTCAAGGGCACATTAAGTCTAAGAAGCACTGGTCTAAAACATAGCTGTGGAACGGAAAGAAAATTCACAGATATTACACCAATCATTGCTGAGAATAGCAGCTTTCCACCTTTATTTCAAACTAACTAATTGCATTCCAGTACAGTATATTCTCTTTCCCCACAAGGTTTCCATACACAAAAATAATGTTCCAAACATGGACACAGTGAGCACATCTCCAGTAAATTCACTTGTATTTCACTCAAGGGTGGGCTCACTTGAAAGAAAGGAAGTACTGTATACTTAACAGTCAAGCAAAGGAAAAAAAAAAAAAAAACCAACATCTCTGTTGTGCTATTAAAATTTCTGGGGTTATATTACACGGACTTTCTCATTTCTTCTGATCTGTCCTCTTGTTTAGGATGGTAGATTTGACAAACGTGCTTTTGGAGCTATCATCTTTTATCTTCTTGGCTACACAGCAAAGCCCTGAGTCCTCCCAAACTGGTGAAAAAAAAATCCATCTTTCTTTCCCCCAGTCCTTAAGTTTCCTGGGCTATGGTAAAGGTTCATGAAAAAAAGGAAACATTTTTGTAAATCACTGTGATAAATAATTCAAATGTCGTGTAACCAACCCAGAAAAAGAACAGACTTCAACCCCATCAATTAGTCATTACTAACTACTGACTTGTACTATAACATCAGTGGTGTTTCTGGCATAAAATATTAGGGAGTTACAACCAGGATGTGGACTTAGAATACAGGACTTCAGAACACATGATTTTTTAATGAAATATTTGTTACTAAATTGAGCCACCAATGAGCTGTTATGTTGCTCAATATTAGTCTTCTCTATTAATCACAAACATTCAAACTTTAATTCATGATATTTTGTTGAAAGAAGCACTGTGCTGATCCGTGCTATATTTTGACAGCAAACTGAATTCTTGTTCACAAGTATAGGATTTGTTTAGCTCCAGGCATCTGTGTTTGGATTACAAGAATGCTGATTGGTTCACTGCCAGGGGCACCCAAAGGTCAAACTGTCCTTTTAAAAGTCTCTCTCTCTCTTTCTCTCTCTCCTTCCTTTGTCTCATTAATCAGAGTTAACAGATAGAGGAAAAGGCAATGACTTCAAATCATTTAATTCTTTTCCAAGGATATTTTTAAAAGCAGAACTCAGTGTTGGTGTGAGGTCAAGTCGGTGTGAGTGCAGATCACACTGGCACACTTCTGACAGGTGACCTGAAACCTTTCAAACTGACATCTGTCACAGAGACAGACACAAGTTTTTTAGCCCGAGAGCTTGTTTTCCTGACATTTCATTTTTCATCAGATTTTGAGAGAAGGGAAAAAAGATGAACTTGAAAAAGTCTTGCCAGGGGCAGAAAATAAGATCAGGTTTTCTGCAGCTGCCTGACTCACCTTTAAAGGTTAGAGGTCTAGCAAAAGTGAACACAAAAGATCTCAGTTTGATGTTATTGGATAAAAGGGCATGTTATTACTTTAAATACATTTCTGAGACTTGCATAACCATTAGGCAGCATTGCAGGAGAAACGGAATCTGAGTGAGATTACACATCCATTTTAAATCCCAATTCTAGAGTTTAGTCATGGAGTAAATCAAATCCAACCTCACCGATTCATCTGGCACAAAAGATGAAATCCACAGGTGCATGAATTTTCTTTCGCTTGAATTGAATAATTTCCTGCTCCTATGATATTGATATGGTGAGTGAAATTTAGGCAAGGTATTGAAATTCTTACTTTGGGCTAGAGGGATTTCTGCATTCAAATATTTGCACGGTTTCTCTTGACAGAGAAACAGTAGGAAAACCTGCTATTGAATAAAAGAATAGAACCAGGAGTTCAAAAATCACTGGGTTCTGTCTTGGCTCGACTAAAAGTGTGATCCTGGGTAAGTGACATTTCTGTTGCAGTTTTATCACCTGTAAAATGGGGAAAATCATACCTACCTTGTGAAGTTCCAGTGAGGATGAAATAGGATACTGTATTTGCACACTGCCAAATATAAAACAGTGCTTCGATGAATGGAAACCATACTATGCTTTTTTTTTTAATTCCAGTGCTTAATACAGCACTTGACATGAAGTTAGCATTCAATAGATGGTTCCTGATTTTAAATAAAAGGTAGTAATTTTTAACTGAGTCCAGGAAGTTTTTCTTTGAGGAATAGCATGGTTGAAGTTTGGGAATTGCATTCCTCTGTGGACCATCTCCAAAAACAGATTCAGGAGCAGTAACTTTGGAATTCATTAAGAGAATAAACACATATGAGGCCATGTAACTTTCAAGCCTAAAGAAACAGGTAAGTCAATCTTATTGGGACAGAACTGTTCCTGTTTTCTAAGATAATGGCTCACGTGTTGCTAACTGGCCAGCATTCCCTGGAGTATCAAATGCAGTGTTTTCAGCCATAATGCTCATGGTAGTACAGAATCTGAGACAGCACAGAATTTACTGAAGTCAAATATCCTGGATCTGGCCAGCTAAGTGTGAAAATCTAACTCATCTTGATAAGTACACCTTCACAACAGTTTCAAAATGTTATTTACATATCCTCCTGACAACCCTCCTCCACAAAGGCAGAAAGAACATTGCCGACTATGCCTTACACGTTTGTGATACTTAATATATGGTGCTTATTATCGAACTGTCAAACAGTTAAGTGGAACGTGTATGAAAAAGTTAAAACCCTCACGTCTGAAAATTTGGCTCTGACATCACTTTTGTAGGTACAGTGAGGTCCAGAGCTCAATGTTCTATAGATAATTCTACCTTTTATTTCCATTTCCACTTTTTAGCACACTTCACACTTATCATATAAGTAAATAAAACTAATGTGTATTTCATGTCAGAGAAATGTAATAGTATGTATTTTAGCATATAAAGCAATTAAACATGCAGTAATTGTCTGATGTTGTTCTTTTTTTCAGATTTTCAGTTTCTGTTTTTCCCTTAAGGAGAATCATAATCAGCATACTACATATTTCAATTCTTAGTTTTAAAAAGAGACTCCACAAATAGAGTGAAAATAACTTGGATCAATCCTTGTATCTATTTTTTAAACTCCTTAGGGTGTCCTGTGTTGCTATTTTAGAGAAGTTGCCCCGTTTTTATACTTCATTATCACTCTGCTTTATTTTCCTGACAAGCCTGAGAAAAACATTTTTACACAAATTTATTTCACTTTATGAGGTACGTTCTGCATACTTTGGATACTCAGTGGTTGTTTTGATGATAGTTATTTTAGTGCTGATCCCAGAAGAAGACTACATGAAAATGTTCGTGTGTACTACCTGGAGCTATCAAATTATAGAACCATCTAAAGAGTAAGTATATAAAAATTTTTTCCAGTAAACTTTGTAGCACTTTGGAGATCTCACTAGCTTTACTTGACTTTCTAATTTACTCCATTGATTAATAAATATATTATCCTGAACCATAATTTGTATCTTTTAATAATCTTTTTTGTAATTCTTGATGCAATTTCCTATACTAGAATTTTAGAGGGACAAATACATTTTTATTATTTCTGAAGCTGTATATAATCTGGGATATATAAGCAGTACATTTCTGCCTCTTTAACATTATTTATTCACAATTACACAATATTTAGGCCCTGGAGTTTACAAGTGCTACTTGATTTCCAAGAACAGGCAGGACTCATTTATAAGACTTTTAAAGCCATTCTTTTTCAAAACAAAGTTATATTGTTCTAACGTCATGTGAACTAAAGTGCCAGAGTTCAGTTCCAGTTCAGAAGTATAAAGCCAGAAGTAATGAGTGGGTTTCCAATGTAGAGAAATATTTTAGATTTAGTTTCTGAACTGTAGAAGAAGAATGCTACAAAGTAACACTTCAGAGTCTATGAACAAACAGACATTTCTACTTGTCCACAGTCACCCAGCGGATGAATGGGCTATTATGGCTTTAACTTCTTTCCTTCCTGCCCCTCTCCTGGAGTCAAGAAAAGGTACTCTATGGTTTTGAGCAGGGTCTACATATACATGACCATTACAATCTGTCCACCTCTGTCAGTCCCAAAAGTCTGCACCCAAGTACAGCAGTCTTCATCCACTGGTAAGATTTGCAAAGGAGGAATCTGTTACCTCTACCTTTTCATTTAAGGCAGTGCTGCACAAAACCTGTCTTTATCCGTCCCTGTGCCTCTTTTTTGCCCTATCTTTGAATCTGCGCCAATCTTTGACTTTGCCAAGGAAGTGTTCCTATCTTGAAAAATAGACTTTTTCCCCCCTTTTCTGATTACATCAGCAATACATACATGTTCATTGGAGTTAACTTAGAAAATAACATCCAGAAGCATACTTGCTCTCATTTTTCTCCTGAGCCTTGTTTTAAATACATGAGGATATAAAAAATATGTAATTCTGTATTCAAGATATGTGTAATACACAATTATATGTAATTCTTTTTACACTATATCATAAGCATTTCCCCATTGCAATAAAAATTATTTTTAAAGATCATCTTACTGGCTGCATAACATCCTCTCAATATTATCTCAATAGTATCTTTTATATCCTTTGCCCTTTTATCCATTTATCACTTAGTGAGTTTTTCAGTCTTTTTAAAATCATTTTATATGTCTTTATAGATTAAAAATTTATCACCTGTTCTAGTGAAAAAGATTTCCCAGATTATGTGTGTCTTTGTCACCACAAGATTTTTTGATGTACAGAGGTTTTTACTATGTGATGGCAAACATAGTGATCTTTGATTTTTTTTTTTTTTAATGTTTGCTCATTCTATTTTTGTCTACTTTTGATTTTTCCCCATTGCTTTTTAAGCTTGGAAGTTTTTCTCCACATAGCAAAATTTCACCCATATTTTCTTCTTGTTTTAAAAAGTAATGTCTAATATTGATTATTGCTGAAATTGAATGGTGAGTACATGGAAATTCATTACACTATTTGACATACTTTTGTATATGTTTAACATCTTCTGTATCAAAAAGAAAAAACAAACTGTTCTGGTTTATTTCTAACCTGTAGGGACTTACTTTTTCTAAATTATATCCATCCTGGACTCTGATGGAGACAGTACTGATTTGCAGTATTAATGAATACTATGGCATAATAATGGCATGATGCCAGTTGTTCCCAAAGTTTAGTATCCACAAGAATCACCAAGGGTACTTGTTGTCAGATTTTAATTCAAGAGAGCTGGTGTGAGACCTAGGAATTTGCATTTTTAACAAGCACCAGGAGTGATTATGCTGAGATAGTCCATGGACCACACTGGAATTATGTGCTCCATATTTTAAAATTAGATGAGCGATCTCAACACATGGTGCTGGAACACTTGAATATCCATATGCAAAAAAAACCCACACAATTTTAATCCATATCTTTCACCATATATGTAAATTAACTCAAAATGGATCATATAAAAAATTAAAAATGAATGGATATAGACCGAAATGTAAAACCTAAAACTATAAAACTTCTAGAAGAAAACATGGGAGAAAATCTTTGTGGCCTTGGGTTATGCAAAAATTTCTTAGCTAGAACACCAAAAGCACAATTCTTTAAATAAAGAATTGAAAAACTGGACCTAATCAAAATTAAAAACTTCTGCTCTTTGAAAGACAGTATTATGGGAAGAGAGTAGAAAGACAAGCCACAGACTGGAAGAAAATATTTTTATAGCATATATCTGATGGAGTACTTGTATATAGAATATGTTATTTAAAAAAAAAAACCTTTAAAATTTAATAAAAAATAACCCAACTAAATGATCAACAAACTATCTGAACACACTTCAACAAAGGAGCTATGTGGATGGCAAGTAATCATAAGAAAAGATGCTCAACATCATTGGTCATTAGAGAAGGGCCTAATTAAAAATTAAAATTAAAAACCACAATGAGTTAATACTATATACCTATAAAGTGGCTAAAATTTTAAAAGACACACAAGAATTGGCAAGGATATGAGGGACTGGAGCTCTTATACACTGCCGATGAAGATGTAAAATGACATAACCACTTTGGAAAACAATTTGGCAGTTTCTTACAAAGTTAAACATACACCTACCATATGATCCAGCCATTCCATCCCTAAGTATTTGGCCAAGAGAAATGAAAGCATATGTCTATACAAAGACTTGTACCTAAATGCTCATAGTAGCCTTATTTATAATAGCTCAAAACTGAAAACACCCAAGTGTCCATCAAAAGTGAATGAATAAGCAAGTTATTGCATATGCATATGATGGAGAACTACCCAGGGATGAAGTGTTGATGTGCGCAACATGCAAGAATCTCAAAATAATTATTCTGAGTGAAAAAGGCAAACCAAAGAGTGCATGCTTCATGATTCCATTTCCGTAAAATTCTAAACAATGCAAAAAATCTATAGTGACAGAAAGCAGATCAGTGATTGCATGGGGAAGGGGGAGGGGGCAGAAGGGAGGAATTACAAAGGATCATGAGGAATCTTTGGGGGAATGAAGAATACTTAAATTATCCTGATCATCATGATGGTTTCATGAGTATATACATATATCAAAAATAAAATATAGTGGTCTTCTTGACTTTCCTTCCCTCCTACCCTTTTCTGGGCTAACTCGATCTCGTAAGTTGACTATTGGCTCTTGGAGCAAAACCTAACAGATGAATTCGCAGAACTGTACAAAATTGAAGTATAATAAGTTTGCTGTGCTTTATTTCATTCTGTGGTGAGCCCATGGTAAATCAGTCTGTCCAAAATGAGCTACCTCTGTCATGGTTTGGGTTCCCCAGGAAGAAGACCCTGAGATGAAATTTCCTCGGACCAACCCCTGTGGAAGAGCAGAAGCAGGATGGGGTGGAGAGAGAGGGCGAGCTGTGATGCAGGCCTGGCAGCGTCTGCTCACCCCACACACTCTCTGGAGCTGAAAAGGTAGTAATATTTATGATTAAATCCAATAGATGATAATCCTATGACTGAAAGTTGCAAGTGTATGCGAGGTAGCACTGCATTCAGTCCAGTGTTGAAGGGATGCTACCAAGGGCCCCGTTCCCTGCTGTCTCTATTCTGCCTTCCACACGTCCAGCTCCACACTCAGGCTCCATTCACAGTGGTCTCCCCAGGTCTAGACTTATCATGGAAAATGAAGGTTGGGGTCACATACCCCACATCCACCCCCAACAACTCCCATGGAATAAAGATAAAGACTAATGGATCTTATGAAAAACAAAAGGTTTCTCTCAGGAAAAAAAAAAAAAAAATTAAATCCAGCAGAGGTCTCTTACCATCTCTTCAATAGAGCTATGTGCCTGTACCTGAACCAGCATCCCTGGTGGGGAGACTGGACTAGACTTATTGGCACATTCCTCAAACTCGGGTGGAATCAACTCCTCCCAAGAGGAGCTGGTGGATTTTCATAGGAAACCTATGGGCATTTGTTTCGTGCAGTCGATGGAATGGATGCCGAACTGCAGACAGAAAGAGTGGTCTAGTGGAACTACAAGGATTTAAAGCAAAGGCACAAGCGATGGGGGGATTTTAGGGAAAAGGTCAGTTCAAAGGGCACTGTTTGGAGTATAGGGGGCTGTTGGACGGCCACACCAGGTACATCACGATCAGCCAGCTGACCCTGCTGACTCATCCACAGTCTGCTTCTACTTTCCCCGTGAGTAAACACAGCCTCATCCTTTCAAATTAAAAACTACCAGAAATGTCAAAAATGAAAAGAAAAAAACATTTTTAAATTAAACTCTATTAAAGAAATGCTAGTTCAAAAAAGACATAATTGGGCTCTCGAAAACCTGGCAGCTCCCAAACGCCAACAAGTTTTTCTCTTCGCAAGTCTGTTCTCAGCCCTTCCAAGAAAGGAACGGAGGAGAACAGAGCTGGATCATTTTGATGACAACCCACTTCTAATCCACAGGATCATATGCCTTTGCACCCTGTTCAAAGGAAACTTGGCCTAGAAAAGAATTAGTTTCATAACAAACCAGCCACTCTGAGAATAGAGGTGAGAAGAGATCGGGGGGAAGAATCTGAGCCGCGCTGAGGAGTTGGCGAGTTTTAATTGCCGGTTCGTGTGCAGCTTCACGACTGTGCTCAGTGACCGAAGGGACTCGGCTTCTGGTTTCTCAGTCAAACTCTTGTTCAGGAGGAGAAAATGACAAAATCTGGAAAGTGTCTGATCCCTTCTTGAGATATCAGGAAAAGGAGTTTTTTTTTTTTTTTTTTTTGAGTCACTGAGGCAAATACAATCATTTCAAGGAACAGAGATTACCAGGAAAGGTCAGCATCTGTGGGACCATTTTCATCAGCCTCGCCTAACACTTATTAAGTACATCGTTTACAAGACATGCCAGAGTCCCTCTTTTTACAAAGCTGAGAACCAAGTATTCAAATGCTTATTTTTATTGGCAAATGAAGTTTAGAGAGATAGGAGACGAAAGGAGGCTACAAAATTGGGAAGTCACTGTGAGGCAAAAACAAACTCAAAACACATTTTTATGTGTGTAAAAATTCTGCCTAAGGCATGGTCGAATGAGTATCTGTATAACAGATGACTGTAAGGAGATTTAAAGATGATTATTTAGGAAATAATAGAATATAAACCAAATGTCAAAAAACTTAAAGAAAAACAGTTAACATGGCCAGAAGGACCATCCAGTCGCTTTTCTCTCCAGTGAATGTGTTTCAGTGGCACTGTTCCTCAAGCCTCTTCTTTTATTTCTTCATCTCCCTCCACTTTCCCTAAGTAGTAACCATTTCAAGCAAGCTTCACACCCAAGGAGTTACTGCTGCTAATGAAGCAAATGGTAGTAATGAAACTCGAGCTGGAAAAAAAAAAACTAAACTGTTTCAACTGTCTACGTTCTCATAAAGCTTCTTACAGATTAAAGCCATGTAGGTAAAATGTGCATCATGCTTACTTTTCCACAGTGCTTTGATGAAATAAGCAAAAAGACATGAAAAATTAGTTGCATTCAACCAGTTCTTTCCCCTCATCACCCTGTCACCCAACAGGCCACTAAATACACTAGAGAATGATTCTGGGAAACAGAAGACATGCTCCTTTGAGTCTCTTGATTTTCTCTCATTTCTGTGAATTTAATTTTCTGTGCGAGCATGTGTCTGAGCTGGGGCAGACAGATTGGTGCAAGGTTTCTTAAAAACAATTTTTTGCTCCATCAAACACAATATATTCTGCTGCAAGAGAAGAAAGCACTATACCCCAGGGGAAAGAAGTTTCCCCCAAAGTTTGTTCCCTCAAAACTTTACAATGGAAGAAGGCGTCCCTCTTGGGTGATTTAATTTAATTGTTATGTTTTTTAACTTTGTTCTGGGGAAAATTAAGCAAACCATCAGCTGCACTTCATAGACAAATACCACTTTTTGGTAGATAGAACACAAAACTAGGAATCGGAAAACCAAAAAAAGAATCCTGGCACAGCACTGGGTGATTTCATCTCCACATGCCTAAATTTCCTGTTTGCAAAATGAGATAGAGCTTCCCACTCGTCACTTCTTTCTTGGAGATGCTGTGAGGACTAATAGTCTTCGCTCTGATTTTTTTCATCCAAGAAGCAGAGATTTTTAATGATGCAAAAGACATATCTTGATAAGTATGGAGAGGGCAACAGAGACATGATTTTATGCTAGATTCAATGGCTACAAATGTAAGGCAATTTCTGTACTCTTGAGATGCTTGTAACTCAAAGGGGCATCAGATATTGAAGCAGGTAGTTGAACATAGGAAATGTCAAGATACCCACGGAAACTGATCAAACTGAGCTGAGTCTTAAGGGCTAGGAGACCGTGGAAGTTAAACTGAGAGACTCCAGATCTTGATTCTGAAACCAGACGTCTAGCTGAGTGAACTTGGACAAGTTTCTTAACTTCACAGTGCCCCAGTTTCCTTATCTGTGAGAAGGAGCTAAAAATAGTACCTCCCTCATAGGGATAATATGTATATAGTGTTTAGAACACTGTCTGGCGTATGAGAAGTGGTATTGTTATAGTCATCGTTAGGATGAGTAAGATTATCCAGGCAAGAAAGGCGGGAGGGACTCTACAGGTACAGGGAGCAGCATGAACTGCAGAGGCCAGAAACAGAAACAGCTTTATAAGAACTGTAAGAAATGCTCTGTTCCTAAACTGTAAAAGACCAGGCAGAAAAGGCCAGTGTAGAAAGTTCATGGAGGTCTTTGCTATAAGCTTGGACTTCATTTTATAGGCAATGGAGAGTCACTAAAGGATTTTAGATAGAGAAGTAACACGATCAGATTTGTGGCTTGGTAAATAATTAAATGAAGACACTGACAGAGTATGGTAGATTGTTTGCAAAATGGCTGCAACTACTTCCCTCCCTGTTCACAACCCTTTAAGATGTCTTTGGAGATATTTCACAAGAGATGGAATACATTTCCCTACCTATTTAATATGGGTTGGCTTTGGATTTGCTTTCTAACAGAAATTTAACCAAGTTACATTGTGCCAGTTCCAAGCCTAAACTTCAAGGAGTCCTATGTTCTTCTGTTTACTCTCTTGGAACCACCATGAAAACAAGTCCACACTAACCTTCTGGAGGATGAGAGGACACATGGAACAAGGCCAAGCTTTCTGGCTGAAACATCCTGGTCCAACCAGCCCCCAAGTAGCTTGCCATAGATCCCAGTCAAGAACAACCATCCAGCTGATCTTAGCTTAAACTGCCAACCTGCAGAATCATGAGCTAAATAAGCAGTTGTTGTTTTAATCCATTAAGTTTTTGGAGTGGGTTGTTATGCAGCAATAGCTAACTGATACACATAGTAAAGTATTTTTTAAATGACTAAATTCAAATACTAGGTATAAAATGGTTAATATACACATGTACATGCCAGTGAAAATATGAGTGTGATAACAACTTACTTTTATTAGCAGGGAATTGTACATTTTACAGTGAGTTTTCATGCAAATTATCTCACTAGTATAAAAACCAACCCAAAGTAATCTGAGACAAGTATTATTATTGCATCTCACTGAGAGGTTTTGGTGACATTCATCATCATGCAATGGTAAGTGGAACTGGAGTATGGGACTTCCAATAGCTGGCAGATTTTTTTTTAACTGTATCACTCTGCTTCTCCCAGGAAAATAAACCAAGGTGTCATTTATCTTATTCATGAATTTTTCCAACAAAATTGAGAATTTTCTACATGTGAGGTGCCAAGCAAATTCTAACTAAAACAGCTCTTGTTTCTCTGTAGCTGTCCATCAAGGCTCAGCCTTTGGATCAGCAGGATGGAAGCTGGAGCTTTTCAGGAAATCATCTCTTCAAACATTACCACATATACAGTCTCTTTATTAAGGGAATGATTAAAAATCGACCACGGTATATTCTAAAGGCCATGTTCAAAGTGAATACAGTTCAGAAAGTAAAATAAAGCTATTATTTACGAAAGTTAACCCTGGCTCTAAATATAGCCCCTAAGCATGACTTAGAATACATTTAATTGTATTTCCAGGTTACCCACGAGGAAAAAGGCAGCATTTTGACTCACTTAGCATGAAGCATATGAGTCTTAACTGATAAATGTGTTGAGATGAAAGGAGCCAAAAAAGGTTGTTATTTATGAGAAAATACCATAACTAGAGCATCTCGGGCTGTATTTTTTCTTACTACTTTTCTGACATTTTCTTTGAAGGTCGTGAAGATGACCAAGTGCAAAGAGGTTCACAGTATCTGAGGTTATTTATGCAACTTCTTGTGGACACACAATTTAAGCCTGGCCAGTCTGATCACTCTGAAACGAGCCCTAGCCAAGCGGTAGGGATTAATCTGCCAAGAGACGGTCTTTGATAAATTATTTGGTTGGATCTTTTTTCCCCTTTTCCTACTTTAAAACATTTTCCTCCAATAAATAATCCAGTTGTACACTGGAAAACGAAAATGATGGACCTTGCCTCAGAAAGTAAAAGAAAAGTCTGAAAATGGAAACTGGAGAGTTTCCCCTTCTAGTGTCCACTGAGTGAGAGAATGTACTTATTTATTTGAAACGCCAGCAAAT
Organism: Camelus dromedarius; assembly: GCF_036321535.1. Lineage (NCBI taxonomy): Eukaryota > Metazoa > Chordata > Mammalia > Artiodactyla > Camelidae > Camelus > Camelus dromedarius. The sequence continues at coordinate 62,910,282 of NC_087438.1, forward strand.
GGGGCTCCCATGTAATGAAATATTTATTGAAATTGCTTCTTTGGCCCTCTACAGCTGCTGATAGGGTTTAACGAGAGTCAGGTAAGGAAGCCAGAGTGAAGGTACGTCTATTTATTTATTTATGGTTCAAGCAGCTTTGACCATAAGGCTTACACTGGGAAATCATACAGGCAGCGCTATACATGACTGACAATCATAGTTATTTTCCGTTTTCATTGAATCTTTTACCATAGCTCAGGAAAATCAATCTTGAAGGATTTCTATATTTGCTTGGCTCAGTATTTACGCCTTTGCTATCTCGATAAGATATATTTATGTTAGTTTTAATTAAGGTTCACAATGTTTGAGTACTTACTCGATTTTTTCAGAATTCTGTCAAGGAAACTATCAATACCTTCATTTTCTTTTTTGTTACCTAGTTTTGGTTTGTTTACCTGTTTGTTCATGTGTCTAGCCTTTCTAGACTCTGAGAATCAGTTTCATTTTAGCAACTCAAGCTAAGGCTATTTTCCACTCCTTCTCACTTTGAGCAATATCTCTCTCTCCAAATTAAAATCATGCCTGTTCAAAGTGTAACAGTGACCCTGCAGAAGCAATGTCAAAACAATTCTTAAAATAAAATACCAGTATGAGCTATGTTCAGAAAGAATGGGAAGCATCTAGCATTCTAAAATCTCACATACACCGAATGAAGATACTCCAGTGAGAAAAGGGGCATCTCTGCTCTTCAGAGATCATTGGGTGACACTGGGGCTGTGCAGGATTTTCATGATGTTCATCATGATTTATTGAGAAAGCTGAGAAAGTCACTAACTGGAGGCTGCAAGAAATGGTCTCCAGCATGACTTATAAAGCATTCCAACATGCTACTTTTGCCATTTCTGGATTTTAGAAAGCTAATAAATTAACAGAAACATTGAACTTTACAGCTTAAAGTAGCTTTAGAAACCATCTAATCAAAATTCCTCAATTTATGTATAAGGAAACTGGGTCCAGAAGTATTAAGGGAATTGAACAAAGACGCATAGTAAGCTGCAGAGCAGAAACCGGAATCCATGTCTTGTGACTCCCGCTTCAGTGTTTTTCAGCAAATATCAGATGATTACATCATGATCACCCCCCACACACACACACACACACACACGCATGCTAGGAAAACCAACTATGTACATGAGTCTAATAAAGTTTTCAAAGGTCACACATGATTTGAGCAAGCTGCTAACTCATGACCTCCATATGTGTTTCCAACAGTGTATTGCATGCCATGGCGTGCTGCCCAGACCCATCCTCCGAGACTAGGCCCTCATCCCCCCAGCTCTGGGAGTGTTAGCAGTCAATACTCTCATCAGAGTCTCTCTTCCAGACTTGCCTTGGCCAAAGAGGGCCCAAGCTTAGAGCCCTGCACTGAATGACTGGTCAGTCCCAAGGTGTCCAAGTCTCACTTCCTTAGCCCAGTTTGGAAGCCTTCCCAGCTCCAGTCCCTCCTGGCCTGGCTTAGCCATTTCCCCTGCACTGCAGTCCAGCTTCTCCTCACCCCCGACCCTGCTTCCTTCCCCACCCTCTGCGAGTGCTCATCCTGAGAGCTCTACCCCCTAAAATTCTTCCTGCCTGCAAATCTTCATCTCACAGTCAGCCTCCCAGAGGACCTGACCAGAAACATACAGCATCATGGTTAAGAGGATGGGCTCTGGCATTAAGACTGCCTGGGTTTAGTCCTGGAAGTCCTAGCCACAGCAGTCAGGCAAGAGAAAGAAATAAAAGGGATCCAAATTGAAAAAGAAGAGGTAAAAGTGTCATTATATGCTGATGACATGTTACTATATATAGAAAACCCTAAAAGGTCCACACAAAAGCTACTAGAGCTGATTGAAGAATTCAGCAAGGTAGCAGGTTACAAAATTAACGTTCAAAAATCAGTTGCATTTCTTTACACTAACGATAAATCAACAGAAGAAGAAAGTAAAGAAACAATCCCCTTTAAAATAGCACCCAAAGTAATAAAATATCTGGGAATAAATCTAACCAAGGAGGTGAAAGAATTATACACAGAAAACTATAAACCATTGATGAAGGAAATTAAAGAAGACTTTAAAAAATGGAAAGATATCCCATGCTCCTGGATTGGAAGAATAAATAGTGTTAAATTGGTCATACTGCCCAAGGCAACCTACAGATTTAATGCAATCCCTATCCAATTACCCAGGACATATTTCACAGAACTAGAAAAAATCATAATAAAATTCGTATGGAACCATCAAAGACCTAGAATTGCCAAAGCATTACTGAAGAGAAAGAAAGAGGCTGGAGGAATAACTCTCCCAGACTTCAGACAATACTATAGAGCTACAGTCATCAAGACAGCATGGTATTGGTACCAAAACAGACATATAGACCAATGGAACAGAATAGAGAGCCCAGAAATGAACCCACAAACTTTTGGTCAACTCATCTTTGACAAAGGAGGCAAGAATATACATTGGAATAAAGACAGTCTCTTCAGCAAATGGTGTTGGGAAAACTGGACAGCAGCATGTAAAACAATGAAGCTAGAACACTCCCTTACACCATACACAAAAATCAACTCAAAATGGATTAAAGACTTAAACATAAGACAACATACAATAAACCTCCTAGAGGAAAACATAGGCAAAACATTATCTGACATACATTTCAAAAATTTTCTCCTAGAAGAAATAAAAGCAAGAATAAACAAATGGGACCTAATGAAACTTACAAGCTTCTGCACAGCAAAGGAAACCAGAAATAAAACAAGAAGAAAACCTACGGAATGGGAGAAAATTTTTGCAAGTGAAACCGACAAAGGCTTGATCTCCAGAATATATAAGCAGCTCATATGACTCAATAAGAAAAAAATAAACAACCCAATCCAAAAATGGGCAGAAGACCTAAACAAGCAATTCTCCAAGGAAGACATACAAATGATCAAAAAGCACATGAAAAAGTGCTCAATATCACTAATTATCAGAGAAATGCAAATCAAAACTACAATGAGGTATCACCTCACACCAGTCAGAATGGCCAACATTCAAAAATCCACAAATGACAAATGCTGGAGAGGCTGTGGAGAAAGGGGAACCCTCCTACACTGCTGGTGGGAATGCAGTTTGGTGCAGCCACTATGGAAAACAGTGTGGAGATTCCTCAAAAGACTAGGAATAGACTTACCATATGACCCAGGAATCCCACTCCTGGGCTTGTATCCAGAAGGAAATCTACTTCAGGATGACACCTGCACCCCAATGTTCATAGCAGCACTATTTACAATAGCCAAAACATGGAAACAGCCTAAATGTCCATCAACAGGTGACTGGATAAAGAAGAGGTGGTATATTTATACAATGGAATACTACTCAGCCATAAAAACCGACAACATAATGCCATTTGCAGCAACATGGATGCTCCTGGAGAATGTCATTCTAAGTGAAGTAAGCCAGAAAGAGAAAGAAAAATACCATATGAGATCGCTCATATGTGGAATCTAAAAAACAAAAACAAAAACAAACAAACAAACAAACAAAAACAAAGCGTAAATAAAGGACAGAAATAGACTCACAGACAGAGAATACAGACTTGTGGTTACCAGGGGGGTGGAGGGTGGGAAGGGATAGACTGGGATTTCAAAATTGTAGAATAGACTACACTGTATACTACAGGGAAATATACACAAAATGTTATGATAACTCACAGAGAAAAAAATGTGACAATGAGTGTGTATATGTCCATGAATAACTGAAAAATTGTGCTGAACACTGGAATTTGACACAACATTGTAAAATGATTATAAATCAATAAAAAATGTTAAAAAAAAAAAAAAAAAAAAGATTGCCTGGGTTTGAATCCTGGCCACCTTCAAGCTGTGTTCCCATGGGCAAGTCACTCTTTAAATCTCTTTTTGATCAGTTTTTTAAAAAATAATAGTAATATTAGAACCTAACTCAAAGGGCAGGTATGTATTATATGAGATAATCCATGTTGAAGTTGTAGTGTAGTGTTTGGCACAGACTAATTGGCAGTATCAGTCAGGATGCTAAAAGAGACAGATGGCACATTCAAAATAAAGGGCTATTTACAGGGTTGTGGGCAGAGCTAAAAGAACCAATAAGGAATGGGGAGGCCTCCAGGGACTAGCAACAGCGGGCAGCCAGTACCAGCCCTAGGACGGACAGGGCAAGTAGTCAATACAAGGTTACAGATCTACAGTGTGATGTATGCAGCCTGCAGAGAGCCGGTGCCGTGAAAGAGGCAACCTGCAACAGAGGCAAAGCAGGAGAGGAACTCATCCCTGCCAGACCACGACAAAGGAGTTAGAGAGCAAGGGTAAATACACTGGGTTCTCTCCCCTCCCGCCTTCTGGATTCCCGCTAATCTGCCGTTGGTCAAACATTAAGCAGAAGACAGAGGCAAGGGATGCCAGGAGCACCAACACGCAGAGACCAGCATTCCCACTGTTGCTTCCATCATCCTCACTGTGACACACGCACACTCCAAAGAATAGCACAGGGCAAAGAAGTGCAGAAATGGATCTAGAGGATAAACTAGTAACAGCCAGCACCATGATCCTTAAATACTAGCTATTATCCCAATTTCTACAATTCCTGGCATACCCTGTATTTGGTATCTTGCTTTTCATAAAACTTCAAGTTAATCTCAAATTTGATAAGGCAGAATTGAAATTTTAAAGGGAGAAAATCAACTCATCCAACCAGCCCGTTAGCATTATATCCGGCACATAGTAGGTACTCAGTGTATGATAACTCATGACTTGACTAACTGGTTTAACATGAATGAAATAAAATTTTCTTCAATAGAAAAAGGAAACCCTTTGAGAGACATCATTTGACATCAATATTCTCAACACACTTTTAAGTTACTGAAGAATTTTAGAATCGTCAGGGGTTATAGTCACTCGGTTCCTTAAAAGAAGATTACCAAATAAATGTAAGTTTGGATTATTATTATTTCTCACCAATAGAGTGAAAGGTTGCAAAAATAAAATTCTACATACAAACAAGATAGAAGGTGATAATCTTCCCTCCAAAAACAATTTTATCAAAGGTAATAAAATAAATTCCAGTGATGGGGAAGTCCTTTTTGCACCTGGGTGAGATCTTCAAAGGATTATGTCAAGGAATGGAGAAGAGAAATGCCTTTCCCCCACACGGGAAGAAGAGTTGGGCACCGGGGCTAGCTGTGTAAATTTGGATACGCCACCTAACCTTTCTGAGTTTCAACTTTTCCTCTACGAGCCCCCAAAAGTAAAACAAAGAATTTCCATGTCAAAGGAAAAATGAAATAACTTAGATCATATCAAGTGCCCAGAAGTGATGGTATAGTTTCCTATCTCAACACATATATGCTGTGTGCAAACCAACTGCCAGGGACTGACCTGTCCGCCACCAAGGAAGCTTGGATGTTGCCATTCAAGAGTGACTTTTCCCCCTTCCATAGGGATAATAAAACGTTATAGAGATCCCAGAGGGGTCCAATCTCCTGCCCAGACCCTGAAGTCTTCCTAGGTGTGGAGCCCAGGCTGGCTCCAAGGCATTTAAGCAGGAGTTCTCAGCCTGGGACTCATGCAGTCTTTTCATCCTTTTTTCAGGGAGATTTAAAAAAAACAAAAACAAAAACAAAAACAAAAACTTATATTGTTCAGGAGAGATGATACACTTACATGAGACCCTCAAAGAAGTGAATGACCCAAAGAAAGATTGTGATCCCCTGCCCTAATAGCCATACCTAAACCACCTCCTTAACCACATCCCAGGTGCTGGCACCTCCTCACCTGGCCATGGAGGGAGCTAGCACCGCCCCAGTTAACCGACACTCTACATTCCCTTCACGAGCATAGGGGATGGAGTTTTATCTGTGAGTAGTGTGGCTTTACTTCCAGAAACTTGAATATCCATTTACATAATTCAGTTTTCAGCATATGTAGTCAGTTCTCAGAGTCCAATGTCCCTTTTTATTGTTTTAGATTTTGCTGAGGCCAATCTTTTGATTGCCCTAAGGTTTGCCTGCAAGCTTTATGCAGTGGAAGTTTAAGACATAAGTTAATATTTATGAAAATCTCAACTCTATGAATTAAATGCAATATCCAGAAAGTGTTTCATTAATAAAGTAGTTCTAAGATTTTTAAATAATCTAGCCTAATTTTTTTCATGCAAGTATAGTTAACTGGATAGTTTTCACAATTTTGAGAAGCCTATTTTATTAGAATGCAAATTCTTGGTTTGGAGTTTCCTAGGTAAAGAGAAAGAGAATCTCTTGAATGTGATTAGTGTAATGAGAATAATGTTACTATTTAACCAGCACTTACTTAGCATTTTTATGTCCCAGGCACTCTTTTAAGGACTTTATAGCTATTAAGTTCGTTAAATCCTCATAGCAATCCTATGAGATAGGTAGTATTATTATGCCCATTTTACAGGTGAGAAAACTGCAGCACAGAGCTAGTGGTTAAGCAATATGCCCAAAGTCACATATTTAATAAGTGGTAGAGCTAGGGTTCAACCTTAGGCAGAAACAATAATAATAGCCACAATAAAATCAAGAATAGCTGATAGCTACTGAATACCTACTCTGTGCAAGGCGTTGGGCTAGGTGTTTTCCCTGCATTGTCTCATTAAATTCTCACTATAACAATAATATGTAGGTACTAACATTAGCCCACTTTACAAATGAGCAAACAAGCTCAGAGATGTTGAGTAAGTTACCCAAGACCACACAGCTAGTCAGAGGCAGAGTAAGACAATCCAAGTCGGCTGACTCCATAGCCTGGGCTCCTTCTTACCACGTATGAATATAAAACTTAGTAAAGAAGAGGTTGTTAGGCTCTGTCAGGCAAAACAGTGGAAAAATTTGGAAAGAGCGTAAACATCCCTCACTCAGGAAGATGGGATTCACTTTTGTACTCTGTAACTGAAAAGGTCAATGATATTGGACTCTTAGCTTGCACCCTGGTTTAGGCTCCCCTCTCCTCCCACGTGTTCTCCCAAGCAGGACCTCGTCTTCTAGCTGCCATCCCAGAAGCAGTTTTTGTGCGCCTCTCTGAGGGACTTCAGAAAGTGGGGGTTTGGAGGAATTCAATGTGCTGTGCTCAGATATCCTGTCTGTGCACTCTGGGAATCAGATGCGACAAGAAGTCACAGACGCAACCTCCAAGCTCTCACAGCAGCCAGCCTCCTCTGCCCCCACCTACAGAACCCCCGCAGGTCTTCCCCCGGGGACTGCTGTAAATCTGGTCTCCTGGCCCTGCGGGATGAGAATCTGGGCCAAGGTACAGGACAATGGAATAGCACAAGTCAGCAACACAAATAACAGAAATGCATTTCAAAGGCTTCATGCCTTACAAAGCTGCTTCACATCTGTATTGTCTCGTTTGGGCTTTTCCTATGGGAATTATTAGTAACTGAAACTGGTCCTAAGAAATATTTGGTACTTGTGAGTTTTTGTCTTTACCTCTGGCTTCATTATTATTATGTATTACATTTCCTATAATGGTTTTAAATTTATATTTGAACTTTTTCTACTTACCTAGCAGGAGACTGATGCTTCCTCAAAACATAATTAATTCTACCAGGATACTTTAAGGGACAAAATTATTCCCATCTTGCCACAGATACTGAGCTTTGCCTTTAATTTAGATGGAAGCACAGGCTTGGCTTAAATATGGTTATGGGGCTAAGCCCCTGGGGTGGTGAACTTCTCCAACATATATATACTGAATGTTTTGTGTCCCCCCTACCCCGGCCCCTACTCCAAAATTCACATGTTGAGGCCCTCACCTCCAATGTGGTATTTGGAGATGGAATCTTTGGGAGGTAATTAGGTTTAGGTGAGGTCATGAGGATGGGACTCTCATGATACATTCATGCCCTTATAAAAAGGACACCAGAGAGCTTGCTCACTGTCTCCACTTCCAAACAAAGAAGATGCCGGGTGAGCACACAGCAAGATGGTAGCTTTCTACAAGCCAGGAAGAGAGCAGTTACCAGAAACCAACCATGCTGGCATCCAAATCATGGACTTCCAGCCTCCAGAAGTGTGAGAAAATAAACCCCTGATGTTTCAATCACCAGTGTGTGGTGTTTTGTTCTGACAGTCCAAGCCAGGACAGATATACAGACATGGTACAATAAATACTACTTGTGGATACACAATACTGATAGATACTGACGTATACCCATCAGAAAGTGAAGTAGAAACTTGCTTTTGCATAAATAAATAAATGGCAGAGATCCCGAAGTGACAATCTAACACCTGAAGGCATTTTAGCAACAGAAATTTTTAAAACAGGAAGTTTTCTCAGAAACAGTTTGTGAGCTGGGCTCTGAAATAAGATAGAGTGTCTGACTGAAGCAACCTCAGAAATAAGCTGCACAGAGATGGTAGAAAAGGAAACCGTGCAAGGAGTCACTGACAGTGGCCCCAAGAGGATGGCACTGGGACTGGAGGAGAGGGGACTGCCCTTTGCTGCAGCCTCTACTCTGAAGTCATGTAAGGGAACGTGTAAGTAGCCGGAGGCAAGCTTTTGTGGAGGGTACCTCACCTCAATGGAGGAAGGAAATCCAAGTCTGCTTTTGACAGCTTGGCCTTCCATGCCCTTATTGTGGCTGCTGTCCCACCACTGGCGTGGAAGACTGGAGCCAAAAGCTCTAGGCTCTCTCCAGCTTGGTCTCCGTCTGTTGGGCCCCCTGTTGAGTTAAATGGCTCAGGTGAAAGGTACCGTTCCGTTCTGGAAGAATTATCCGTGTTAGAAAAGATGGAGAACAAACCTCCATGAGCAGTTCCAAAAGAAACATTTCTACAGAGCCATAGAAAATAATGAAAGGGAAATTTGCCTAGAACAAAACAGGCATTTTATTCAATAATTTTGGTATTACAATGCTTAAATAGTGGGGCTTTTTTTAAACACTGCTATTAGATCTTCCAAAGTCTTTTACGAAATTAGTCAGATACTCACTTTAAACTTTCTGTATTAGCCCAGTATGAGCAAGAAAAGTGATGGTCCCCGCAAGGAAAAGTTAGAAAGAAAATCCGTGATGTATGTATTAACGCATCCAACTTTAACAGGGGCGGAGACAATTCCAATCTTAAAGTTTATGACAGCTTTTTACACTTCATCCTTTAGAGCTATTTTTTTAATATTTTACCTTTAATTTTAAAAAAATATCATTTCTGTTTCTATCCTAGAACTCAATTTCCCAAGACAAATGCAGCCTATTGAATCCACCAGAGCTGAGGAAATGCGCAGAATTGCTGATACGCAGGGTTCCTGCACTAGACTGAGCAGTGTGGCTGAGAAGTCAGCCCGACTGCAAAAGAAGACTTAGATTTTCTAGGGAGTGAGTCACTGCCACTGAGTGATTCAAACACAGGATGAAACTGAAAATTTAGACCAGTATTTCTCTAATTTTTTTGGTGTTATATTTGATAACTTCAGCATTCAATCTATTAGGTGTTTCTGGCTAACAAAATAAATTTCTACATACATGGGCTTAACAGTTGATTTGCTCAATTGCCATGTTTTTTGATATTTTCTATTGAGCTGAAATAATTAGTACAAAAGACATGTGGCATTTTTGAACTTTAAAAATCAGAGGTTGGCTTGCCTCATGATTTCAGAGCTATTAAATCCAGGAAAAACCTGAGGCCCTTCCTCCTGAATGGACTTTTTTTTTTTTTTAATCAAGCTGGGT